>NC_133751.1:150226539-150564039 GCF_036562045.2 Rhinolophus sinicus | reverse complement strand
GTGATGCTAGAGAATACTACAGAATATGGCACACATGAGTGTTTGCTACTAACTGAAAATGGTGGATGGGATGTACTCTTCACTGTTCCAGTGCCACCTAGATATCATTAACCTAGTTTTTGTCTGTCTCTTGATATAGCCTTGACCTAGACAGTGGTCCTCAAATTTTAACATCATAAAAATTACCTGGAGAAGCTTTGTTAAAAAAATTTCTTGGGCCTCATCCCCAGAGAATCTGACTCAGTGGAAAGAGTAGGACTACATTTTTATTAAGCATACAGATGAAGCCCAAAATGCTGGTTTAAGGACCACTGGCATAGGGATAGAAGTTTTATCCCAACAGATCTCCAATTCTATGGGAAATTCAAGAAAACATCTGGGGCTGAATCATCTTGGTCCTTCTCTTAGTGAGCTAAAAGTGATTTAGCTACCACCTAGAAATTAAGAGAAGGGAAGCAGTACTATAAACATCACTTAAATCGATTTTAAATCATTGTTAGCTATAAACAATTACTTAACCAGAAAGGTTTAGATTCTAATCAACTTTGCCACTGAATGCTTTGCAATGCAGTTTGAAACATGGAACTTTAATAAATGATGGTGTCATAAAAATGAATAAAGTCACAGATGTGATAAAAAGATGATGCATACATAGTTTAGATCATCCTTTTTATCCTCATCTTCTTAATGTCAATCAATTTTAGTGCAAGATTTTGCAATTAAAAAAATATGAAAACATAGCACAGCTAATAGGGTACTATAATGATAATACTTACATGTATATTAAAATACCTTTTTACGTATATCATATCACCTGATGCTTAGTCAAATTATTCTAATAACGCCAGGAGAAAGATTTAAGACTTCATCTAAATACAAGTCATATTAGGCAACCAAATATTCACTCAGTTCAATTTAATGCACTTCATCTGCACATTTCTGTAAATAGTAAGTAATAAAGACACATCATTAACAGGGCAGTTATCATGAACCTTAAAAAATCATTTCTACCAAGTCTTACAAGCTAACCTATTTCTACTACATATATGTGTGTGTATATATACACACACACGTGTGTGTATGTATATATGTAAATATATGTATATATGTATATATATATATATATATATATATAGACTCTGGTGTATGTTAGTTAAATGACTAACTTAAAGTTAAGCCTGGATATATGAAAACTCTGTATTTTCCTGTATTTTCCTCTCAATTTTGTTGGGAACCTTAAACTGCTCTTTTAAAAAGACAATTAAAAAATTGAATCTAGATTAATAAACTGATACCTTACTATAGTAGTTAACTTTTAAGTGGCACACAAGTCAATGGCCAAAATGACAAAATTGTCTTTCCCAACTATTGAAATTGAAAGATTGCCTAACCTCTTCCTGACAGTGACATTACCACCTAGTGCTAGTTACTTTCCTGATCAAAGTTGAACAGTTTCAACTACCTGTTCACTATGTGGTTTTTAAAGTTGGAGGATCCCTATCTGTACCATTTCTTTAATTTTCAGTAAACACACTTCCCTTTCTGACAAATAGGGTTGGATGCTCAGATAGGAGCCTCTTAAAGGATGAAATTTACACAATTAGTTAGGAATACTCTTAAATGTACTGGATAAATTAACTCTATGCTGTCTAAAATCCCAATTGACCCAATATGTATGTTACCTATACCAATTCTGGGAGATGGATTTAACACATACTTGCCACTTTATATTTTATTTATTCTTCCTGGTGTTCTTTAAGGTTTTGGACTATAAAAAAGGATGAAGGAGGTTGGCACGGCTGAGAGTGAAGAAGGTCAGAAAGAACAGAAATGAACTAAATGGATTTTATCATTGAGTAAATGGTGTTTTGTTTTTATTTACTGTAACATTGGTCCAATATCTTTATTTTCCCTAAAATGAAACTTATAAAAATATGCTTACTATCTTCAGAACTACAATGCAAATGAACCTACAATTATTGTGAGAGTGAACAACATTGAGGAGGTAAAAAAAGGTTAGAAGTATAATTACATATGTTTTGGTAAGCGTAGCTATGATGGAGATTTCCTAAACTATCCTTTCTAATGTATAGAATATGAAACATAGTTATGTCAGTGGCAGTTATTAGGGTTTTTGGAATGGCAAATCTAATAAACAAATGTCTTCACTTGGAGATCCGAAATTTTAAGGTTATTATTGTTTATAGACACCTGGTCTCAATTAATGGAAAACTAATTATGTTTTGGGAAAAACAGTTGAATCAAAATGAACAAACTAGTATAAAGAAAAATAGTATGTAACACTGTTTCTACTACGAGATCTCATAATGACAATAAGACGAAAAATATTTCATTCTAAAGAAATAATAAAGTTTATATTTGAAAATACAGATTATACTAAATAAGATACATTAGTAGATATTTAAGAATCTCTACTATAAACATCTATATATAGAGAGAAGTAGTGAATTGAGTTTACATTATTTAAAAAACTTATGATTTTCACAACTCAAAGTATTCTTTTTTTTTTATTAGTTTCAGGTGTACAAAAAAATGCAATAGATATTTATACCCCTCAGTCCCATTTAAAATTGCTTCAAAAACTATAAAATACTTAGGAATAAATTTAACCAAAGAAGTAAAAGACCTGAACTCAGAAAATTATAAGACACTGAAAAGAGAAATTAAAGAAGATACAAATAAATGGGAACACATACCATGCTAACTATATTAATAGGAAGAATTAATATAGTTAAAATGTCCATACTGCCTAAGGCAATATACAGATTCAACACAATTCCTATCAAACTACCAAGGACATTTTTCACAGAAATAGAACATATAACCCTAAAATTTATATGGAAGCATAAAAGACCCCCGAATAGCCACAGCAATCTTGAGAAAAAAGAACAAAGTGGGATGTATCATGATATGTGACAGCAAATCATACTACAAGGCTGTAGTAATCAAAACAGCATGGCACTGGCATAAAAACAGACACATAGATCAATGGAAAAGAATAGATAGCCCAGAAATAAATCCATGCCTAGAGTCATTTACGACAATGGAAGCAAGAATTTACATTGGGGTAAAGACAGTCTAAGTATTCTTATTAAGGAAAGATAATGAGGCAAATATGAATTCTACATCAGCACAGATATGCATATAAAGGGTGAATATACTATATCAGTTACAGTAATGAGTACAGCCACCATTTTCAGACATTTACAATGGACTTTGGCACAGTGCTAAGTGTTTTATTTATCTTATTGTATGTTTTCAACAGTCCTGTGAAGTAAATATTCATTTTGCAGAGGAGAAAACTGAAGTGTAGCAAATTCAGTAGTGTAACTGATAGTAAACGGTAGACTGAGAATTTTAACTCAGTTCTATTGACTCAACAACCATGTTCTTTACCATTACGTTATATTGTCTAAGGTGCCAATTGACCTAATATACATGTGTCACAGTGATTAAACGTAGAATGACTGTTAGGCATTGTTCAGAAACCACGATAGTGTCCTGAAAAAAATAAGAATAACATAATATACTATATTGGAGGGCAGAACTTTGTGGACTTCAGTTTTGATCTATCAGACTGATACTCTTAGTCAAATTTTTACAGTTGTTTTAAGTGATAACAGTCTGGATTTATTGGGTATACAGTGCAGGGTGGTGACAACTTCACTTGCAATTATTCCCCACAATACTACCCATGAGTTAGTATGTTATTATCATCCCCAGTTTCTGGAAGGAAGCAAATTTTTGAACAGAATATTATGAAGATAAATGAATCTTGTACAACTGTTTAAAAGAAATATACGTTCAAATTTCCCCCTCATCTTCAATAATCATCATACTATTAAAAATTATAAGTTATACTAAAAGGAGAAGCTTTATTTCTGCCTTCAAGAAATTTATCTGAGAAATGTCATCTGAAATAGAGATATTCTCCAATTTCCAATCACAAAGGCAATTTTATGTTATAAGGTAAATACAGGATATGATACTCAGAAATGTGTATCACTGCATTTGATTCTCTGATATATCAAGTATGTTGAGAGGTCACTTGTTTCTGGCTATTGTCATTGTGACAAAGGTGGGAGTTGGAATCCCAGAGTCAAAGAATATGTGCAATTCCTCTTTTAAATGTGAGTTAAATCAACATAGTTAATGCTTACCTCCAAAAAAGAGGAAAAGAAAATCAAAATGGGAAATTTTTAGTCAATTGATTTAACCAAGATCTCAGTGATGCAGATGATGCCAGAATAACTTTTTTTTCCCATCTCTATTCTATTCTAGAATCAGACATGAAAGACTTCAGCCACATGTTACCTCTGGGAAATAGTGAAGATCTTTTCAAAATTTTCTACTTTTTTCGTAACTTATTTAATTTTTCCCCACTAAGTATTTCAGGTAAATACAATAAGCAAAAAAATAGTCATTTGGGAAAACATTGTTCTGAAGGTATTAATAGTAAAAGAAAAAACCTTTTATTGACTTTTTAAATAATGCTGTACTATATTTCAAAGTTCAAAGAAGAAAGATTATACTAAAAGTCACACCAGGTCAAAATGATTGTAGGCTCCTTTTTAAATTACAAGTTCATATCTTAAATTAACCTTTTGTCATTCTCTATAATGTGTTTTATATTACTTTGCCAAACACTGATAGGTTTTGTAAACTAAGACTTACTTCACTTACTTTCAAAGACTAATGTTTGCTTAGTGTCTACAAATGTGTGCTAACTGTAGTCCCTCAGACATCCATTAGTGTTTAGAATTTGCACTTAAGGAGGACAATGGCATTGTAAATGAAAATGACCAGTAGCCAAAGGGAACATATAATTGTTTGTAATTAAACAAAAGTGTTGCTGAGTTAATCAAATTCACATCTTAATATACTTTAAAGCATTGCTGTCTTGTCAAAATGAAGACTTCAGTTTTCTGTCTCCTTGGAATTTGTTTTTTTTAAATGGGTAATGAAAACTAAGCAAATTATACCACTGAGAATTTTTTAACCCACTTAAGTACAATAAATAAGCCAAGTATATTTTGATCAAAGTTTTCATTGGAAACACCTTTTAATTTTCACCAGTTTCATAATTAACAGTTTGTACAGGCATGAGCCTATTTATAGCTTTGGCTCTGCAATGCCCTGTGCTGTTCATCTCATTTTTTTTGAATTACAACACAAACATACTGAAACATTACATCCTTCCCTTGGTAACTGAATCATTCACTTGAAACATCACTGACTTGAAAGAATTCTTATGGGAGAAAGAGTTTTTAGTGTTATTTTATTTGAAATTTTCATTTGATTAAAGGTGAGTCTAAATTAAACAAAAGAACTTGAATTGTTGACTGCCTTACTGAAATAAAGGGACTGGCAATGATTTTGCAGCAAATCATATTTCTAGAACCTGTAGAACATGATTCAGTTTGAGTGGGTGGACTGTCTCTTAGTTTTTCTAAACCTAAAGGACTTATCAGGTTTGTGTCTTAGAAAAAAAAAAAAAGGCAGAGTGATAAGGAAATTTAAAGTTATGTCAAACAAATTACATTTTAGTTATTAGTGGCTAGTTTGTAAATATCAAAGATCCACTTATTGTAGTGCTTGGAGCTGCATTTGCATGCTGATGAAATGCAAGCGGATGGCTGTGAACTGCAGGGTTATCTCTAGTGCAGCAGTGGGAAGCTCCAGAATCAGACTGTTGAGCATCTGACTGACTCAAGAGTCCAAGCTGCAGACCTCTTCTATTCACTTTCTTTACAACAATTAAAATATGCAAAGTGATAATTTTCCTTAAGTAGCCTTAAATGTGCGATCTATTTAAATGTGAAGAAAATTGCCTGAAGCTTCTGGTGTGAGGGACAAAAAAGAATAAATTATGCAAATAGCAGAAAAGGACTCTACCACTTGAACGCCTAATTTTCCTGTAATAAGCATACTGTTTCATTTAATTTTTTGCCTCTTATTAAAAGTGACAGTTCTTTTGCACTGTCTGATGGTTATATCTGACACAAGCTAGGGAAATGACTGCTAGACTAAATGCTAAAGCATTTTGGTAGCTTTTTTAGATGATGGTTACATTCACAAAGTAATTATGCACTGAAGAGTAGAGAAATAAGGTTTAATTACACAGTAATCGCTTCTGATGGACACGGCAGAAGTGTGAACACCGCCAGACTGCAATCCATCAATGACAAACCCCTGGCCACTTTTAATTCCTCCTCATTTGCATCATAACCTCCGCACCAAGTTGCACAAATGCTGTTAAATGTTAATAGGAGCTGTCTCTCCACTCAAAATGAATGCTTAAGCTGTTTCATTTTTTTTCTCCTCCACCTCAGACCTTCAAAACCAGCTCCTCTCTGAGAGCAGGCATTAAGCACAGAGCATGGTGCGTGGTCACTGTTGTGCTAATTGGGAGCAACACTTAAAGTTTTATCTCTCAAGCGCTAATAATGCACACTGCTGACAAACCAGTGAATAAGTAATGTACTTGGAGGAGAGGGGGGGAGAAAGGCATGCCTGGAATGAAAAATGCAGTTGGGACCGTTGTTCAGTGACTAGCTATTTGATTAGGCCCTGTAGTCATATTTAATCCAGATCCTTAGGGAACATAGACAAAATTACATCTTCATCTCATCAAACATTCAGCTATATTTAAGCATTCAGCTGATCAAGCTTTTATTGTTTCTCTTGCAGCAACATGGGGACAATGTTGTCCTGCATTCTACAATTCCAGAACCTGGCAGGAGAAAGACCCTGAAAGCCTTGGGTTAGGGAGGGAATATGGTTAGGGAGTCCCAGTGGCAAAGGAATGAAATAATTTTAGTCACTATTCTAATATTCGAGTCAATGAAAAGTCCAGACTTCAATTCTATGTGTACAGTCTTTAATACTCAATCTCATTTTTCCTATTTTAAAAACAACAACAACAACAACAACAAAACATGTTCTTCGTTCCACCTTGTCTTTAAACTCAGTCCATTTCCTGGGACAGGTCTACATCATTAAACTGCAGATGGTTCTTTTTCTATTAAGCAGCAGGTATCATTCTTGTCTTGACAGGAGGAGGCTCCACCTGCCGCCGGCCCACCAATACTTCCAGCTGACTGCTTTGCAGAACAGGAAAGGTAATTTGTAAGCAGTGTGCTAAGTTTAACTGTAGACTCTAAGAAGTGACAAAAGAGCCATTTTCTGCATGAAGATTGAGAATTATCAACACCTTTCGGTGCATAATAGTTAAGCCTTTATCACTTGAGGAACTGCTGATAAGGTTAAGAACACTAGACAAACTGCTCATTAGTGGAAAGGTTTGCCTTTTACATGAAAGACTGCTGGGTACTGAAGTTCCTCTCCTGAGTAATACGTCCCTGGCATTTGAAAAGAATGAGCTGATCGGTGTACATAAATGAATATGGAAAAGGAGGCCTGGAATGTTCTAATGATATTAGTGAGGTTTTCCTCAAGCATAGGGAATGATAAGCCTGTTAAGTGTGTTCAAAAGCTGTGTGATCTGGTAGGTAAAGCCCTAGATTAGAAATCATGAGACCCAAACTCTGTTCTGTAGTTTACCACCAACTAGTTGTGTGACCTTGGGTGAGTAACATATTTGATGAAAACTAAAACATAAGATGATTCAAATATGGAATAACAACTCACTAGGCTGCGTTGATCATCTGAATCAGTTGCAGACATTTCACACACTAACATATTAGCAATAAATATATGAGTTGAAAGGATTATTTAGGACTGAATCATTTCTTTTATGCTGGTGAGTTGGATTAGGGATTACAAACTAGAATTTATTTCATTTCTTTTAGATTTCCTGTGTGACTGGAGGAATGAGATTTTATTTCTATATCCCTACTATAGAGTTTGCATATAAATAAGAAATGGTAAATGATAACTTCCTTGGAGGCAATTTGTAATATTGCATTTAGTTTATGCCTCCAAAGAATCAAACACAGTGGGTAATAGTA
This sequence comes from Rhinolophus sinicus, assembly GCF_036562045.2. Taxonomy (NCBI): domain Eukaryota; kingdom Metazoa; phylum Chordata; class Mammalia; order Chiroptera; family Rhinolophidae; genus Rhinolophus; species Rhinolophus sinicus. Next base: position 150,556,048 of record NC_133751.1, on the reverse strand, counting down.
ACCCTATTTTAAAGATGAAGAAATTGAAATTCAGAGTGTAAGGTACTTGCTAGGCCACAGATGTGTGAGTAGCTGCAGTGGGGTTTGAACCCAACTCTGATTTTAAAATCTATGTGTTTAGCCATGTTTTTTAATTGAGTTTCACTTGTACAGAGCATAGCAATACAAACTGAATCTGCTTCTTTTCCATCCCTCTCTGGCTGAATGACTTTAGTCCTATTCATCAATCTCTCTTTCTTTTGCCTACTTAACATGTTTATAAAATCCCATAAGGGAGAGCAAGGTTTAACTTCCATCACATTAGAAACAGCTTAGCCCACGGATGACATCAGGCCAATACTGAGATGTCCTTAAGAACAAATACAGCTTTCTACTTAATTTGTTGAGCTTAAGCATGGCATTTAAAATTCCTGTGCCCTTCTCAAAAATTCTAGATATATCAATGAAGATGCTTACATATATTGCTCAATGAAATACATGTGAGCAATGTTCCTTTCAAATATGTATGTACCTACATATCACCCCAAGTACTTTTGTGCACAATTGAGGTAAAGTACGCTGGCATGAGGCAAAATTGTTTTGGTTCCCACAAGAAAATGCTTTGCTTCTTCAGTGGCAGTCCTTACCCCCCTCAGGGATGAAAGTAAGCCAATATTAAGAGAAAAATGACTAATAATGATAATAATAATAATAAAAAGGCCGAGAGCTTTCATCACTAGTTCCTCATTGATATATCAGGCTGAAGAAGGAACAGGTGAAATAAAGATTTAGAGAGGAGAGTCCCAAAAAAGTGCTAATGAGGGAAGAGAGTGTGCAAACCTAAGAAGCAATCGTACTGGCAGGGAGAGGTATATATGAGTGTGTATGCATATGGAAAGAAAAAGAAAAAAAAATATATATATATACCCTTCTCTTATACCAGCTTTCTTTCTGATATATCAGTTATCTACATTTTGATGTACACATCCCAGCTAGCTTCCTTACAGGCCTAGCTTAGGCACTTCTGAGATATATTAAGCTACAAAAGTTTGTCCTGTACAAATAAGCATAGGTCCCCAATCATGCTGGTCTCTACTCCAAGGATCCCGTGTTTCAGGATCTGTCAACAGTAATAAGTAATCAAGGTACTTTCTTTTCCTTTGAATAACTGCTACAATAGAATCACAGTTCCAGTTCTGTATTGAGATTGTACTGCCAGCCTATGGGTTAACCCTTTATAGATTTTTTTTCCCCAGAGATATTTTGCATGGTCACAAAATTAATACAATTATAATTTCTTCTTTAACGTCTGCCTGCACTTCCAGATTATAAAGTCCTTAAAGTCGCTCTGTATCGTACACCACCCACTGCATTCCCAGTGCCCAGCAGTACCTGGGCTCCTTCAGGACACAAAAGCTATACAAATCTTTATAAGAAGATGGTGGCAAGCCAGGATCAGGGAAACAATACTAAAGATCCCTTAGTAATTTCCAATAGTGAAAAGAATGAGAAAGAGAAAGCTATATGAAGATGTACTGGAAATCTGAGTTCTGATGTTATTGGAAGAGTGTTCAGTGCTAGAGGAAACTCTGTAGGTGACTCAGATCCCTGACCCTTGTCTTTTAACCATAGTAAATCTTAATGCAGATATGTGAGTATTGTGGGCTGAGCTCCAAATAGCAGGAAGGAAAGATGTTAAAACTGGTTTAGACATGAGACAACAAAGATGAAAACTATAAAAATATATTAAAATGAATTGTTTATTTACTGTTTTTAATATAAACGACCAACCATTTATGACTAAAATGCCTACAGCAACAAACCTGGTATCCTGTGTGTTAATTAACTTTGAAGTATTTTTTTTGATACAATATACAATTTTATAAAATATCTTGCACATGTTGCATAATCATCTACTCACACATTCAAACTAGAGAAAAAGGATAAATCTGAATTCATGATTCCCAATTATAATTGAAAACTACTTAAATATAACAATATTATATTAATCTGTATTATGAGGACAATTTCTCGAACTACATGCTACGTGGTAAAATCTGGCATGAGTTAATCTATAAGTCTGTATTAGTTCTGTTCTCCTATACCAGTATCATAAAGGGTCTAGTGTACTTAGAGATCCCTGAATCAAAGGCATTGTACAAGGAGAAGGTAGTGCACATGGCATTAACCTTTCTGCGCTTGTTTCCTCATCTGTAATATGGGGTTAATGATATTTCTGTACCTCACAAGAATGTTGTGCGAATTAATATTTGTAAAGCCCTTTAAGATCCATGGATGAAAGATGCCATAAAAGTGCAAAGGTGATAATATTATAGTTATTGAAATTGGAAACACCAATAATGCTGGGAACTGAATCTATATTTGGTTGCAAGGCACCCCATGCATTATGAATTCACAGGCACTTACAGAAGCTTACAGTTTCTCTCTCTCTCTCTCTCTCTCTATATATATATATATATCTATATGTATATATAGATATATATATGTAAAATAAATCCTGAAGAGATATTACCTATACGTTAATAAGCCAAATGGATGTAATTTGTTCATAACTGGCAAGAAACACAGTATCAGAGTCCACATTTTTTTTTCGTATTTCTTTATAGAAAGTACTGCAGTAGAATACATTGGATCTTTATTCAAAATCATATAATGTCAGAATGGTCTATTTAGAAAGAGGCAGTAAATTACATGTTAAAAATGCTAACAAGATTTAATGGAATCATTATCTGTACCTCTCTTAATACTGCTGTATTTTTTCATTTACATTCTGAATCTACTTGTATAGTTTATACATATTAAGAACAAAACACCTAATAGCAATCTTTTTGAAAATGAAAAGTAATACAAATTATCAGTTGTCACCTGTTTCTATGAACTAATTCTAATGTAGGTATTAAATATTTTTCTAAATGTTCCAAAAGGCATTTTATTTAATGTAAAAAAAGAAAATAAGTTTTCCAATACAGTACCTGCATTTTAAAAATATTTCAGTATCTCATGAGATATTTATCTATATAGTTATCCATTCACTTATTCACTCACTTAATAATTTATTCATTCACTTAATCATAGTGCTTATTTGTGCCACACACAGCATAATAATTTTAAAATACAAGTTGTAGAACATTTGTGAGTGTGAATGTGTGTAGGTTTACATGTAGAGAAAAAAATCTAGAAACATATATAATCATTCCATTCTCAAACTTCATAATAATTATCTCTAGGAAGTGGTTTGTAATTAATAAAGACGAGCTTTCATTTCAAAGAATTCTCTATTGCTTGATTTTGTTACAAAAAGCATGTATAACTTTTTAATTTTTAAAAGCTACATTCACAGAATCAAAAATAGATCTGAAGGACTATTTCAAGACTGCTAAACAAAAGTGAGGATTGCTGAGACAAAACTAAATGAAAGAAGTAAAGCTACAATTTAAATAACATACTAAATTTATTGTCAAACAGGATGAAAAGAAAGGACAGATCGTTAAAGGGAGGACTCATTACCCTTGATTATAGTTTAGAAGAATTAACACGCACATGTGTTTTTGTTTTCTCAAGACACATCTTAGAGACTTTCTGAGATTTAATTAGAAGGAATGCAATTTTGTCTTTTAATCCATTGAAGCATGATTTTCAACTAAGTAGAAAAAAGGTTAACTTCAAATGATAGTGGCAAACCAGTCAAGGAAAAACAACAGAGTTCACAATTAAGTCAAGGAGTCAAACAAACGTTATATTTAGAAAGTCAAGAGCTTTGTTTTGGCTGCTTTAGAGGTTTTCTCCAATTTATGGGAGGTTCAAGGTTACCAAGCTCAGCATCTGGAGCTCAAAGTCATTCCAGAGTTTACTCAATATTAGAGTTCAAAGATTTAAATGTGTATTACAATGGAAAAATTTGAAACCTGGGACTGCTGACTTTATGAGTATAAGTAAATTACAGTAGAAGGTCACATGGGCCAGCATACCTCTAGACAGCTAATAAGCAGAGAAAGCTACATTGAGAGGTTTCAAATCAGGGAACTAAAACATGCTCAATGTCTTAGCAAAAATTGTAAGTTCTTACATGCATATTTATAAATAAGACATTTGCTAGAAAATATGAATAATAGGTAAATACAACTGAGATATTGTGTGACCTGATTTCCATTTTTTCTATTCCAATAATTGTTCTTATATTACTTTTTGTTTCACTTTTGCTCTTGAATTTTTGGCTTCATCACACTATTCTTTTATCTTCAAACTCCTAATATTTAGAAAGACCGAGTACTTAAACATACAAAGTACAATAGAAATGCAAGAAGCCAGTGACGTTTTTAACCTTTTTATTTTGATTAGTTACATAAATACATTGACTTATTAATTTCCTTAGACTCTTCCAGAATTTCTTATAGCTGGGTGAATAACATTGTGTGTTAGTTTCATTACTGATTTCCAGCAGAATGTTTTGGATTGTAATGAAGAAATCAGTTCCTAGCATAGTGTTTAGCAAATATCAATGCCCAGTAAACATTAATGAATGAATGAATTGCTTATCAGTACACTTATAATTAAATTAAATGGTTGGCTTATCCATATGAAGCAAGTTGTGGAAAAATGTTAACTCCTCTGAAGTCTACAGCTTTCCATTCAAGTGACCCTTCTTTTTCTTTCTTTTCATTAAAAAATTTAAGTTTTCTTGTGTAGAAAAACTTTGTAATTAATCCATCATCAACTGAACTTAACTCTCCAAGGACATGAAAAATATAGTGACTACCAAACACAGATCTTTCTAACTACACCTTTACTATCACCTTCTCTAATTCCTCTTTCTCTGTCAACCTTGTTCTGATTATTTTCTGAGGTTCTAGCCACAATTTTTCTCTTAATCTATACCTGCTTCGAGCTTCTGTGATCTCTTCCACTGACGCCTCAATTGATATTTCCAGTCTCAAATATTCAACTGAGTAATACGCATCCTTATTAATCTGTTTGTTTATTCATTCAGTCACTCATTTATTCATCAAAAAATATTTTTGACTCCAGCTTGCCCCTATCTCAATAAAGCAAAGTAATCCTGCAAGTCAAATCATGTCAGTTTCCTGCTGAAAACCTTCTAATGACACTCCACTTCACTTAGTCCGTACAGTAAGTAGTCTACAAGCCCTGTTCTCCTCCTCCCTCTTAAATCCCCGATGTCATCTAATATAACTTCTCTTCACTCGTTCTGCTCAGCCACCTTGATGTTGTACAAACACAAGTTACACTCCTGCTTAAGAACTTTGACACTGGCAGTCTTTCTTAGAACACTCATCGACATGGCATAGTCCTTCACCTTCACCCAGCCTTGGCTTAAATGTTCCCATAGCATGACTTCACCTATTCACCACCTTTAAAAATGAAACTCTTGACTCAAGTACTTCTCAGTGTCCTCCTGTGCTTTGTCTTCACTGCACCAATCACCCTCTAGCATAAAGGTTGGAAAAGAATGGCCTGTGGACCAAATCCAGCCTGCCACTTGTTTTTGTAAGGTTTTATTGGAACATAGCCTAGCTATTCTTTTAACTACTTTCTATGGCTTGCTCTGTGCTACAATGATAGAGTAGTTACAACAAAGACTACCTGGCTCACAAAGCTTAAAATATAAACTATCTGCCTCTTTACAGAAAAAGTTTGCCAACCATTGTTTTCACATATCAAAGAACAGGCAGGTTTATTTGTTTTGGTCATTGTTTATTTTATTCATTAGTTTCTTTGTTTTGTTCATTGCTATATCGTGAGGTGCCTAGAGCAGGGCTTCAGCATAGAATAGGCACTGGAAAAACATTTGTGAATAAATAAATGATGTGTCCAATAGGTGCCAAAAATGTGCAAGGCCCTGAGCATGTAGAGGTTTTATTCTCCCTACATTGTCCTTGCAACCCTACTAAATTTTCCCGTTCAATTTTTCTCCCTGAGAAAAATAACACAAAATCAAAACCAATGAGAACTATTTCCTATCTTCTCAGTCTTTAAACCTCAAACACCCGCTTTCTTTTTCACTCTAGTCAATGACACCGATCGATATTTACCTGACAAAACAGAAGCAGTCAGAACAGAGCCACATCATATTTCAACAGTTACATATGCCGACATATTTGTATTTGTCCCTATATATTTGTCTTCCCTCATGTTAAAGTGGTTGACCAGTCCCATATCTCCCACAAGCTAAAGCCTCTTTTTTCTACTCCCCTTAATATTTAACATAACTCATCATAAAAGTATTTTACACTTGCTGTTGCCACTTAATCCCTTCTCATTTTTAACTCACTATAATAAGATTTCCATCCCGATCACTCCAATGAAAACTCACTTATCAAGGATATCAACAATCTCTATCTCACCAATGCCAATGGTCAGTTATCAGTTCTCATGTTATTTGACCGCCGAACATTTGGCAGAGTTGATCATTGCTTCCTTCTTAAAACACTTTCTTCTCTTTCTATCCAGGACACCACATTCTTCTGTTTGTCTGTCTATCTATGTATAGATATTGTTTTTAGAGATCCAGCTGTTAAATATTTACTAGCTTACTACTGTTCTGTCACCACCTTGAAGCCTGAGGAAGTGAGAAAAATAAGTGCTTAAAGGAAACTCAAGAAATGAAAACTACGTAGGGAACATCTAAAAGGAGCTACAACTTTTGGTAGAGGGATCCAGAAAATCTTTGGTGAAGGGGTTGAATTAGGAGAGAGAAAGGAAAATAAATATGTTGACCTCACTCTTATCCCTCCCTTCCATCTCTCCCCATGATTCCTCATTTGGGCTGAACTCAAGTAAAAGCCAAAGAGCAAAAGACCTTGTTCTGTAGTCCTTATAGTTTAGCCTTCTAGAGCACAGAATGAGATAGTGAACGGAGGAGTGGATGTGGAAGACAGACAGAAGTTATTCAGGACAGCACATCACTTTTGCATCTCAACATGCATAATTATGCTTAAGCAGGTGGAAAATTTGTGTCCTTAATACAGAGGTCACAAACAGTAGGCTGGATAATGGTCCCCAAAGATATTAGGCCCTAACTCCTGGAAACTAAATATTACCTGTTTAGAAAAGGGGTCCTCACAGATGTGATTAAGAATCTTATCCTGGATTATCTGGGTAGGTCCAAATGCCATTACAAGTGTCCTTATAAGATAGTTAGTGGGAAATTGATACATACGCAGAGAAAGTGATGAGAAGGCAAAAAGCATAGGTTGGAGTGATGCAGCCATAAGCCAAGGAACGCTGGTAGCCACCAGAAACTGAAAGAAGCAAGAAACAGATTCCCCTCTAGAGCCTCTGAAGGGAGTACAGCCTTGCTGACACCTTGATTTTGGCCCAGTGGTTATTATTTTGGTTTTCTGGTCTCCAGAATTGTGAGAGAATTAATTTGTTTTGTTTTAAGCCATGCAGCTTGGGTTAATTTGTTATGGCAGCCACAGGAACCTAATAAAAAGCACAAAGTCCCATCAGGTGCCATATTGTCAATTGGGTGATGTCAGTTTTGTCTGATTCCTACCTGTAAATGAAAACATTAGTAATCACCAATATTATTCATATAAAGGAACAGGGGGATATGGGATAGAGCTAATTAACATAAAACATAGTTGCTACTTTCTCACTTTTGTAGCTACAGCTGAGAACTATGTTGCCATAAGGAACTTTCCATGAGATCATAGGTATGAGGTAAAGGTGGCAAAGCAGTTCAAACCAATACAATAGGAATCTGAGTCATCTGCTTCTGCAGTTTACTTATATCTTCTGGACTTACATGGCATCATTTATACCATTTCCATTTTATAATAGAATTGTCTGTGCACTTCTAAATTGATGGCTCCATAAATTAGATAATACCAATTAAAGTTAGGCAGATGGGGTTGCATAATACTTTGGTATCTATGGTAAGGTGTTCAGTTTCTACCAGGTCCAGTAGCAAGTGAGTAATTGCTTTTTCTTCAGAGATTAGTTTGTTAGCAGAAGAGGGCATGACCCTACTCCAAAATTCTATGGGTCTACACTGATTCTCCTATTGCAAATTGCCAGAGGCTCCTACTGAGGGCAAAAGAGCTTGTTATTTTGTCCATGTAGTTTAGCCTCCGGGGGCACAGAACAAAGTGGAGAACTGAGTGAATGTGTCAGTCTGTCACAGACACTTCTAGGTCATAAGGCCAAGTTATAGACCTGTTGCTCCAGGGCCCATTCAAGTCTTGCAACTTTAAGTTTATCCACTACATGCATGACAGTAGCATGTCCAATGTGTTATGTTTCTTCCAAAATTTACAAAGGCCCACCAAGCACTGTGCTCCTTTCACTGTGGAGGGCAGTGTAGCAAAACACCACCACTTTAAAGATGATCTCCTGACATGACTGAGACCACTGGACTCCTGGCAACTTTACTAAAGTGACATGCTCCTACATTTTCATGCGATCTATCTCCAAATCTTTGATGCACATGTCTCTTACATTTAAGATGACTCGTTCTGACTTTAGTCCAATGATCATGTTATTCTGAGAAATGTCAAGGTAATCAAGTTTTCTCCAGATTATAGTATTACAGAGATATGAGTTGACATAGGTGAGGCCAAGAGAGTAAAGGCATATTGTTATCCCTGCCCTGTGAAGGAAACTGCTTCTGCTTATCTTTATTAATAGAGGGAGGGGGAAAATGCATTTGTTAAGTCACAGGTGTCAGCGGCCATACCGATTTCCTCCAGTGAAATTCCCTACATTGGGATATTCCCTATATTGGGAATAGCAGATGTGATTGCCATTATCACTTAAGCTTCTGATATATATCATCATTATCAAAGACCCATCTGACTTTTTAATAGGCTACCAAGTGAGTGAGAAAAATGGGGATATTGTAGGATTTACCATCTCTGTAATTGTTCAATTATTTGGGGTAACATATCCTACTGGGATGGGGTATAGCTTTTTGTTTAACTTAGCAAAGGACTGTTCCAGCGGCTTCAAGTTGGCCATTATTCTGCAATAGAACTCACTCCATATCAGAGAATTCTCTATTCTGAAGTTTTCCTATTCTTACCAATATTATTGGCCTATAGAAAAAAATTGATCTGAAGTCCCTCTGGAAACCTTCTTAAATAGACTTGGGCCATCTGATAATAGATAATTTATTATCAGATTTTCATAAATCCCAACTCTGGCCCGTGGATCTCAGAGGTATTTCAGGTTTCCAGACATTAGCATCACTTAAGAGGCAGTATCTAATAATACCATAAGATCTATCTGCTTTCCTTTTCCAGTGCAGTGATTCTCAAAGTGTAGTCCCTAAACCAGCAGCATTGATATCACTTTGGAACTTGTTAGAAATAAATTCCGGGGGTGGCTGGATGGCCCAGTTGGTTAGAGCACAAGCTCTGAAAAGCAGAATTGCCAGTTCAATTCCCACATGGGCCAGTGAGCTGCACCCTCCACAACTAAACTGAAGACAATGAGCTGTGGCTGAGCTTCCAGAGGGGCGGAGGGATGGCTAGAGCGCGAGCTCTCAACAACAAAGTTTCTGGTTCAATTCCCACATGGGATGGTGGGCTGCACCGCCTGCAACTAAAGGTCGAAAACGGCAACTGTACTTGGAGCTGAGCTGCGCCCTCCACTACTAGATTGAAGGACAACTTGGAATTGATGGGCTCTGGAGAAACACACTGTTCCTCAATATTCCTCAATGAAAATTAAAAAAAAAAAGAAAAATTCTGGTATCTCCACCTTAAACTTACTAAATCAGTAGGACCCCAAATTTATGTTTTAAGAGCCCTCCAGGTGATTTTGATGCATACTTAAGTTTAAGAACCACTGTTCCAAGCATAATCACTGTTAAATAGCTGAAGGTACCTCTGAGGCAGGTGTGGAGGAAGATCGTGCTATGTATCTGTGACCTATTGCCAGGTCATTCCTTATAGGGCCTGGCTTCCTTCTCAAATAAGGGTCTCTAGGTCTGTAAAGCAGCTTAAGTTTGGGAACAAGGTAAGAAGAAGTAAATCCCCATTACTTTAATGCAAGTTAATTTTATGAACATCGGTCCTAGGATTTTTCTCCCTATATATTTCAAGTGACTCTTTAGTTGGGAGCTCTTTTATTTTGTTTCTAAGGATTCTATGATTAATTATTTGCTGCCAAAAATCTGTAAAGGTCAAAACACTTTGATTATTACTCCATTTCTGTGGCTTATTATAATAATTGTGTCTACTTGGTCTCACCCCTCCTTGGCTTCCAATACTCTGGCATTCTATTCCCACTGTCATCAAGGAATGAAGTTCCATTGTTCCATGTCCTACCAACACATCTGCCATAGAAAGAAGAGCCACCATTGAGCATTACTTCAGGTTTTCGAGGATAATGGTTTCCCTCGTTATCAATGGATTTCTTGGTAAAGAGTATTCCCACAGTGCTCTCTTGGGTAATATAAATAAAATTGACTGATCAGGTTACACATAATAAATCCATTCTAGTATTCTCATTTTCCTGAAACTTGATTCCTTCCCCTCTATTGTGCCATGGAAGTTATGTTATTCAACCTCATTGAATATAGGCTACAATTGATTGACTTTGAATAGCCAACATAATAGAACATTAACACTACTTCTAGGTGTTTAAGACAACAAATTGAATCCCCAATTCTAAGTGAATAAACCCTTATCAACCTAATTCAGACTTATATTTTTTCTTTCTTGATCTATTACCCATATAATTCACTCCCATATATACTCTTTAGACTCCTGCTAATAGAAATCAATGAAATTCTGCAAGTCTTTCTTGTCAGAATATTTCTTCTTCTCAGACCCAGTCTTGTACTTCTTCTTGCTATGTTAGAGTCAAATGCTCATTATCAGCCTGGAGGCAAGTAGGGGTGACAGAGGTTGGTCCTAGGAAGAATAAGCATAAGCTCAATCACTGAAGGTTGGTTCCCTCAGATACTAGGAGAAAGGCTGATTATACTGCAAAGGGAAGGTCAAAGGGACATAAGGATTCAAAGTTTTCAGCCTCATTTTCTGTGTGCCCAAATGTCTCTATTCTAACATGTGAAATTCTTCTTCCTACTGGTTCCTTCACCTCAGTATAAAAGACTTGATGGGTTCAATTGGTCATTAAATCTTCAACTGTTATACTCAAGTCATGGGCTTGATCCCCAATCATATTTTATCAACTTCAGGAGGTGATAGTCTCCTTCTAAACTGCTAGAGACTTGATTTTTCTTTTTTTATGCCTAATCTCAGTTGGATATTCAATTTATTTTTTGCTTTTGTATACTCTTTAGGGCCATCAAAAGAAGTAGTTAACTCCATCATCTTTCTAATTACCATTTTTGTCATAGTGACATGTGCCACAGCCACCTCATTACACAACACCTTGCCCCCTCCATTGGTGATAATATAAGTAAACATAATGCCTCTGTGAGTCATAAATTACCATGCCCCTCCCACACTGCCCACCCTTCCCACACTGCCCAGCAAGAGGGTTATCAATGCACTCTTCAAATATGTGAAATACAATCCCAGAATCCCATTTGAGAGTCAGTTCCTGGGCGCACTCCTAGTAATAATGACTGTATTATTCTTAATAGACCATAGGAAAGGAGCCAGGGGTCACAGTATTATTTTGTCCCAGCAAGAAACAGATGGCATACTAAAATTAGGATAATCAGAGGAGAATTTAATAAATGGACTTTCAAAAGATGTGAGCAGGGTGTAGGGAACATTTAAAGAATAAAGAAACACCCCATAATGAGTCAGGGAAAGGGCTCTGTTACCACCCCTAAGAATGAACCGGTAAGGAGAGGGGTGAAGCTGGAGAGAGGAAGCAGGATAAAGAAGGCTACTTGACAAGAGCTATGACATTTGGTTAAGGGAGTCAGACAACTCATTATAATACCTTAGAGAGGGAACCAGGGTAATAAATACCTCAGCTTCTTCCTTTCTTCTCTACTGCAAGGGTTTTCCATTGGCAGAAACTGATCAGTAGCCAGAAGGCAAGAGAATCCATTGTTGTCTCCTATGACATAGATCAAAGGGAACTGGAGAAGAAACAGAAGCTGTCCAGCACAATACTGATTACTTCCAATTCCGTATCTCCAGCTCTAATCTCTCTCATAAGGGACAGACTTTTATACCCAACTGCCTGCTTGACATATTCTCTTGGATATCTGCTAAATGTCTCAAATTAACATATTCCAAATGGAAGTCATGGTTTTGTCCTACTACACTCACCTAATCCTCTCCCTCTGCTGTCTTCCCCATCTTAATAAATGTCAGTTTCCCCAGTTACTCAGTTCAAAAATCTAGGGATCGTTATTGATTTCTTTATTTTCCTCACACACAATCCATCATAAAATCTTGTCACTTTTGAGTCCAAAATACATCCCAAATCAGAACACTTCCTATTACCTCAACCAACCACTACAACCCTATTACAAGTAATCATTATCATTCACTACTATTGTACTAACCTCTCAACTTTACTCCATAGTTCTGCTTTTGCCCTCCTACATTCTATTATTCATGATCTTTCAAAAATGTAAATCAGATCATTATTACTGTCCTGCTTAAAAGCATCTCATTAAACTTAAAAGTAAAAACTAAACTTATCATCATGGCCTAGAATGCTATACATCTTCTGGCCCCTGTATATGTCTCTAGACTCATTTCCTAACACTGGCCTTCTTACTGTTTTTAGAAAATACTCTAACCTTATTATCATATTAGGGTCTTTGTATTTACAGTTGCTGTTCCTTAGAATGCTTATCACCCAGATATTCAACTGATTCTCTTATATCATTCAATTTTATCATGGTATTTCATGTCATGTCATGTCATATAATATCCCCAGAAGAACTTCTCTAACCACAAAATCTTAAGTAGCACACACCCCAACCTTCTCCTTCCACTTATTTTTTTTCATTAACTGAGATATTATTTGTTATTTTATTTATTCTCTATCTCCCCCACTAAAATATTAGTTCTATAAGTATAAAGAATGTATCCTTTGTTCATTTCTCTGTCACTAGTGCCTACAACAGTGTCCAATACATAATAAATGCTCAATAAATACAGTCAAACATATCATAACACTAACAGGTACAAGAAGTCCAGTCTCATAAAATGAGCACTTACTGTAAGGTTAAGGAAATGACCAAGATAAGCCTGGTACCTTGCTGGTAAGGAGTTCCAGGGTCCAGGCCCCAACAGTCAATTGCATTATATCTGATTTCATTTTACTGTGGAATACGTAATTGGGTTTTATTGTGTATTTTGAATAATGAATAAATGCATGCATAAATGGATGTCAGTTTAATGTTTTCACATAACTATTCTAAACACTGGGACTCAGTGTATCTACATATAAGTTCATTATCTTCCTTCCAACCTAAAGCATGCCATATACCCTCTATGTATTTCTTACCTTGGTAATGCTACAACAATGACTCAGTCATCAATGCTAGAAATCTTATAAACCTTAAGTGCCCCCCAATCAAGTAAATTCAATGTCAATAATATGGCTCAAACCTGTTTCTTATTTGTCATTTTCTGTGATACTTCCTCAGCTCAGGACCTCTTGCATAATTTACTAATAATTTTAATCTTACCTATTGATTTTCTAATTAATCTTAAGTGTTGTTGCAGTATTTTCCTAAAATCTGCATCAATTAACTTTATGTGCCTTGGACCTTAATCATCCAGATCTTTACTACTTGCATCCTCTTATCCTAAATCCACCATGCACATTCTTAGCTCCATGTTGCTATTCTTCCTCCATTTTGGAATTATCTGCTTTCCTTCTTTAAAATTTAATTTTTAATTCATCCTTCAAAGATAAATTTAAGTAGTATTACTTTATAAAGTATTCCTTAATTGCCTTCATCAGACTTAAATGTCTTTCCTATTTGACTCCAATGCACATTGATTATGCCTCCATTCTCCCTTGAATCATAGTTATCAATATGCCTGTCTTTGTTACTATCTTGAAATTATCTTGAAAGCTAGGATTATGTCTTATGTACTCCTTGATGTCCCCCGATTTTCAGCATAATACTAGGCAGTCTATATATGTGTGTGTGTATGTTTGTGCACGCGCGCCCACATATACATTTGTTTAAATGAAATTACAAATAAGTATTGGCAATTTTGCTTTATGCTGTTAAGGATTATTTCTACTGACAAATTCAGAGTATTTTTGCAACTTTTTCAATTACCTCTAAAGATGAAAGACTGACTTCAAAGTTCCAAAATAGTTTCTTACCTTTTAAAATGCTTTCAAAAGTATTCATCAAAGATCTACAATAAACTCCTCAACTATATCGCCACTGATCTGAATTTTTCAGTTACTAGATTTTTCCAGCTTTATTGAGATGTAACTGACATAGCAATGGATGCTACTGTTTTCCATCAGTATAAGATAACAGCATGTTTTTGAGATGCCATAAGCAATTAGCTAACAAATAAGGATTCAATACACCTATAATTCTTTCCAACGAGATGGCTGGGATCTTTTGAAGATATTGCAAGTAAATAATTATTCTATTTTTTACTTCAATACTTCTTAGTATTTTTAAAAGTGAATTTAATGCTTGTGAGTAGATACTAAACAGAGAGAACTAAAAATAATGGTTTATGCTAAGGTTACCAACTGCCTAATATTATTAGGTAACTCAGTCATGACCCCATAAAACTTCTCTAATTTCCTGATATTATTGATATTTTGCAAAGATTATGCTTTCCAGCGTAATTTTGGTTAGGTCAGCAAAGCTACTCTGATGCAAGTTATAGGTGTGGAAACACCTTGGAACAGAATTCTTAAAAAAAAAAAATGAACAAGGATATTAAGAGTCCAAGAGTCCATTTATAGGTAAAATAGATGAGCAGGTAAAGAAGAAAGAAGGAAAACAGAAGACAGAAATAACACAGAAATAGATTAAATTCTGTAGAAATGGGTTGAGAGATAGCTGTTGGTAACTTGAAAAACATTAACAAAATAGGCAGGTACCATGTAAAGAGAGAAACTACACAAAGCAAACAAACTGCAAGAAATTTAGACAATTAGAACAGAATGTCAGTTCTAGCACTGCCAGGAAAGGGCTGGAAAGGCAAGTCTAACAACTTATGGAGTACCAGGAATTAAAAAGAGCATAGAGAAAAAGCACAAAATGTATTATTCGTTTTCTGAGAAGAGTGAAGACAGGGTTAATATAGAGTTTTTTCCCAGGTAAGGGGCACCAGGCTAGTAACCCTGATTTCACTACCAAATTGATCTAGTGTAGGAACGATAGAACAGGCTTCAACCCTAGAGACCTACTCTAGGAGTGGGATGATAGCTCTTTAGAGTTAAGGGAATAGTTGATGGGATGCAAATTATGATGGCTTTATTATTATTATTTTTTTGTGATATGAAAACTATACTGGAACCACCAAACGGGATTTAAATTGAGCCAGCACTGCTTAGAATCATTTTAATTTTTTTAAAAAAAGATGTGAGGTATATAAGTTAGAAAAATTCCCTTTGACATATGAGGAAAAACATATAAAAACATGTAACATAATGATGTTAAACATACATAAATAAAGATTGTCTAGCCTATATGTTATATTTACAAAATTGCTCTTAACTAAAAAGCTGTGGCCGAGTCATCTAAAATAGGTCTTTCTCCCCCCCCACCCCACTCAAGAATTTTATTACAATTGGGTATATTCAAGTACTCTGAATTTGGCCCCTGCAACATTTTTTCTCATATTAACAAGTGCATTTCATTATGGTTACTCCTCTTCCTTTCTAAATAAAATGTTTGTTTACGTTAATACTGACTAAATTATAGCTTGCTTTCTTTTGCTCAAGTCTGTCACCATACAACAACAAAAGGCTTGCCAATTCCAAGCACTGTCTTATTATTTTATATATGTAAAGAATTCTAGGATTTGAGTGTAAGCAATAGTAACAAAAATAACAGTAAGAACTGAGAGATGATTTTACATAACAAATAGCCTTTTAAAAAGTCATGTATGAAACTCAAGTTGATAATACTTGGCAAAAAACATAAGACCAATGATAATAATTTTCACTTGCATTTTTGAGAAAACATAAAGCCATTTAATATTTTATATTTTTAGGAATCAAATGAGTATTCTGTAAAAAGCTCACTTAAGAAGACAGCCTGAAAGAGAACCATGCTCTAATTGTATGTTTCTGTTGTACTTAAAGAGCTCCTTTCTATAGTCATAAAGTATTTGTGTAAGATTAGTGTACTAGTGGTTGGAGAGCAAATTGATCATTTGGCTAATGACTAATTCATTCCTTAAATTTGTAACTGAAACTGTAGAGTCATTTTGACACGGAATAGTCGATGACAAGCACATTCACAGCATAATTCACAATGAAATAGTTATTATGGCATTATTAATGGCTTCCTGTATTACTTTATATTTATGCTCCACAATGCCTTCCATAGCACCATGAACAGGTAGTCATTGAGTAAACGATTTTTTAATGATGAAAATGATCACATGCCTGATTGGCTTTTTGCTAATTTCTCCTGCAATAAAATGGATCTTTGCATTAAGTGTTTCTTCTTCTAGGAACATACTTCCCCAGATATTTATATGGCTAACTCCTTTGCATCATTTGAGTGTCAATTTAAAAGTTGCTTTCTTTGGCCGTCAATCTAAGGAGTCTCCCAGATACTATTTTATTTTCATTTTAGCACCCATATTAGTTTGCTAGGGCTGATATAACAAAACATAACAGACTGGGTGGCTTAAGTAACGGAAATTTTTCCTCACAGTTATAGAGGCTGGAAGTCCAAGATCAAGGTGCCAGCAGAGTTGGTTTCTTCTAAGGCCTCTCCTTGGCTTGCAGATGGTCACTCTCTTGCTGCCTCTTCATACAGTCGACCCTCTGTACACAAGCATGGTCTAACTCTGAATGTTATAATCTCTCCTTATAAGGACACCAGTCAGGTTGGATTAGAGTCCATCCTAAAGGCCTGATTTTAACTTAACTACATCTTTAATGTCCCTATCGCCAAATTTTGATGTACAATCAAATTCTAAAATATTGGCATTAGGACATCAACATGTGAACTTTGGGGGGCTATAACAGAATTAAAAAATATATGAAATTATATAATATATATTTATATTTGTATTTATATTTATAAATATATATATTTATAAAATACATATTATATATGTATTTATATTAATATATTTATATATTTTATATATCTATACATATCTATACATATATTGTTTGTTTGTTTGTTTATTTTTTTTCCTCTCTCATTAGAATGTGAACTCCATGACATAACTATATTGCTCATTTCTGTGTCCTTGGCACTTAGATCAGAGCCTGGCATATGGAAGCTGCTCAATATGTATTTGTAGAACAAACAAACAGATAAATAAATGATGTTTCATATCTATACTATTATTATAATTTCAATTTGATATTCAGGAGTCATGAAAAGAGAACATTGAGTTTTCTAATCATAAGGATGTGAAGTAGAAGTTATTTTCCATATATATCCAACTCTTAATTTATACTGAAAAAGATATATTGCATTTACTAATTATATCTTCAACTCAGAAAGCAGCAAAATTCTATGCCATAACCTTCAAGATGGATGTTGTGGCAAAGATTTCAATCTGATCAAAAGGAATGATTATCCCTGGGAAGGTTGAGGCAGAAAAAGTAATTATTTTTCTCTACTAATAGTAATTACCACCTCTGTGAGCTAAGAAAACTAATTCATATGGTATTTGCCTTTCTCTGTCTGACTTATTTCACTTAGCATAATGTTTTCTAGGTCCATCCATATCATTGCAAATGGTAAGATTTCATTCTTCTTTACGGCCAAGTAATACTCCATTGTACAAATGTACCAGTTTCTTAATCCAGTCATCTACTGATGGGTATTTCAGTTATTTCTAGGTCTTGGCTATTGTGAATGGCGCTGAAGCTGAATAATAATGAATGTCAACAATAATTATATATATATGTATATATATGTGTATATATATGTGTATATATATATATATATGTGTGTGTGTGTGTGTGTTTGTGTGTGTGTGTGTGTACATATATGGTCACAAGATGTGGAGTGCAGTGTAAGGAATAGAGTCAATGGAATTGTAGCAGCATTGTAACAGCTATATATGATGTCAGAGGGGTAGTAGATTGGGGGAGGGGGGTTACCACTTTGTGAGGGGTGAAATATCTAACTATTACATTGATTTGTACAGATGAAACTAATAAAAAAACTAATTTGTGACTATGACAGAAGCTACTAGTTGCTTTCTAATTATCTACTTTCCCATTCTTCTTTATTAACAGAATCCCATGTTTTAGGTGAGTACATTGGTCACCCATCTAAATGACTATATTTCTCAGCCTCATTTGTTTCTTTATTTATGGCCGTTTGATTTCACTCTGGCCAGTGCGATAGAAGGGAAGATATTCAGTGATACATCAAGAGTCTCCTTAGAAACAAAAGAGGGTTGAGTTTGAGGGTTTTTTTGTTGTTGTTGTTGTTTGTTTTTTTCCCTTTCTTCTTTCATCTTCTAGCCTGGAAGATGGATGTGAAAGCCAATTTCTAACAGCCACCTTGGACCACATTCTACGAGTGGTGCAGTACTGTGCAGGAAGGTAAAAGCCTGCATCTTTTATGACTTCATGGATCTGCTATAGGAACACTGGATCTTTTAGTCTTAATGAACGGTCGAGAGAATATTGTTTAAACTATCATTATTTAGGGTTTTATGTTATTTTAACTAATATAATGATCACCACACCTTTCGATAATAGTCATTAAAAGAATGTATATTCTGCAACTGGTTAGTGTCTATGAACCTTGCAATCCTTGCCTTGCCAGAAAGTTTTTTTCTTAAAGCCACCCCTTTAATAACTGTAGCATTACAGATAGACTTTCCTAAAATTCCCAGATATATCACATTGTACAAAACCACTTTAGTTTAGAGTTTATTTATTTATTTAGTCCTTGAGGGCACTCTGATGCACTCCCATAGCACCACGAACTAAGCTTTGAAGTAGTACTTATCACAATGTATTATAATTGGCAGTTTACTTTTGTTCTTGCCTCACTACACTGTATCTCCTAGGGACAAGAGTTTTGCTTACTGTTGTATCCCTAGCACCTTGTGCAGATCCTGGCCAAGCATTAAATGCTCATTTAATGATTAATAGGCTGGCTAATATTTTTTCTATCTATTCATCTATTTTCCTTATGTATCTACTCCCGGAGAGTGGATTAAAGGCAGGTTTATTACAATTCCAACAGACTGAGTTGAACCTTGTTCATGATACTGTAGAGCTTTGTAAACCTTTTACAGACTTTGCAGTGCATCAGCAGTGGTTCTCAAAGTGTGGTCTGTACCAACATCAGAAGCACTATAGCTCTAACGGAACTGGTTAAGAGCCTGGGTACAAAGATGATGATGAACAATGTTATATAATCATGGGGAGACAGTGTGACATAGAATTTAAGAACACAAATGTTGAAATGAGAAGGCCTAGGATCAAAATTCTAGTTTTAGGTCTCACTATCTCAGTGAATTAATAATTCTATTTTATAGAGGTGTTAGCAGGATTAGCCGATTTAATAATTAAATCACAAATAGATATATTCTATTGTCAAAGTGTCAAGTTCTTATATATGGCACATAGAAGATGTGCAAAAATTTTCAGCCATATTCAGTATAGTTTGCTACTAAGAGTGTGACATAGAACTGAGTGTCATATTTATTTCATCTTTCTGTCTAGTACAGGCCACTGTCTTTCTTGATTTGCTATTTTACCAATTCTTTATCAGTCGTATATTCTATGAGGTCCTTGTTTAAGTGGTAAAATTTGGCAATAGCCTAATTTCCAATTTATTGATGATAATCAATGATCCCTTATGGATTTCCATTGTAAAATAGATCAACAAAGACTTTGCAAAGCAGTGTGTTTGTTTTTATGCCTAACAGCTGTTTGTACCAAACAGCATTATAGAGAAATTTTGTATTTCAGACCTTGAATTTTGAACACATGCTTATGTATTAACTGTAAATTTTATATTTTTTTCTAAAAAAAAGTTTTTTTCTGGAAATTAGGTATTCATTTTCACTATTAAAATAAAAATTATTCCTAATAAATTTAACTCTACAAAAGAACTTTCATTTTTTATTCCTCAAAGACCAAGAAAAATAGCTCTTAGTGAAGTGGCATGTTAAATCTCATCTCAAACATTGTACTGAGTGAATATCAGTCATATAGTACTTAATCTGTTTAATATAACTCTCTCAGTGAGACCAAAAATGGAGAACTAGAAGAAAACTGCTAAATTTAGCATGACATGTGAATAAATATCTTATATCTAATTTATACTTACTTTTCTGCTTTCATTTTATCTGTCAATGATACTGTAATTCTGTACCGTGTTTCCCCGAAAATAAGACCTAGCCAGACAATCAGCTCTAATGCATCTTTTGGAGCAAACATTAATATAAGACCCGATCTTATATTATATTATATGTATCATATTATACTATATTATATTATTATAAGACCCGGTCTTATATTAATGTTTGCTCCAAAAGACACATTAGAGCTGATTGTCCAGCAAGGTCTTATTTTTGGGGAAACACGGTATTTTGGGACTCCAATCACTATGATGAAATATCCAAAAATTCATTTGCATAACTTTTCACTAAACTTAGTAAATAAACATGAAACAGAACAATATTTTTTTTCAAATTGCCATCATAATTACATGGGACTTTCATTTGTTAAAAAATGTAGATTGAGCTTTGTTCTAATTGGTTTACATTTAAAAATTCTTTGATCTGCGATAACAGTAATATATATTAACATGTTGCATTTTAAAGTGACACTGCCTTTCATTAATCAAGTGTCTGTATGGTTGATTAATTTGTACAAGGTTTAAATTGCTATGAAAATTTATCATTCATAGCCATGATCTCCATTTACATATATGTTAATTATGGTAAATGTAATCTTTTTCTGAATCCTCTGGGCTGCATACTAAAAAGACAAAGTGATCAGTGTGACTACTTTTTCTACTACAAAGTGAACTCTCACTGCTACTCAGTACAGTCTGTTGTAGTTGTCAAAGCTAGGCTAAAAGCATTATAATATGTTCTGCTAAAGGCGAATCCAAAGTCTAAAGATGGTATTTCCTTTTCAAGTGATTTCCTTATTTACACAAACAGAATTACTATGTTTATTTACCATAGTATTTACTAGTATCTCCACATGCTGCCAGATTTTTCTTTTACTTGGAAGCATTTTCTTGTATCAACTCTATTATTAATAAGCATAAGTTTTTAATGTATCTATAAAGCAGAATGACTTGAAATTAGTATGAAAAGTCTTTGTAATACAATTAAAATTACTTAATTGTTAGAAATAGAAACCTTTGAGGTTATAGCATTTTAGGACTACTTGGAAAGATTTTGTACGAAAAAGGTAATATATGAAAGTCACTGTAAAAGAGAAGATTAGATTGAGCTTTAATTTTTGCAGAAAAATAGTTGGTACTTGAAAAAACTCACTTGTTGATAGTTTTTATTATTTTTTAGCTAAGTATCTAAATAGTCAAGATAAATGCAAATGTTACCATCAATGACACTAAATTCCTACTGCATATTATTTTCTATGGGATTTATCTTAGAGTATTGTGTGAAGCTGGAAACACAGTTAGGAAATGTGGGCCTAGCCTTACACAGCCCTACTATTGGTCTTTTCTATACATTTTCTGTAAGTTTTCCCAAAATTCAGAGCATATTAACCAAAAATTATTTTATAATTTTTTAAAGAAGTGCTTTCCATTTGCTCCCCCAAAGTGACCTTTTCTCTTAACAATTATTGACTTGGAAGAAATTCTAATACTTTATGAGTGAAAATGATATGGTGAGCAATGCTTTACAGTGAATGTGATTGGCCTTGCTAGGCAAATATTGGAAAATGTAATTATTCCGATTAAACGTCTATAATTTTATGCTTAAATTGTTAGTATTTACATAATATATTCACTTCAAGAGAAGCCTCATTTCTTAGTCAGAACTTAATAAAATTAAAATATCCATCTTGGAAACCTTTGCAAGCCTAGCATCTCTGATTACCTGACAAGGCTATTTTTAAAGACATTTATTTGGCAATTTTCTTATAGTCAGCCTAATCATAGGAGAAACAAACTAATATGGCACGTGTTGTGATAGATGAATGTTGTACCTTTCATCTTCTGATCTCAGTTCCTGCAAAACATTTTTCAAGAAAGCATCACTTCCCTCACCACAGAAATGCATCCACCTCTGTGCTGGAAATAGCAAAAGCATAGGGCAGAAGCTGAGGAATATATTATCCAACTAAAATTACAGAGAAATTTTAAGTAGGCAGAATATAATTGCCCAATTTGGAAATTAGCCAGGACACAGGGTTTAACATCATCTTTACTCTTTTGAAAAGTGCCATGGGATTTTTAATAACTGTTGGTGGTCAAGACCTTGGTTTTACCCTCATCCATTAGACGACACCTCCAGCAGTGCAGTGCCCCCTCATACCATGCTGGGGCACCAGTTCAGTACTGACTCAGTGAAAATTGTGCCACCTACTGAATCATCCACAGCTCATCTTAGAGTGCCCTGGCTTTTAGATTTTCTCTGGAGAGCTGTTATGAAAGATGGGACCAACCTCAATGATGCTTAATTTATGAGATTTCAAGGTTTTAAATGGTTAAGATCTCAGACCTGAGTTTTATTTTCAATTTTTAAGCAACAGATTTTTCAGGATTTTTCCATACTTACAGGCTATAATGATGGTCTTGATGATTAAACTCTACATTATACACATCTCTCCTTGGAAATGAGGGAATAAAGATAATCACACATATACCTACATAAATATGTACTTACATACATCGATACATTCAAGGAAAAGCAGGTTCCCTCATTTCTAACACATTTGATTCTTTTAAAATGGAAAAAGTACCACTCTTTCACTAAAAAAGAAAAAAAAAAGTATAAACTATATTCCACAAGAAGCTTATTTTTCTTCTAGATTTTTAAGAAGCTCGGCACAAATACTTTAAAAAGAAAATGAAAACCTTGGAGGGAGTGGACTTTACTGACCAAATAAATAAAGTGAATTTTTGTGAAAGAGAACTATTATCCTAGATTTCCAAATAAAACCTTGCCAACTTCAAAAGAATCTCAATACATCTTGACTGTTCCAATAATAACTGAAAGAGAATCAAGATTTTTAGACAAAATTCACATGCGTTTAACATAAATGGTAAAACACTGATGCTTTCTGGCCTCTATGCTTCATTTTACTAATTTGTTCGTGTTAATGTGTGTAGTGTGTGTGTGTGTGTGTGTGTGTGTGTGTGTGTGTGTGTTTTGGGGGAAAAAAGGGCTCTTGCTATCTTTAGAAACGTTGATCTTTGAAATGATTTTCAGAAATCCTTTTCTGGCGACTAAAAGTATCAGTATCCTGGAACTGAGAAACTGTTTCTGAAAGGGTTTCTTGAGGTGTTATTAGGTTGGTGCAAAGTAATTGCGGTTTAAAAGGTGAAAAATAATTGCAAAACCCGCAATTACTTTTGCACCAACCTAATGCTTCTGGAAATGGCATTGAGTAAATCCTGTATTGCTGGTGAGTGAGAAGAGATGGTTGGAAATGGTTATAAAGAATAGATTGAGACAATATAGCTGATGCTGAAAAATATATTCCAAAATATGCCTATGTTTTCACTCTTTCTTGCTAGTGCCAAGGATTCTCAAGTTAACACACACACACACACACACACCCCTCATACACACTCAAATACATAGTCTTCTATTTTCCTTTTCTGATCTTACCAGTTTTCAACTTTCTCTTTCACCTATTTTCCCTTTTTCCCCTTAATCTAAGGGGGCACTCCTTGCCAAACATAAAATATTTCTCAATTAAAACAATCTACTGTATTACTCAGAATTCCCCTATTTGTTCTGCAGTGACTTGAGCATTCCTTGACAGTAAATTAATAACTCAAATATTGGAAGGTTGGAGATCAGGGAAAGAGAAACTATTCCAGGCAATGTAAATCTGATTTGGTGAATTTTTGCTGCTGTGGTATAGTTAACATGACTCCCTAAGTGCTTGGTTTGTCACCAGATGGAAAAATCAATCACTTTTACTTTTTTATTATGAACATGAAAATCATAGATGATAGGTATTCTTCCATTGTTAAAAATGAAAATCTGAGACACAAAAATTATCTTACTAGGTCAAATACTCCTAGCTAATCCATGTAAACTATGGACTGTTACAGCTTTAATATAATATTCCATGTTGGCATGACCATTAACTTCCTAAAAGTTGAGTTAGAAACAGAAATCGACTTTTAATCTCCAATGAAATAAAACAATGCATTAGGTTGTGATTTTTTCTGTTTAAGTATTAGTTTTTTCAATATTTTACACAGTTTTTCCATATATAATGTAGCCACTTTTAATTCCATTACATTTTTTGCTTCCGATGCTATTTTCCTTTTCTCAAAATATCATTCTGTAAACCACCGTTTTCTTTCCTACTGCTCTCTTCCTTGCTCTATTCCCAACTTCTAGGTATACTTCCTAAAGAAGATAATTTTGTCTAAAAGTAATCGAAAGAGAGAGAGAGAGAGAAACAGAGACAGAAAGATAGAGAGAGAGAGACAGAGAGCCAGAGAGAGAGACAGAGAGACAGAGAGAGAGACAGAGAGAGCGAGGGAGAGAAGAAGAAGGAAGGAAGGGAGGGAGGGAGGGAAAAGAAGGAAGAGAAAAATGCAATTATTCTTGGAAACAATCATCTCAATTGTAATCTGTCAATATTTCAGTTAACAAACACTAGGGTCTATTTCTATCAATGGTTATTGCATATGCATAAATAAAGAAGGTATTTGTTTTTCTAATCTTTTTTAAGTAAGGCTACTTACTGAGAATAAGTAAAAAACATATTTTATATTTTTTATTATATATATTATATATATATATATATATATATATATATAATATATATATATTGAGCATCCAGGATGGCTATATACCCGGTTTCCCCGAAAATAAAACCTAGCTGGACAATCAGCTCTAATGCATCTTTTGAAGCAAAAATTAATATAAGGCCTGGTCTTATATTGTTCTGGTCTTATAGTAAAATAAGACCGGGCCTTATATTAATTTTTGCTCCAAAAGCCGCATTAGAGCTGATTGTCCAGCTAGGTCTTATTTTCGGGGAAACCGGGTATATAGCCATCCTGGATGCTCAATTTGCCACATCTCCCCAATTACTTTTCACTGAAATTTGCATCTCTGAAATATATTTTTCTCCTGTTAATGCATTAATTCTTTGTCAATGTACTTCAAACAAATAATTGTAACATATGGTTGATTTTGATAGTCATTACCTCACCCACTTCCTCTTAGATTAAAAAATGAGTCTATACGTTACAGAGAAAAGAACATATGATTTTCTATATCCCTTGTGTACCAAGTATTTTCCTCAGTAAAATTCTCATAGTCTTAGAATTTCATCAAAATTTAATAGGAATTCCAAAAAAGATGTGACAGATTAAATATAGTGTTCAAGTTAAATGATGAAAATACACATTCGTCATTTAAGCTGTATTAAAGGCATCATAAATGATTTGTTTTTGATGTGAAAACATATGAAAAATATAAAATATCAAATTAATAAATTCCTATATATAGCAAATTGGCCCTCCCAAAAGCCATATCTACATGAAATTCCTAGAAACTATAAATGTTCTCTTATTTGGAGAAGGGGTCCTCACAGATGAAACCAAGTTAAGGATCTTTGGATGCGGAGATCATCCTGGAGCACCTAGGTGGGCGCTAAATCTAGTGACAAGTGGCCTTAAAAGAGTCACACAGAGGAGAGACACAAGATAGAAGAGGAAGAGGCAAAAAGACAAAGAAGTAGAGATTAGAGTGGTATGGCTATAAATTTAGGAATGCCAAGGATTGTAAGTGGCAAAAAAATGGCATGGAATGGATTCTGTTCCAAGAGCCTCTGGAAGAACATGGCTAACATGTTCTTGATTTCACGTTCTAGCCTCTAGAACTGAGAGAGAATAAATTTCTGTTGTTTTAAATCACCCAATTTGTGGTACTTGGTCAGGGCAGTCTCAGGAAATGAGCACACTATATAATCTGTATTGAAATACACAATTGTGCTAATGGTGATAGTGGCATAAGGAAAACAAACAAACAAAAATCAACTAACAAAATTATTAAACAGATGAGTGACAGTATGAAGAATTTACTTCATGCATATAATAAAATGTTATTGAAGTCCAGTGGATGAAGTGATCTAATTCTCCCACTAGAGCTAACATCCAACCATAAGAGCTAATAATATACTCCTACTTTCCTTAAAGTACAGGGGTGAAGCACATAATAAAATTTGATAAACTTGGCTCTCATCATCCCAAAGGCTGTAAGGTGAAAAAAAGATGACATGTTCCAATAATGGAAAAACCCACAAAAACTCATGTGTTTGGAATGTGGTATGAGAGAAATGGAAAGCCTAGAAAAGAGGCTTAACAGATGGCCAAATACCAAACCATGCAGGTCTAAGTTTCTGAAGAGATAAGAGTGATCTATACTATAATAAGTTAGTGAAGTAGTAAGCTATCATGAGACACAGTCCCTAATTTTGTTGATTTTTATATCCTCAAATCCTAACAATGTTCCTGGGACATTGTTATATAGTCTGAACGGGCAAATTTATTTTATAAATAAGATTTCTGTATGTTTACTTGACAATAATCTACTTTTGAGCATCCTCAAAAACCTGCATGGTGATGGTTTTTTCCACTACATGGCAAGTTACTTAAGATACTTTTACTATTATATCCTGGCAAGTAGTAGTGAATGCTGAAGAAATAATGTTGAATGAAAAAATGAAGCTCCCAATTATTTTTCAGTGAAATTATGGGTCCTCTTGTGGTAGTAACTAGAAGGGGATCAGAGACTACATAAGGGTCTGGGCTACATCATATACAACTGGTATAGTTAGTACTGGCTTTAATGACATGACCTGACATAGCATACCAACTATCTTATTCTTTATAAAGTATCTTTGGCTATAAGGATAGATTTTCCTCGGCCTGCTCTTTTTACTAAGCCTCATACCTTTACCAAGATTAGGATATCTGTTACCGCTATCCCTAATTATGACACTAAAATTTCTTATAATTGACAAACTAATTAAATTACAAATAATGTCTCAAGGCATTATGCCAGGCAATACTTTGTTAGTCTAATTCTAGAAACCGTATGTTTACCAATGAGATAAACTTAAATTTTAATGTAATATTTTATTTACACTTTTCATTAAAACTTTCAATTTGTTAAATTAAATGTTGTATAATAATGCCATTATATAAAAATCAGAATTCTAGAGCATGACCACAATTTCTCTCTCTTTTTCTGTCTCTGAAAGGAAATCAGTTTCTTATAAATACAAAGTTATAGAATTTACAGACAGGATTGTTATGTTTGAAATTCAGTAACAGTTAGACACCAAAATAATTTTTTACAGTTATTGAGGCTCATTTCAGTTGCAAACTGATTCAGTCTCATTAGCATAAAAAAATAGGAAAGTAAGTATACAATTGGAAGGGATAGAAGAATGTATATGCATAGACAAATGAATGCTTAGAGAAATAAAATACTTCACAGAACTTCAGTTTTCAACATTACAGCATGAAACAATCCTTCCCCAACCCCCAGAAAATCCTATACTTTTGGAGACAAAATACTTAATAGGATTAAAAATTTTCATACAAGAGTGTCATGTATTTATTTCTATATATCTTGAGAGTTAAATTCAAGCTTATGCTCAAGTTTTAAGACAACAATAGTGTAAACTCTAGGGTGGAACAAAAGAAGGGGAAAAAAAATCCAAGTTCCCAGCCATAGTTAGGAAAACAAGGAAAGATAGGAGAATGAGGGAATCAAAGGAAAAAGAATGAAGATTCAAGGATGGGTAAATCTCCTCTTTACTGAGGTTTTTCAAAAGGTTTGTGATAACCAGCTTTTGTGTAAATGGATTTGATGGCTCTGGGCTGAAGGTGACTGACAGCTGAATCTAGGCCCCCTCTAGAGTGTCACCCTGGGGATTGTCATTGTTGCAGACTGTTTCTTCAGACTGACCCAGAAGAATCATTATCTCAAGGGGATTCTAACAACAGCCACCCGTGAGCAGCCTAGGAGCTAGAAGTAAGCAACTTAGCCTCTCTCTTGAGCAGTAATTACAATCGTAAGGCGAACAAAGGGTGTTACTGAGTTGAGCTTAAGTCTTTCTCCAATCCCCAATTAAAAAAAAAAAAAAAATCCAAGTACCAAAGATTTTTCTCGAGTAAAAATATCTGAGAAACCCTTCATCCTTTGTTATTTAGAAAATTAAGCAGACTTCTGGGTCCTTCTCAGGAAGTGCTTAACTGAAGTGGGCATACCGTGTTTCCTGGAAAGTAAGACCGGGTCTTATATTAAGTTTTGCTCCAAAAGACTCATTAGGGCTTATGTTCAGGGGATGTCATCCTGAAAAAACATTCTAGGGCTTATTTTCTGGGAAACATGGTACTAGGTAAACACTTCAGTCTCTTTCTTCTTTAGTAAAGCTAATGTGTTTCCTTTGGGACTGATAGTCGTCAACTAAAATCTGGGTGTATTGCTTTAATATCATAGTAAACAAATCCATGCTATACCACACTGTACTGTCACAATGGCAAGTTAACATGGGTATTGCATCCATCTAATTATAATAGAGTTCTGCCCCCAAACCCTGTACTACCATTCTCCATGAGCCAGCACAACAGAGCTGAATCACAAAGGCACCACCATGGCGGCCTAGAAAGTAGGCAGTCATTTTTCTTTCCTCTAAACCTCGGAAAAGGCTCCACCTATACCCTCAGGGTAGTAAAGAAGTTACCATAACCAGACTAGTTATCTGAAATAAAATAAAAGCTGATAAACCTAGCCAAAGGTTATAACCACAATTAAGCCACTTTTAAAAATGCTGTATCTCACAGTTCTGGACAGCATTGGACCTCAGCCTCCATCTTTTCCAGCAGTGGGTGGGACTTGCTGCCTGGAGAGTAACCAATCAGGGAAGGGAATGGAAACTACCAGACCTTTCCTAAGGAATAGCTGGCTGTGGTCCTATTTAGAGGCATGCTTTTCTAAATTGAAGAGGCAGGTTAAACAATCCTTTCTGAAAATAAATCTTGTTCTCTCTTAATTAAAATCAGCAACTTTTCAGTTGTCCATGACTGAAAATAATTTGTAGGATTATTATAGAACAACATGACGGAGTTTTTCTTGCACGATTCATTTAGTTCTCCTTTTCTATATGGCCTGCATGTGTTTGCATTTAACTTTTTCTTATACTTTTCTTTCCATTGCTCATATATCCCTATTTCTGTATCAAAATACTCTAGAATGTAAGCTCCATGAGGACAAAGATTTAGAATAATGCCTGACATTGTAAGAAATCAATATGTATTTGCTAAATTTTGATGCCTGCTTTGAAAGGAATTGTTTTTAATTTCGTCTCATTTTTTTCTAGTAACTTATTTTTACTTTTATTGTCTTTTTCTTTTACTTTAAAATTGTTGGATTGTCTAGGGATGTATTAGTCTTGTGGATTATATTTACATATGATTGCAGAAATGTTTCATTTTTCTTTTAGACTTGTAGTAGAAAAAAATTGAGGCAAGGTTGTGAAAGAAAGATTCTTGAACTTGGGACTAGAATCTTGATCCCATCATGTTGAAGCCTGGCAAATAACTTAACATCTCTGAACCTCAGTGAACTCACCTATAATCATTTTTTAACAGGGTGGTTTATGAGGTTTTAATGAGATAATGTGTAAAAGTCCCTAGTTCATAGTAGATATTCAGTAAACAATGCCTTGGGCAAGATAAAATATTTCTGATAGTAAAATGCTTTCAAGGTAACAAAGAAGATTAAGAACCTCACTGGAAAGCAAAAATCCTCTGCTCCAGTAGTCCCATTGATTGGGATATGATTCCACGTACATTACCAAACTACTATGTCTATTATCATCATTTGTAAAATGGGAAAATAAAATTTTCCCACCTTGCAAAGGCCCTGTGTACTATTAAAAATAAGACAACAGGCCCCAAAAGAAGTTGCTTATGCTAATCTGTACATCATGAAGCAAAGACTTGCTAATTACAGTTTTAGCTATCCCAGATATGAAATCTTAAACCAGTCAGTTAGGAATTGTCTGATTAACAGTATTCTGCCTGGTAGACCCTTGCCATCCCCCAAAGGAAAGTAATCTTGCATTAACCACCTAGTTTTTTGCCTAGTATTACTTCCATGTTCCTGCTTTCCTCTGCCTATAAAAGTTTTCCATTTTGTACAACTCGTCAGGACTCCTTTCTATCTGCTAGATTGGATGCTGCTCAATTCAAATCAACTTTTGCTCAAATAAAGTCTTAAAATTTTAATAATAAACTTAAAATTTAATATAAAATCAAATTTTAATTTCAGTTTATCTTTTAACAGTACATTAGATAAATAGTGTAAAAAACATTTTGATGATAAAGAATATTGTATAAGTCAACTTTTACTATTTTATTTTGTTTTGTGTTTTTTTAAATTTATTGGGGTGACAATTGTTAGTAAAATTACATAGATTTCAGGTGTACAATTCTGTATTACATCATCTATAAATCCCATTGTGTGTTCACCATACTATTTTATTTTGTATGATAAAATGCCGTTTTAGACAATAGAATGAGTTGGTATGCAAAACATTGTGTTGCCTAGCAGCTTCAGTTCTGGAGTTGCAGCAGCTGCCAAGCTGCCCAACTTGGGAAGGCTCTCGGCACACCACAGCCCGCAGGCACTCAGCAAGCACCCACCCTGCCACCACGGTGCCCAAGAGGAGGGTCAGCTCCACCGAGGGGGCAGTGAAGGAATGGCCCAAGAGGAAGTTGGCAAGGTTGTCAACTCAACCTGCTTCTGCAAAAGTGGAAATGAAGCCAAAAAAACGAAAAAAAAAGTGACAGGAAAGGATAAATCTGCAGACAAAAAGTGCAAACAAAAGGGAAAAGGGGTTCTTTAGTACCATGTTGTTTAATCTCCAATTATTTGTGTGCTTTCTTTTTGCCTTTTTTTATTTGTTTTTTGCAGTGGATTTCCAATTTCAAAGCATTTTTACCCAAAGCAATACATACATTTAATTCAATCCCCTTCATTGGCATTTTTTAAAGAAACGGAACAAAAAAAATTATCAGATTTGTATGGAATCACAAAAGACCCTGAATAGCCAAAGCAATCCTAAGACTAAAGGACAAGGCTGGAAGTATCACATTCCCTGAATAAAATTCATACTACAAAATGACAATAATCAAAACAACAAGGTATTGGCAAAAAAACAGAACACATAGATCAATGGACTAGAACAGAAAATGCAAAAGTTAGCATATATATACCGGGGTGCCAAAAAAATGTATACACATTTTAAGAGATATTAGTTATGCTCAAGCAGTAATTCACTGTAATTAAATGTGCCTGGACACTGATGGTAACCACTTTGAGCACCTTTTGCAATTGCAGAAATCAAATGTGACTTATATTCATTTTTCTTTATCGGTATATATTGAGTATTACAGTTTTTTTCCTTTCTTAAAATATATGTTTTTTTTGCAAGATAAACGGATAGATAACTTTTTTACAAAGAAGCCAAAAACATACATTGGAGAAAAGAAAGCCACTTCAATAAATAGTGCTGGGAAAATTGGAAAGCCACATGAAAAATAACATTCAATGTTATTATTTAATAACATTCACATGAAAAAGAATGAAACTAGACAGCTCTATGTCATCATACACCAAAATTAACTAAAATGCATTAAAGACCTAAACATAAGACCCAAAACAATAAATTGCATAGAAGAAAGTATAGATACTAAACTTATAGACCTTGGGTTCACAGAGGACTTTATGAATTTAACCTGAAAGACAAAGGAAATAGAACCAAAAATCAATGAATGGGACTATATCAAACTAAAAAGCTCCTGCACAGCAAAAGAAACTATCAATAAAACAAAAAGGGACCCAACCAATGGAAGAAGATATATGCAAACAATACCTCTGATAGGGGACTAACATCCAAAATATATAAAGAACTCGTACAACAAAACAGCAATTAATCCAATTAAAAATGGGCAGAAGACCTTAATGGACACTTATCCCAAGAAGACAAATGGCCAACAGATACATGAAAAGATGCTCCATTTCACTAGCTATTAGGGAAATGCAAGTCAAAACCACAATGAGATACCACCTTACACCGGTTAGAATGGCTATTATAAACAAGACGTGTAGTAACAATTGTTGGAGAGGCTGTGGAGAAAAAGGAACCCTCATATACTGCTGGTGGGACTGTAAATTTGTACAGCTACTATGGAAAACACTATGAACATTCCTCAAAAAATCAAGAATAGAATTACTGTGTGACCCAGCAATCCCTCTTTTGGGTATGTACTCAAAAAATCTGAAAACATTTATCCGTAAAGATATATGCAACCTTATGTTCATTGCAGCGTTATTCGCAGTGCCCAAGACATGGAAACTACAGAAGTGTCCTTCCGTAGATGATTGCGTAAAGAAGATGTGGTCCATATATACAATGGAATATTACTCAACCATAAGAAAAGATGAAATACTGCCATTTGTGACATGGATGGATCTTGCGATTATCATGCTAAGTGAAATAAGTCAGACAGAAAAAGCCAAGGACCATGACTTCACTCGTATATGACATATAAAAAAGAAAAGAACAAACACGACAAACAAACAAACAAAAACTCATAGACACAGATAACAGTTTAGTGGTTATCAGAGGGTAAGGAAGGAGGGGGAATAGTAGAAGAGTGTAAAAGGTGTCAAACATATGGTGATAGAAGGTGAACTGACTGGGTGGTGAACACACAACGCAATATACAGATGATGTGTTATAGAAATGTACACCTGAAACCTATATCATTTTACTAACCAATGTT
Source organism: Rhinolophus sinicus (assembly GCF_036562045.2). Taxonomy (NCBI): domain Eukaryota; kingdom Metazoa; phylum Chordata; class Mammalia; order Chiroptera; family Rhinolophidae; genus Rhinolophus; species Rhinolophus sinicus. The sequence goes on along the minus strand of NC_133751.1, from coordinate 150,522,945 downwards.
ATTTAATAAATTTAATAAAAATTAAAAGGGGGTGGATGGTTAGCTCAGTTGGTTAGAGTGAGATGCTCGTAATACCAGGGTTAACGGCTCCATCCCCACATGGGCCAGTGTGAGCTGCACCCACCACATCTAGATGAAACAACTACTTGACCTGGAGCAGATGGGTCCTGGAAAAACACACTTAAAATAAAAAGAAGTTAAAAACAACAACAACAAAAAAAAAACCCTGAAAGGAAATAAAGAGAAAAAGGGACAAATGGAAAAACAGGCTAACCAACTGGCTAACCAAGATACTAAAGATTTACCTGCAGAAAACAGAGTATCTGAAAATGAGGAGAGCCCATTTTCTGATGAAGCAGGAGAGAAAGACACCAGGTCTGATTAATATCATATACCATATCTTATCAGTAGTTCCCATTTCCCTACTTGTACAATCTAGAAGAATAGTTTCATCAACTATTTTGTAAGTTTTTTAATAGCTCTAGAAACATTAAGAAGGAAGAAATTACACCTCACCCCCATTTTTTTTCCTTTTTTTTGTAGTGTAAATGCTTTTTTTAAAGAGGTGAAATCATTTGCTGGTTGTTTACTTTTGGTACAACCAGAAAATAGTAGGATATTGAACATGGATGGCTTTGATTGTCTTGGGTGTCAGCTTAACATTCCATAGATGGGGGTAGTTTTTTTATCCTATAATACAAAGCATACTAAATGGCAATTTGGAGTCAGTCATGCATTTACTATGTCTTGAAAATTTTTAATTACTTCTAGTCCCATGTTTCTGGAAGAATTGTTTCCTAAACAAAACACTTCAAGATCTTGGCTCTCCCTGTAAAAATTTTGTGCACTCTGTAACATCTTTGATCATGGTAATCCAGTTTTCTTAGTAATTTTGTTAATGTGCTATGAAAGATTTAAAATTTGAGTAGGTAGTGCATATGATATTAAATTGTGAATTAGTGGTACTTTGATGTAACAGCGTATCAACATTTGAAAATTTTGGCACTTGATATTCTATTAAAGAAAATTAGCCTCCAAATTTTAAACTGCAAAGTCACTGGAATAGCTGTTTAGAAAAGAGTCACAGCTACATGACTTTTTAGGTTTTTGGTACATACATTAGGAATTGTGTACAAATTGAAATGCCTTTGCATATAACCTCAAAACAACCAATAAAATCTTGATTATAAAAGAAAAAAAAACATTACTGTGTTAATTAAACATAGGATTGTGTTAACTCATTAGGTTAATTTTTTCTTAACATTCTGTAGTCTTTATATTATAGTAACTATTAGGTAACGGAGCTTGACAAATGTTTCTATTACTTGATTTGTGTGTGGTGCTATTTTTGGCAAAGAGAAATTATTAAAAATACACTGGTTAATAGGTATGGTATTCAGGAGCTTTTAATGTAGCTTTAGACAGATCAGATCTGCTTGTGAATGTTTCTCTAAAGACTGAAAATAATGACCACGTTCAGTTTTTGGTCTAACAAAAAATATCTGTGCCAGGCAACCCCAAGAAGTTTGCAAATTCCAACTCAGTGGGGGACTGACCTATTCCTCAGAAAGATCATACTGCTGTCGAAGTCCTATTCCCCCACCAAACACATAACTGAGCTGCAGATAAAAGTTGAGGTATCACTGTTGGAGGTTGAGGAAGTAAGAATTTATGGAAAAAGGAAAATGGTCTAGTAAGAATGCCTAATGAGGAAAAACAGTATAGTGATTAAATCAAATGTACTATAGATTTGCCATATATATATATATATATATATATATATATATATATATACACACACACATTTTAACCTTATTTAGCTGTTTTCTTGCCTTTGTGACCCTAGAAAGATATTCACATTGTTTGTGAATTTATTTATTTACTCACCTGAAATAAATGTGCAACAGGCATACTCTTCAGTTAAAATAAATTATTTTGAAAACCTCAGGTAGTAATTCCAGTGTGTATAATATAGGAAGAATTTAAATTCTTGGGACCTCTCTCTTTCAACTTACAATATGCCCATTAAAGGAATGATAGATTTGCTGGGGCAAAAAAAAAAAAAAAAAAAGAGAAGACTTTAAGCAAAAATCACTGTCATCTTGGGATATACCTTTCCTGAATGAGTCCTTCCCTCCTATTCTCCTTCTCATATTTATTTGCTTGTTTGCTTGCTTATTCCTATTTGGGAGGCAATGTTAACAGAGGACTCCCTAGTGAATCTTAACTTCACTGAGGTGCTTGCTAAGATAACATTTTAGAAGAGAATTCTTGAGGCAAAGTTAGAATGAGTAAAGGTGGCTACTCTTTCCTTTCTGTATGTCTAGGGAAGAAGAGAACTAAGTATGCAATAATTATGAAAATTGGGCTTAAGTTTATGAGCAGCTTAAAATTCCAAATAGAGCCAGGATATTATAGAGATAAGGTTTCTGGACATGGAATCAGAAGACATTGGTGTCAGATGTGGTTATATCACTTACAGTACATGTGACCTTGGAGAATTCATTTCCCATCTTCAAGGCTCTCAATTTCTTTATACTTACAGTGGGATAATATCTCTTTTTTATACCTCACAGAATCATTATTGAAAACAAATAAAATTATATGTGTAGAAGAATACACACACACACACACAAACACACACACGCACACACACCAAAATACATTGAAAATCTAACATGGTGGTTTTCATAATGTCTCCATAGAAGTCCAGGAAGCTATGGAGGAGCCTCCAGAGCCAGCCCATGGGCAGATCTGTGCTTCCCCTACCCGAGGACAGCAACTCTACTTTTATTTATTTAATATGCTACTGACACCTAAATTTCATTTCATTGATTTTAAAGGTTCTGCTTAGGACAGAGTTTGAAACATATATACAAGAGATATGTGCACACTTTAGTCATAATGTCAATTGGTGATTTATTTAACACTATGTAAAAAGCACTGAAAACATCAAAGACACTGGCAAGGATATATTGTGAACTGGGCCAGGTGACCATATTTTAATACCTTTCAAACTTTTTGGTCTGAAGTTTATATTCTTAAAATGTATTGATGACTGCAAAGAGTTTACCTAGAAAATCCCCCAAAACACAAGAATACACAAAAATGCATTCCATTCGCCACCAGAGTAATGATGTCATCACATGTCATGTAGCCTCTGGAAAGTTCACTGAACACAACAAAAAAAACAATGTCTTAGTATTATATTATTATGAAAATAAGTGTGAGCTCCTGAGAGCCCTGACAGAGTCATAGGGAAACCCCTCCCTCTAGGGGACCCAAGATCACACTTTGAGAACCACTGACCTATTATTTTGAAGGAAACACTAAGGTACTGAATTATACATTAAGTCAGTTGTGTATTTTCTCCATCTGTGCTTCAGGCTCGAAGGAAATGGCAATGATGAATGAAATTTACTTCGAGATTTCATGAAATGTTTTTAGTAGTATCGTCACTCCTTAAACCTGTGTTTTAAGATCTTTATAAAAGTTAAAGTGGGCTTCTTTTATTAAAGCGTAGTAGCTACTCTTCTCTCCCATGAAGCAAAAATCAACCATCAGTTTCAGTTAAAATGAAATTTGGACCTCTCATTTAAGCCATTGACAAACTGTTTTGATTTGATTACTTTTTTTTATGTCTGTATATTCTCAAAAACGAGTCTCTGTCAGTCAATAAAGTGATATTTCAGGAAGGTAGAGGTACAGGGCATCATGACTTGAATGTACACACTTTCCTTTGAGAGTGGCTCCATTTTAAGTCATCCTTGAGCGAAGTATTATAGTACTCGATTTTGTTAAACAACTAATTATAGTGTTTGCTTAACATTAAATAATACATTTTAATTGCTCCTAATTGCCTCCTTTGTCTTAATTTTTTATGATTGTATGCCCATTTATAAGTAAAGACAAAAGCTTGTCACTTTCCAAATGTACTTTCTCTGCTTCACTTGCAGGACATCTGTAGCCTGAATAGTTTTTAGTCCCTCCCAACAGGTCTCCTCTCAGCTGCTCTGTGTTTTTACATCTCTCAAGAGGGGTTAATTCTTTACAGCTGTATCCTGCCTTCTAAGAATCTCACATGTGCAAATTATTAATCTTTCTCTATTGCTACAGTAACTCCCCAGGCTATAAACACCCCCTACCTAAAACTGGCCCTTTTCCAAGAAAAACTTTGGTACTCTTTCCCTGAATATATCATTTGGCCTGCTATGGTTTACACTGCTATTTAGAACAATTGTTAAGATACAGAAACTTCCAAACAATTATTTAGGAATAGAAATTTAATCTTCACAGTTAAACCTCTATCCACTGTGATATAATTTGAGTCTAAATTTTATATTCCATTTATTTAAAAAATCATGCTGCTTCCACTTTTCATGACAATGCTTTTCAATATTTTAAAATTTTAGTGCTATGCTAATTATATCAAATAGGACTTTTTAATAAAAAAATAGAGTGTAGACTTTCTGTAAGTGTAAGTAAATTACATTTTTTTTCCAATCTAATGGGCACGCATTTATAATTGTGATATATGTCAGCCTGTTTTGGTGTGTAAACATATTAACATTTCTTTGTTAGGGAGAAAATAAACAGAATATTATGGTAAGATAATCTATATATTAACATAAAAATATGTTGCCAATAATAGCCAAGCTTCTCAATTTTAATATAAAATATACTTTATTCTAGATTTTTATATCCTTCAGGACTCATTGTAAGATGGCCACTGCTTGACCATTTCTCTCTGCCTCTATGATCTATATTTTGATTTCTTCTCCGTTCCCTAGCTACTAGTTGAATACTCTTATGATCTCTAGCCTTCAAAATAAATCATTTATTTTAGAAGTTAGATATGTCATAATAAAGCATTAAGAAATTCCAGGTATTGCATTTCTCAGTGATTACATGCCTCTAGTGGTGTTTCGAGGCACAAGGCAGAGGGACCAGTGATTTTTACCAGCTGACAAGTGCAATAATCCCCCAGAACTGCAAGGCCTGGAGCATCTTATTGCTGTTATGAAACAGAATTTATAAATAAAAATAAGGAAAACAGCCAGAGTCATGCACTTCCTGGGCTTCACTGACATTGATATGACAGCCAATCAGAAATTTCCATTTATGCCAAGACTGCCACACCAATAATTTTAGCAATAAAGCCTACTCTAAGAAGTATTAAAATGGTTTGCTTCTAATATGTATTTAAACACAAAGGAAGTTTAAAGGTAGATTGATTATAATTCAGACATACAATCATTTTAATATATACAGAAAACCTCCCTGTAGACCAATTAAAAGGAACTTCCAAACAATATTGTACTCCTAATTCACATATTATAACTTAAGCAAGTTACATCTCAACATTTTTAGATAAGCTGTATAAGAAAGGTAAAAAAGGATTAGGACAATAGTGATATTTGAATTGTATTTTATATTATTTCAACTGCATTTTAACAGGCTTTATGACTGAGACAGAATAAGAATGCAGAAACGACAAACTTGTGTAGATTATTTTTTTCATTACATGCATTATTTCAGTTTAAAAATGTCAGTTGCTTGTCATGTTAACTAAGAATGCATTCACTATTGTACATATCTAAAGCTGGAGTTAAACTGAGAATTTTGCAAAGGACAGATACAAAGAAGTGATTTTTCCTTCTCTCTGTATATAAAAATAGAACTTTCAGAAATGTCATGGCTGACACATTTAGCTGCTGGACATTGAAAATCCTCTTTCTGACTCACAACCTGTGACTGGAACTCTGTCAGAGTAATCAAGAGATGTTATACCATAGAGCACAAACAGTAGGCTTTGCTATCTGGCCTTGTTTTTAAAGCGAAAGAGATTTAAATTTGGACCATAACAAAAATGTTTCTTATACTCTTTTTTTTTTTAAGTACAGAAAAATAATTAATTGTGCAAGGTATTTGTATAGCTAATTATCTAATTTAACCAGTATTTGATGAGCATGTGGACTGCTGAAACAGTATAACATAGTAAGAAAAAATATGACTAAATAAATATCTATCATGTGCTGGATTATTTTTCTGAGATTGTATTGCAATTAGTGATGATTAAAAAATAATACAATGAACCTTTAAAAAACATAACCATACTGCAGAAATTGAAAGGCAGTTCTTGGATAATATTTGTCTCCTTTGACCTCGTATGTACTTGGAATGACACTTTTTCCAAAAGAGATCAAGGAAATTATGGCACACATTAATACATTGTTCCCCAGTACACTATACAAATACAGAAAAGCTGGGTATTCGGGTTTTTATTGTGTTTACAAGTGTTTCCACTTGGGTATACTTTTAAAAAGATTTTGTTATATTGTCAATTTTGTGAAAACAGAATATGACTGAATGGACATTAACATGAACATCCATAAAAATGGATGAAATCAGACTAGATAAATACTTAGTAAGGGTTCACAAAATTCTCCCTGATATTTCAAAATTGCCATAAGGTATGTCTTCTTGACTTTTGCTTATTTTCTAAAATAGCAATATTTAAACTTTTCAAGGTGAATAAAGAACCTTAAGATATTTATGTCCACTGATACAGCTGACTTAGGGAAAAATATATATACCAATTTTCCATAAGTAATTGTTTTAGGACCCAAGTTTTATATATTTATATATTTATATATTTTTATATATTTATATTTGTTGGAAAGGGCATCTTTAGTAAAACCACAGAACCTAGTCATATTCATTCAAATAAAACAAAGGTAGGTTCATTTTTCCACGTCCATATCTCTTAAGCCTGGTTGAGATAGGCCAAGCTAGGAAGTCAATGTTTAGTGATGTGGAAAGAATTGTGGCTTAAGAATTAGATTCAAATTCTGCCTCTGACAATTACTAGGTGTGTGACCTTGAAAAAATTACTTAATTTGTATCAGCCTAAATTTTCTCATCCTTGTAATGGGGAAGATACCTAGCAGCTCGTAAGTTGTGAGGTTTAACAAATCAGGTTAGTACAGTCTCTGGCCTCAAAAAGACACTTGATAAATTACTCTTTCCTTCCATGATTCCATTATTTCAAAACTCATTTTTTTTCTGTGTTTCCTTGCCCAAATTGTAAGTGCCTCATTTTTCCTATGACCACATTTCCCAAGGATCCTATCTTTTGTCTATTAGTCCAAGTTCACCCAAATGAGCAATACCCCATTTTCCAATATTCCTTAAATGTATCTGTCCAGTAGAGCATAACTTCTCTCACCCATTCTTTCTGGTTTTAATCTCTTTTAAGGAGAAGCTTACCATTCTAGGAAATAACAGGTTAATGTATTCTTATAAACTTAATGAATCACAGAATCTTAGAACTTGAAAGGATCTACTAAATTAGAGATCAGAAAATCAAATACCAACAAGACTAGGAAGATACAGTAAATGAGTAAAATGGGATGGGTGAGAGCACATATACATGTTTAAGACTGAAGAGTAGAACTGAAACCAACCAAAGGGACCTTGCATCTCTAGAGGGCAGTCATTACCCAGCTCAAGCTGAGTGTAGTCATGTGAAAATTTCAGCACTATATTGGGACAGATTTTTGAGTATTTCAAGAAAAAAAAAATCCAGATTTTTATGTGAAACCTTGTAATTAAAAATTTTGTTGCTGTTGTTTAAATACACTGGTATAAATCAAATACTATATATACTGGCCAGATTCATAGAAGAGATTGCCATCTTAGAACATCTGTTAGGTCTCTGATACTAATAACTTCATGTTCAGATGAAGACCTTGAAGTCTAGAGAGCCACGTTATTTCCCCAAAGTTAGTTAATGGCTAAATAAAGAGTATGACCCAGGTCACCAGACCCATGGATTAAGAACGCCACTTTTGGCCACTTTGCTTCCTCATTTCTCTAAATATACGAGTACATGTGATGTTTAGGAAACATATTATTTTCTTTAACTCACAGGTGCAATATGTAACAATAGTCTTTCCTTACACTAAAGAATCATCTAGTTCTCTAAGTTTCTAAATCTCTTGAGTGAAGTATGTGTATAGAGGATGCGGTCAAGAAACGATTGCCTTACTATTCAGAAACAGTTTGTATGGCTTCTCCAAATATGAGCTTACTTTCTCACCAACTTTTACCACACTCCAGAGTTATTTATAGTTTGGAGTTATTTGCTTTGAATTTATCATTATGTTTCTAAATGATATTTTATTCCTTTAGGACAATTTAATATTTCATAGTACTCAAATGCAAAATTTAACTCTTTGAGATTAACTTGAAATTATTCAGATTAGCTTATTTTATGTATAATTCACTTGGTCAAATTTAGACTTTTAGAAATCAAATATTAGTAAGTATAGACATAATCCTTTGGGAAATAGCAGTATGTCATATTTGTGTTATAAAAAACAACAACTCCTTTGTTGATTTGTGTATAAAGACTTCTATATTTAGGATATCCCTAGACTCTAAAATCTAAATGCTGATAAACAGTTTGTGAACAAAGTTGAGGTAATTCTGTCACTTTTACCTTACATTAAATTATAAGTCAAATTTAAAATTCTAGTGGGCAAACTTCCTATATTATTATGCATTGCTTGGTACCAGTCCTTAAATCTGAATCCTCTTGAGGCTTCTCATTTGAATATTTGAATTGTAGTGTGGCATACCTACATTTTCAACACAAAATTCAAACCTACCCTGACCACCTACTAATTGAACAGAACTGTCTGTTGCAATTGTGGGTAATGGGGATGAGGGTGTTTACAAATACAATCCATTGATTAGGTCACATGGTATCATTTCAGGGCTGTGAAGACTCCCTACATCTTGTTTTACCCTCCCTTGGAGTGCCTGGTTTTCTCTGTGACCCCAACATGCTTCAAGATTTTTAAATTTGGTTCTAACCAAGGTGGAGGCATTTCCTCACCTTGCTGGTAGGAATAGAACAGAAGTCTCTCAAGTGCTGTAGAAATGAATTAATATGCATGTTATTCCATGAAAGGATCATTATTTCACAGATATCTTTGTTAGGAGTTAGGTGTCCATGATGGTTAATTACTAAGGCCATAACCATAGTTAATACAGAAAGATATTTAGATATGATATTTTAGTTTTATAACTTAAATTACTTCACATAAATTTGTGAATATGTAAGTGTAAATATATAAAGGTTTTAGACCATTCTTAAATTGCCTTTCTCTGATTGATAAGTGGTATATCAAAAATAAGCTCACAAATCACAAAACTTCCTTAAGACTTTTGGAAATTTAAAAATTAACATGGGGTTCAAGTGATAATTAAAGGATAATTAAAAGAATCAATCATAGCAATTTTACTTAATTTAATGCCACAGACATTTGTTGGATGATTATGAAGAACAGAACACCACACTGTAACAGGTAAAAGAAATACCATGACAAATAAAGCATGGCCTCTCTCTGAAATTTCCTCCCCTGTTGACCTTATTTACCTAGGGTAAGAGCTTAGTTGCTGATGGCATGGGCCAAACCAGGCACTGACAGATATATGAGAGAACCCAGTATCAGAATAAATAGTAGGTAGTTATCCAGGCCAATGCCAGGGTGCAGCTGGGTTTGAATATAAGCTTAGATCTTCAGTTAAAGATCAGGACCAGGACTTAGACATTAACAAGTGACATGTTTTTCAGGCAGGGAAACTGGAATAGAGCAACAAGAAAAAGATTGAGTTGCTATACCTGGGACATAAAGTAGAAATATGAGCCAAAGGTAAATCAAACACCCAGTCCCTTAACTTGAAAATTGTTTCCACTTGATCCCCAGCCCACATATGGGTTGAAAGTCTTTTGAGTCAAGATATTTGAACACCTCTCTCTAATCATTGAATGACTTCTAAATTATGCAGACACACATGGGAGTGACCCATTGGACACCAGACTGAAAATTAGAATAAAAAACACTGAATAGAGATATCAACAGACACACACAAAGGGGAAACAGATCCCAACAGATTAATTCCAGACAAGATACTAAAATAAACAAACAGATAAACCTTGAAAACCAAAAATTAAAAAAAAAAAGTTCCAAAACAACAGTCCTCAGGGGAAAAAAAGTCAAAAAAATTGCTATAATGTATAATCTAAAATATCTACTTTTTAATAAATGTAAATAAATAAATTTGCAGAGAAACAAGAAAGTGTAATGCATACTCAGGGAAAAGAAAAACAAATAAAGCAACAAAAAACAATCACTAGAACATCTTTGATGGGCCTAGGTCTTTAGCAGACAAATATTTCAAAGCAGCTATTGTAAATATTTCAAATAATTAGAGAACCAGGTTTAAAGAACTGAATCACAGTACGATGATAATACTTCATGACATAGAAAATCTTAATAAAGGAATGGAAACTATTAAAAAGAAACAAATGCAAGCTCTAAGAGTTGAAAAGCACAGTAACAAAAGGGAAAAACCCACTAGATGAAATAAATGCAGATATGAGACAAGCAGGTATAAGGTGGCAAAAGAAAGAATTAGTGAACTTGAAGATAAATCAATAGAAAATAGACAGATCAATAAAAACAAGCCAATAAAGAAAATAAAACAATTGAAGAAAAATAAAAAGCATCTCAGAGACCTTTGGGACAACATGAAGTGTGCCAGCATATGTGTAGATAATCCCACAAAGAGAGGAAAGAGATAAAGGGGTAAGAAACACATAAGAATAATGACTAAAATCCTTCTCAAATTTGATGTTAAACAATATACAGATCCAAGAATTTCAATGCAGGGTAAAGACAAATTCATGCCCAGACCCATCAAAGTCAACTATTGAAACTCAACACTAAAGAGCTTGAAAACATATTATAGTGACATCAGAAACATGGCAGTGTGAGTGGTGCTTTTTGATCTCTCCCCTTGAAGTTACAAGTTGAACAGCTATAATTCAACAAAGGATTCCCTACACAACACACAAATACATCTGACAGATATGTTCATTGAAACATCTAAAGTAGGGTGAATTGGGGTGAACAGAGGAGGGGGAAAGGGAGAAGTGCAAGAAGGGGCTGTGGGATGCAGCCTGGAGCTTACTGTGGTCCCAGGAAAGGGGAGAATTGAGACTGTAGGTGCACTCTCTGTGGCCCTGAACGATCCTGCCTGACTGATCAGTATATAATATGGCTAAACCCAGCAATATCTCTCAGAGCAGAGACTTCAGGGTAAAGACCGAATACAGAAGTGCGACAACTGTGGTCCAACAGCCCTCACTGCCAGGCAGAAAACAAAGCAATGGAGCCTGGCCACCTCCCTCACCCTCCCAGAGCTCACCTTCTTGCCACCCTCTCAGTTTTAGCAATAAGCCCCAGAAAAAAATGGTAGCTCTGTCAGATTAAAGAGCAAAATATCTACAGCCCTGAGAACTGGAGGGACAGTTCCTGAGAAGCAGACACACACTGTAGCTAATTCCAGTGACAAGGGAGGAGCAATAAGGGCAAGGCAGTGGTGGTCTGGCAGTCGCCATTACTTAGAGGAGAAGAAAGCCACAAACACACCAGCCACCTCTTCCAGCCCACTGCACCTCCACCTTTTTTGGCTGATCCCAATGGGGGATACCCAGGGCTTCTAAGGCATAGATCTCTGCATCTGGCTGCAGGGGGAGCACTGGATTTCAGGGGCTCAGAATCCCATCACCCACCACATCCTCCCACAGGGGTGGTGCCCTGAGATCGAGGTGACCTGGTCACAGAGGAGAAGTCCACCTCCTGAAGAAATCTCCTACCATAAGAAAGGCTGGAACAGGGTAAGAGAAAATAAAATACTCCAATGCTACCTACTGTAAAGCAAAAGAAAGACCATTTCATATCACCCTGCTGCAGAATTCACTCCTGTAAATGCCCAGGAAGAGAAATAATCCATTAATTGCCATGAATAACCAAGGTAACAAGGCAGCTCAGAAAGAAAATGAAAAATCTCCAGAAAATAAACTGAGTACATGGAAATATGTGACTTAAATGACAAAGAAGTCAAGATTGCTGTTCTGAAAAAAACTCAAGGAGATGCAAGAACACTCAGGTAGGCAGTTTAAAGGACTCAGAAATAAAATCAATGAACAAAATGAATTATTTTACCAAAGAGTTTGAAAATTTAAAAAAGAACCAAATAAAAATTCTCGAGCTAAAGAACTCAGTAAAACAAATGAAGGATGAAATAGTGACCTTAGAAAATAAAGCTGACCAGATGGAGGATAAAGTTAGTGATATCGAGGATAGAAATCTGGAAATAACACAGATGGAAGAAGAGAGAGGCTTGAGAATTAAAAGAAGTGAAGAACTCTACGAGATCTGACCCTATCAGAAAGAGCAATATAAGAATAATGGGTATACCAGAAGGAGAAGAGCGGGAGAACGGCACAGTGAGTCTATTAAATAAATAGTCAATGAGAACTTCCTAAACCTATGGAAAGAACTGGATCATTGAATCCAAGCAGGAAACACAACATCTAATTACCTCAATCCTAATAGGCCTTCTCCAAGGCACATTATATTGAAAGTGTCAAACATTAATGACAAAGAATTTTCAAGGCAGCCAGGGAAAAGAGGATAACCTACAAAGGAAAGTCCACTATATTATTATCAAATTTTTCAGCAGAAACACTGCAAACCAGGAGTGAGTGGAATCAAATAGTCAAACTACTGAAAGAGAGAAATTACCAGCCAAGAATAAAACATCCTGCAAAATTATCCTTTAATTATAAAGGAGAAATAAAGACCTTTCCAGATATACAAAAACTGAGGGAATTTTCCACTACAAGGCCTACATTACAGCAAATATTGAAGAAGGTTATTCTACCTGAAACAAAAAAGACAAAAGAATACAAAACTATGAGTAAAATTTCTAACAGACAGACAGAGGAAGGAAATGGTAACCCCCTACACAGATTAGGGCAATATACACTTAAACATCACATAAAGGTAAAGAAGATAAAAACATAAAAAAATAAAAAAGACAAGAAGATAATTTGGTACTGAACTCAGAAATGAACTCACAGCATAAATAGAGATAATTTGTGACAACAAAAACATAAAAGGGGAGGAAGTACAGGTCTGGATTTGGAAAGGGGAATTGAGATAAGATTCATTCTGAAGAAAAAGGACTACTATATATATGAAACTTTCTTTTACATAAACTTAATGGTAACCAGTCAAAAAAAAAAAGAAAAAAAAAAAAAAAGAAAAATCCAGAACTGAGACACATAACATAAAGGGAAGAAACAAAGGGAAAAAATCATAAAATACTACCAAACTAAAATAACAAACAGAAACACCAAGGCAAAGAAACAATGGAGGCACCAAGCTACCAGAATATAAACATATATAGAAAATCCTCAATAATCACCCTAAATGTAAATGGACTGAACTCACCAATAAAAAGACACAGAATAGCAGATTGGATCAAATACAAAACCCAGCCATATGCTGCCTCCAAGAAACACATCTCAGTTGCAAGGACAAATATAGACTCAAAGTGAAAGGATGGAAAATGATATTCCAAACAAATGGCATTCAGAGAAAAGTGGGTATAGTCATACTTATAACTGATGAAACGGACTTCAGGATAAAAAAAGTAACAAGAGACAAAGATGGACATTTCCCAATGATAAAGAATAAAACACAGCAAGAAGACATAACACTTATCAATATATATGCTCCCAATCGGAGAACACCAAAATATATAAAGCAACTACTAACAGAACTAAAGGGAAAAACTGACAAAAACACAATTATATTAGGGAACCTAAATATGCCAGTGGCAGCTATGGATAGATCATCCAAACAGAAAATCAACTAAAAAAAACAAACAAACACAGCCTTAAATGATGCATTAGACCAAATGGAAATAATGGACATTTACATAGCCTTTCATTCGAGACCACCAGACTATCCATTCTTTCCTAGTGCATGTGGAACACTCTCAAGGATAGACAATACATTGGGATAGTCAACTAGCCACAGCACATTTAAGAAGGTTGAAATCATATCAAGCATATTCTCTGACCATAAAATTTTGAAATTGGAGATCAACTGTAAAAAGAAAGTAGAAAAAAACACAAATAGGTGGAGATTAAACAACATGCTACTAAAGAATGACTGGGTCAAAGAAGAAATAAAAGGAAAGATCAAAAGATAGAAACAAATTAGAATGAAATACATTGTATCAAAATTTTGGGGAATAGTGATGAATGGGAGATGATTTTTGCAAACAACACCTCCAATAAGGGGCTAATATCCAAATTTGTAAAGAACCCATACAACTCAACAACAAAAAACACAAACAATTCAATTAAAAAACGGGCAGAGGATCTGAACTTCTCCCAAGAAGACAAACAAATGGCCAACAGATATATGAAAAAAATGTTCCATTTCACTAGTTATTAAGGAAATGCAAATCAAAATCACAATGAGATAGCACTTCACACCTGTTAGAAAGCTATTATCAACAAGACAAGTAATAACAAGTGTTGGAGAGGCTGAGGAGAAAAAGGAACCCTCATAAAACTGCTGGTGGGAATGTACATTTGTACAGCCACTATGGAAAATAGTATGGGCATCCTCAAAAAATTAAGAATAGAATGCCCATGCAACCCCTCTTCTAGATATCTACCCCAAAAATCTGAAAACATGTATTTGTAAAGATATATATTTACTGCAGCATTGTTCACGGTGCCCAAGATATGGAAACACCAAAGTGTTCTTCTATAGATGACTGGATAAAGAAGATGTGATACATATATACAATGGAATATTACTCAGCCATAAGGAAAGATGAAATACTGCCATTTGCGACAACATGGATGGATCTTTGTGGGGAGCGGTCTATGAGCTGACAAGGGCCTTGCAGCTGCAAGGTAATTCCCATGGGAAGCCTCGCCTCAGCAATCTTCCCAGAAAGTACAAAATAACACTAATGCGGTCACAGACATACAAACTGGCCAATACACAAAACAAAATGTTCAAATAATACCTGCTTATCTGCTAATACTTCTTTGTATCGATACCTATTCTAAGACTGTACAAAAACTGTGTGTGAAATAAAGACTGCGCCACTGCTCCGCCATCCGTGGATGGTGGACCTCCCGATCCCAGCTTTCCTGTCTCTGTGTCTTTTCTTAATCTCCTCACCCTTCCCCCTCAGGCCGAGCCCTCCTAGTTGTGCTGGCCATGGGAGATCTTGAGATTATCATGTTAAGCAAAATATCAACCAGAAAAAGTTGAGAACTATATGACTTCACTCATTTGTGGAATATAAAAATGAAAGCAACAAATGAACAAGACAAACAAAGAAAAGCTCATAAACACAGATAATAGTTCAGTGGTTACCAGAAGGTAAAGGGGGAAGGTAGAAGAGGGAAAGGAGGTCAAGTATTTGGTGATAGAAGGAGAACTGACTGTGGGTAGTGAACACACAATAGAATATACAGATGATGTATTATAGGAATGTACACTTGAAACCTATATAATTTTACTAACCAATGTCACCCCAATAACTTTAATAAAAATTAAAAAAACACACAAAATGGAAAGTATATTAGAGAACAATAATAAAATTAATGGCTGATTCCTCACCAGAAATACTTGAGGAAAAAATGGTAGCATACGGACATATTCAAAATGTTAAAAAAAAAAGAAGAAAAAAAAAGATAGAATTTGTTGCCTGTAGACTAACCTTAGAATACTGAAAAAATTTCTTCTGGCAAAAGTAACTTGAATCCATAGGAAGAAATAGGATGCTGAAAATATATGGGTAAATATAAAAATATATATATAAGCATTTTTTTTGTCTCTCTGTGTTTTAGTTTCTCTGAAAGATGTGATTATACAAAGCAATAGTTATAACACCCTACTGTTGGGTTTGGAGCATATATAGGTGAAATATATATGACAATAATAGCACAAAAGAGGTGGAAGGAATACTGGAACAAATTGCTATATTTTATTGGAATTAAGCCAGTTTTAAAATACATAAGCTTTAAAAAATACAAAAGACATAAATTTTTGTAAATAAAAAGATTGTGAAAGATGTACCATGTGGATAATAATCATAACAGAGGAGTAGCTATATTAATATCAGACAAAATACAATTTAAGAAAATGAATATTATGAGAAAGCAGAATATTTCGTAATAATAAAAGGATCAATATCAGTAATATATAATAATTATAAGTGTGAACACATCTAACAACAAAGACCCAAAATATATTAAGCAAAATCTGACAGATTTAAAAGAGAAATAAACAATTCAAAAATTATGAGTGGAAAACAAATTATGGTTGGAGATTTCAACTTGGTGTTAAATTCTCCAACTGCTCTTAATGAATGATAAAACTATACAGAAAATCAGCAAGAATACAGAAAACTTGAATACTTTTATCTCCATAACCAACTGACAATTTTAGAACACTTCATCCAACATAGCAGAATGCACATTTGTTTCAAATGCACACAGAACTGTTTCCAGGATAGACCATATACTAGGCCACAAAACAAATCTCAGTGTTTTTTAAAAGATAATTCCATTCAAAGAATGTTTTCTGACAACAATGGAATTAAAAAAGAAATCAGAAAGAAAAGAATTTTAGGCAAATTCTAAATAGTTAGAAATTAAGCAACACATTTCTAAATAATCCATGGGTCAAAGAAAAACATCAAAGGAAATCTAGAAAATATTTTGACATTAAGAATGGAAAGAGCATATCACAGTGTGGAAAGTAGCTAAAGCAATATATGGAGGAAAATATATAGTTTTAAATGTCTAAATTGTTAAACAAGAGAGCTCTCAAATGAATAGCCTAAGCTTCCACATTAAGAAATAGGAAAATGAGAATAAATTGGACACAAGACACTAAACTGGATGAAAAGACAATAATAAAGATCAGAACGGAAATCAACAACAACAACAAAATAATAATAAGAAAAATAAGAGAAAATTAGGAAATCAAAAGTTGACTGTTTGAAAATGTCAACAAAATTGATAAATATTTAGGTAGAATGACTAAGGGAAGAAAACCCCTAAATTAGCTCAATCAAGAAAGAACTAAGAGATATAAGAAGTGAAATAAAATAGTTAACTTTTTGATTGATTTAATACAGAGAGGTAAACACAGAAGACACATTATGAAGAGTTAAGATTCTATTTTAAGAAAATAGGTGGATGGCATATTCATCAACTGAGAAAGAGAATATGGGAAGGAGTTAGGAACACTTGAAACATGTTTAATTTAAGGTGTGTGGGAACATCCAAGTGTATAGGTCTTGCAAATAGATTGTTTAGTCAAATGCAAAGGAGAGGTCAGGGCTGTAGATTATGTGGTCAGTTCTTCACCAGGGCCTATAGGGTAAAGTCAGACCTAGTCTGTCATTCCAAATCTGCTCTTAACTGTACATACAATGACAGATACCAGGCTCCGAATCATGTCAGCACATTATATTCCACAGCCTTGCGTCTTTAATCTTTCCTCAGACTAGAACTGCTTTTCCCTTTAAGCCCCTAACACACGTCCTTCATGTTTGAGTTCTACCTTAATTTCTACACATTCATGAATTTTTTCCAGGTGGCTTTATTTAGAATTAAGTTCTCCCTCTATCATAGTACTTTGTTTCTTTTTCATATTATTTTTTATCAGTTTTACTGAGTTATAATTCATACACAACAAAATTCACTTACTGTAGGTGTACAAATCACTGTTAAGTGTATATATTTTATACCAATACCACACTATCTTGATCACAGTAACCTTATAATAAAATTTGAAATTAGGTAATTATTTTGGCTATTCTAGGTCTTTTGAATTCCTTACAAATATAGAGTCATGCAACCATCACCACAATCAAGTGTCAGAATATTTTCATTATCCCAAAAAAGTTCTTTCATATCCACCTAAAATCAATCCTCAGGCAGCCACTGATTGCTGTCTATCTCTATGTATTTAAATGTTTTAGAAACATATAAATAAAATAAATATAATATGTGGCCTTTCGTGTCTGACTTCTTTCACTTAGTGTAAGGTTTTTGCGGCTCATCCATGTTATAGCATGTATCAGTCATTTGTTAATTTTTGTTGCCGACAAATATTTCATTGTATAACTATACCATACTGTGTTTATGGATATGCTAGATTTTGTTTACCTATTCACCAGTTGATTGTCATGTGAATTGTTTCCAATTTGGGGGTACTATGAATAATGTTATCATAAACAATCATATACCCATATAAATATTTGTGTGGATATATATTTTCTTTTCTTAGTTAGATATCTAAGAATGAAATTGCTAGATTGTATAGTAAGTTTATGTTTAAATTTATTAAACTGCTTTCCATTTTACATTACCACCAGCAGAGTGGCAATGCAAGGGTTGCCATTTTGCCACACATTCACCAATGCTTGATATTGTCAGGATTTTTTATTATAATCATTCTAGCATGTTTGTAGTATATCACATTGTGGATTTAATTTACATTTCCCTAATGACTAATAATTTTGGGCATCTTTTCATAGGCAAAAGAAAAGGAGACTGAAATTTAATCCCAAGGATTAGAGGAGTCTAGAAATCGAATTGGCGGACCTGAAATAGCACATCATTGCAGGTGCTCACTATACACTAGAGAGACACTTGCCAGGAATGCATTATATTACTGGTTTCTGTCCAGAATTAATACAAAGGTCTATATCTGACACTGCCTGATTAATTTTTCATGAGTACAACTATTTTATAGAGTATTATTGGAAAGAGATGCTGGAGATCTAGCTCTGCTCCTGGTTTTGCAACTGAAAAACAGTAGTGAGAGTGACCCTTTTAAATATGAATTAGATTCTATCATTTCTCTGCTCAAAGCCCTCCAATGGCTTCCCATTTCATAGGGAGAAAAATCCAAATCCTTTCAATGCCTTCAAGGCTCTATGTCTTCTGGTCTCCTTTATCTCTCTGATCGTCTCTTCCACTTCTCCCTGCTCTATCTCCTACTTGTCTCAGAATGAATATCCACACTGACTTCTGAGCTGTTCCTCAGATATTTCAGACATACTTTGATCACAGGGCTTTGTTACACCTGAGCTTTGTTTAAAATTTTTAGTTGTGTGATGCCCAATTTTTACCTAGAATTTTAGATGTATGGCCTTTCTTGAAGTATTGAAACAGCTGACAATGATGGATCCACATTTCTAGATAGCAACATCAGCCAAACCTGCCTAGCAGCTTCTTCCTTTAAATGGGGCATGAGCTTTCCAGTTCACCACAGTTCCAACCAGATCGCATCACTCATCTATTACTGCCTTTGACTCATGAGCATTTGATGTTGGTGCATTAACAGTGCTTCTTAAATTTCAGTGTGCATAAAATCATCAGAAAAACTTGTTAGATTCAAACCCACTTGGCAACTTCAGATATTCTGATTAAGGAGGTGGGGGGCAAAATTTGCATTTCTAACAAGCTCCCAGGTCATGATGTTGCTGTGGCCTGAGGACCAATCTTAAAGTGGCATGATATTACAATATTCTCCTCTATAGTCGATTTTTCTTCCCAGAAATATTTAGTTTTAAAATTAATAATCAGGAATTGATGTTTTAAAATATATACTCATATTGTTAAATTCTGATTATTATGATGCTTTCCTGTACATACATAAATGGTAACAATTAAGCTGCTCAGTCCTCTTATATTTTCAGGCCATGATTTTTTTCTTCTTTATCTCCCCCAAGATGCTTCAGCCGTCTTCTGATTTTACCCTAAGTTACAATGCTATGCATTAGTCCTCCAGAATAAACTAAACAATCATCAGCATTTCAATAGCAATTTCTATCCAAGTTATTTTGAAAATGCCATCTGGTACCAAATGGTAATAACTTAATAGTAACAGAGAAACCAAGACTTGTGGTTGGGAGGTGATAATCATCATTAAATAGTATTTGTAGAGCCTATGAGGCCCATCTATTAGACAAAGCTGGGACCAATGTTAAGTCTCACTACAAACATGAAGCAGAGCTAGTGACACAATTGAACTTGACCAAAATTATATAGCTATTGGACATTTGATTGCTTTTGCAACAATCCGGTCCTGTTTCCTATTGAAAACTGTCAATCATTTCACTAACAAAATAATGTCTAAGAGTGGATAAAGGTAAAATTATTTCTAATTCTGCACAAATGGAATAGTTTCTTCTATGACAGGTTTTATACCATTTACAGTAGGCTTGATCCTCAGCAGGGAAGCCATTGTGGTTACTGCACTTCTCAGGGATCCTCACAGGCAGCTGTGGAGCATATAGCAGAGATGGATGGAAGGTGAGTGTCTTCAGGAGCCATGGACTGCAATGGCAGTAGCTGTTTCCAGGAAGCAGCATGAAAGACCTAAGGTCTACTTCATATCCTAGTGTACTGTATAGTGTAATCTCTGAGATCTCACCCACAGGTTTCAGGAGACAGAGAACTCACACGGCATTCAGAAACAGTGGCTGCTGACCTGGGCTGCAATCCTAGGAACTTGTTAGAGCCCTGTAGTGGGACTGGATATGGCTTATAATTTAAAATGACTTCTTCTGAGAGGACTTCTCTCCCATCAAATGATGGCAGAAGCATAACTCTATCAAACCCTATGGGGAAAATTCAACAAATTGATTCTTGGGGGCTGATATACCGTAGGGACTATTATGAACACAGACTAATCACTGACTCTGACTCCACTTATGGTAGTTATGTGAGAGAATCCAGACTTTTGATCTCAGAAGAACTTGAAGCATATAATCTGGGAGTCAATGGAGTTAGCAGTCTGTTGTCTTGGTGTTCCTTCTCTGGATTGGAGTCTGATGTCTTGTTTTCTGGAATCAGCCAGTCCAAGAATCCATAAATAATCATGTGAGTACCTACTGTGTGCCAGACACTGCTCTAGGCACAGGAGATCCAGCTGTGAAAAAAAAAAATCATGCCCCTGTTCTCAAAGAACATACATTCTAATGGAAGAGATGGGGAAGATAGACAATAAACACGCAAATGAATAATTAAGCTAAATTAATTTACTAATTAAGTTTCTCCAAACAGATAAAATAGGATAAAGTGATAGGGAGTTACAGAGATGGGGGATGCTTTATTTGGGGTAGTCAGAGAGGGCCTCTTTCAGGAGGACAGGTGCTTCAAGTAGAGAAATAGCATGCCGACAAGCACTGAGAGAAACACACATTTGAACTTCTCAAGACAGCAAAAAAAGATGGAAAGTGTAGGGAGATCAAATGAGAGAAGGAGGTGGGGCCAAGATCATCTAGAATTTCACAGACAGTGTTATATATTTCCATTGTATTGTATACATAATGAGAAGCCATTGGAGTGGTTTAAACAAGGGAGCAACATAATTTAATTTATATTTTAGAAAGTGCTGTATAGGGGATGAATTGTAGGGGATAAGGGTGGGTTAGGGGGACCCATTAGGACTGTTCCTGTAGTTCAGGCTGGTCATGATGTTGGCTTAGAATTTAGTTTTGGGAGCAGAATTGGTAAGAAGTGGTAGGTGCATTAGACCATATTAATGGATTGGACGATAGGAAAAGAGAGCAATCAAAATTGGCTTCTAGATTTTTTACCTGAGCAGCTGGTGGAGAGTGTCACTTCTCTACTCTCCATTTCTTAAGCTATGGAAGGATTGGAAAAAACTTAATAATTTATTTAGATGGAGGCATAGTATCAAGAGTTCTGTTTTGGTCATATTATGTTGAGATGCCTAGGGCATGTCCAAGTGGAAATACTGTGGAGACAGTTAATATATAAAGCCAGAACTCAGGCTGAAGTTGAAGTACAAATTTGAGAGTCATCAGCATACAAATGGTAGTTTAAGAGATACATCTGTTATGGCCACTGGATGAATGAGTCTTGATAAAATGGCTCTTTCAGCCTCAAGGCACCTAAAGCTATGGTTAATGCAGACAGGGCTCAAGATTCAGGAGTTAAGATGAGGGAGTGATGTCAGGAAACAGATTCTCATTAACTCCTGGAAACTTGCAGAATCATTCTCAGGTAGCAGGTCTTTGCACTGCTGGTAGGTGTCTAAACAGGCTGATGTCATGGGCTTCCTTTGATAAGGCAAAGGACTGTTGCATGTTTGGGTATTCTGAAAGAGCTCAACTTTCTTGTTTATTTCTATTGAAAATGAATGGAGTGGGTGCATAGAAATGTTAGATTAACCCTGAAAGAGGTAAATTTCTACTAGTATTTAATTTCTAAACTTCCTCAGGCTTTGAGATAAAGATGGTGTAATCATATACCTCTAGGGCTTGATACAATGATAAATACTGGGCAAAGGAGACAGAGAGACTTAGGTTCAAATTCCTATTCTCCCATTTACTATCCTAGGAGGTAATTTAGCCAGTTTTCTCATCTGTAAAATGGAAATATTTAATTTGTTGTTGGAAAGATTAAAGATAAGGTATACAGTCAGTACTACCTGGCACCTAGAAGTCTCCCCAAAAAGATGTTAATGGTAGCGATTATTTTTAAAAATAAGATGTGGACATTCGAGCTAGAGATCAATTTATGGGGATGGCAGGTCTTATTATAGACAGACTGTTTAATTAATAAGTAACATCATAATACATGATTTTTTTCTCTTTTGTTATTTTGAGTTCATACTATAAAATCCATCAACTGCTACTCAGCTACAGGATTCCAAAGCAGTACTATTTGGCAGCCTGAACCAGAGACCCAAAGAAATGAATATAGCCACTCAATGAATAAAGAGAAGCCAGGAGATATATAGAGTAGAGTTAATCATGTGTTCTTGCTTCAGTGGCTTAAGTTCTATGATCTAGTTTCCTTATCATTAAAATGGTGCAAGTTGTGGCTATACCTTCATAAAATTTCTAAAGCACCTAGCACAGTAAAAATATTAAAAGTTCCTTCTTTTTTCCTCCTTTCCATTTCAAAAATTTGAATCCACAGACAACAGTTGTTAATGATAAAATACTAGAAAATTCTTAAGCCTTTCACATGGGTCTCCCATCATGAATTGTACCAAGTTTTTTTGCTAACATTCGGTCCTATGAAAAGACCCAGAGACGGTTGTGAGGGCTTCTTCCTTTTCTGAGAGTCTGGCCTGCTTGGCTGAGCCTTTCCTACTTTACTCCTGCAGCTCAGGACCAAATGAATAATTAAACTCTTAAGCTGAGTAACTGATTTTCAGCAAGTGAATTTCTCCTATGAACTGTAAGAGAATTTAGTTGAAGTGGGTACTGCATGCAAATCTATTATTTTATGGAGCCTAGAGGTTTCCACAAACCCTATAAATATCCCTTTTTGAGTGAACAGTATATTCCAGTAGGTAGAGGGTTACCTTAATAGCCTAAGTAGTGTGACTTCCAGATTGGTCTCAGGGGCCCACTCAGCCTCAAAGCTCCTAAGCTCCGGAGGGTTTCCTTGGGCAATAGCTATACCTCTAGATACACAATGAACATTGACTGCTAGGTAGGCTGTTACATAAAGGTAAAGGGAGATGACAGTTGCTACATGGCCTGATTTTTTTTTTTTTTTTTGAAGACTGCTAGAAAGAACTGTGCTTGCAAGTATCATTTCAAATGCATTGTGTGAAATGTTTCTATTAAAATTCATTCCTTTTGTTTTTAAATCTTTGCTGTTTAAAAAAATCCTGTTAAAAATTAATTTCCCCAGTACCTAACACATTAAATTGCCATTAGTCATTAACATTTAAAGGAGACTGATGTAGGAGACAAGAAGGTAAAAAATAAATTTATTTTACTAAGCAGACTATCTAGACCGCCATGCTGGGGAAATCCTAGTTGTAATGTTGTTATGAGAGGGCGAGCATAAAGGACACTGAAAATACAGATTTTCCTCCTTTATGGTTTGGTTTTTGGACAGCTTTGGTACAGAATAGTAACAGCACCTTGACCGAGCCAGTGGGCAGATAAAAGAAAGAAGTGGCTTAGTTTATGTCAGAGGACCTCATATCCTATAGGAGAACAGGCAAATATTCAATAAAGTTGACATGTGATTACTGTCCTGTCTGCCTATAGTTGAGAGGTAAATAATGAGAGCTTTATGGCCTTCAAAAGGGGCCATAGAGAAGACTCATGGGTAAGGGTAGCTATTTCATTTGGGAGACACACGATCCGAGGTAAGGAAAATACTAATTAAGTAGCTATTATTCGTAAGTTGTTATTGATGACTATAAATAGGAAAAATTATAGAAATGTGTGTATGTGTATGTATGTGATAATTTTATATGCCTGGTAACACTACTGAAAAACATACGTCAAAATATTGGTTTACAACGTGGAACAGGAGTACTAAGATTTCTTTTTCATGTTCAGTTTTCACCATGTTCAAGTTTATGCTTCAAGAAAAAATGTCTTCTACACATGTCTCATACTCCTAAAATGGGGTATGCTTGCTTTTGGAAAAGTTCTTTAAATTTTAGATTCCATTTTCCAAAGTTTTCTGGATGCTTTCTTGTTCTACAAGCTTATCTTCCATTATTTCCCAAAGTGCATACTCTGTGTTAATAGGTCATTCTCACTGGCCTGATTTCAATACATTTATTCCTTACCGCACAAATTTTTCATGCTTTCTCCATGTCTAAGAGGCATTTCCCCTTTATCTTAACATATCAAATACTGCTCATCATTCAAGGCACAACCCAACTTCTACTTTCTCCATAAATTCTTTCCTACTCCTCTAAAACTATATTTGAAATCTTAGGCAGGGGTTGCAAACATTTCTTAAAGGGCCATATAATAAATATTTTAGACTTGTGGGCCACACAGGCTCTGCTGCAACTATTCAGCTCTGCTGTTGTAACACACAGGCAGCCATAGATAATACATTAAAGAATGATCATGGCTTGTTTCCAATAAAACTTTATTCATGAACACTGACATTTAAGGTAGGAGCTATGCTGGCTTGGTGGCCATGTGACCTGTGAGGTTACTCAGAGTCCTGCACTTGGAAGGGCCTCATGCTTAGTTTAACACTCTGCTGTCATCATCTTGATGTTCATAATAATTTTTAAAGAAAAGGCCCCACGTTTTTGTTTTTCAGTGGGTCCTTATGTAGCTGATCCTGGGTAGGAGTAAGTATGCTACTAAATGTCAAGACTTACTGTAAAGCTATAGGAATTAAAACAGTGTGGTTTTAGTGCAGGGTTAGATAAATAATTGGATTTTAGAATTCAAAGAGCAGAGTAGAATTCAGAAATGACTCATGATGATATTGACCCATGATAATGGTGGCACTGCAGAACATGGAGAAAGACTAACATGGAGCTGGATGGGGAGGGGTGCAAGCATAGGCTGGTGAGTGTCCTGCCACCCTTGGAAGCAACCTGCAGTGATCTCAGCATGAGGAGGGGCAAAGTTGGCATTGCAGGCATGGTGAAGGCATTCTCAAAAGGCCCTGCCAGGATCGTGGACCAGAAATTCTCATGGTCCCCTGCACTCCTCCAACATGGCGGCCACCTCTCCCAGTAGAGGCAACAGAGAAGCTCTTTGTCAGCCTCCCCCAGATGGAGAGGGGCATCTCCAAAATCATCAGCGGCAACCCCAGGAGCAACAATTTTCTTTACACCAATGGAAAGTGCATGACTCTCAGAAACGTCAACAACCCAATCCTTGCTGACATCTATATAGAGCATGCCCATCAAACGGTGGTGGCCAGGGACAAGCTAAACCGTTTCTACATCACTTTTGGAGATGTGTCTGGGAAGATGAGGATCTGAAATACCACACAGATGGAGTACCTCTTGAAGTAGGAATGTCAGCTTTTCGCTGGGAAGATCAAGGATATTGCTTGGACCGAAGAAAGTAAGAGGATCGCAGTTGATTGGGGAAGGAAGGGAGAAGTTTGGAGCCGTCTTTTTGTGGGACAGTGGTTCTTCCATGCGCAAAATCATGGGACACAACAAAACCATCAACAGCTTGGACATCCAGCAGAACAGGCCATACCAGCTGGTCATGGGCAGCGATGATAACTGTGCCACGTTCTTTGAGGGGCCACCTTTCAAGTTCAAGTTTACAATTGGCTACCACAGCTGCTTTGTTAACTGCGCGTGATATTTTCTCCCAATGGGAACAGACTTTCTACTGCCAGTGCTGACCACTAGATATAATACATCTATGATGGCAAGAAGGGAGAGAAAGCGTGCTCACTGGGAGGAAGCAAGGCTCATGACAGAGGTATTTATGCTATTAGTTAGAGTCCTGATAGCACTCATTTGCTTTCTGCTTCCGGAGACAAAAACTTCTAAAATTTGGGACCTCAATGTGAACTCTGTTGTCAACACTTTACCGTGGGCTCCACCTTTCTGGACCAGCAGCTGGGCTGTTTGAGGCAGAAGAACCACCTCCTCAGCATCTCACTGAGTACATCAATTACCTGGACAAAAACAACCCAGCCAACCTCTGCGGATCATCACAGCAACTTGACCCAGTGCCTGAGGCTGCATAAAAACTACGGCAAGTCCTATATCTACTCTTGGAGCCACAACGGACACATTAATTGCTGGGATATCGAGATGGGGAAGAACGACCCCTTCTCTGGGAAGGGCCACACGAACCAGTTGTCCAGGATGATTATGGGTGACTCTGCGTGGACAGCTGTTGAGCTTCCCCGTGGACAACACGGTGTGGTACACCAACCTCATGATGTGGGACTATAGCAGACAGGGAGTCGAGAAATTGGACGTCCAACCAAAGTGCATAGCTGTCGGCCATCGAGAATACGTGGTTGTTTACATCCAGCAGATAGGCATGCTGAAGGGTCAGAAGAAGTGCTGCAGTCTTGACGACCCTGACTACGAGCCCAAAGTGGTAGCAGCACACTCCAGTGGGGACATGGTAGTTGTCAGGAGAACAGGCAGGAAAGTCTGCTTATACTCCATCCTGTGCATCCTGCTGAAGGACGAGGGCAAGCTGCTGAAGGCCAAGGCCCTGTGACTGACTTGGTGTATTCCCACAACCACACCTTCCTCGTGCTGTGCAAAGCCAGCAAGGTGGTCACGATCTTCAGTGTTGCTAAAGGCTACTTGGAGAACAGCATTTTTTGTGGACACCATGCAAAGATCATCGGCCTGGCCTGGTCACCAGACAACGAGCTTTTGGACCCTGAGTGGACCCCGAGACCAGAATCAAGATCCAAAGATGCACACTCTGCCACGATGGCAGCCTGGCCTGGTTGGATGAGCATATGCTGGTCACGACCTCCCACGATGCCTCTGTCAAAGAGTGGACAATCGCTTACTGAGGACCCCCATCTTTGGACGGAGCAAATCGGGACTAGAGTTTAACCGCAGCAGAACAGTCATTTCTCTAAATATTTTTGTAACGCTTCTGTGCCCCCGCCCTACTCAGGAGGGAGGGTGCTTAATTCCTGATGACCCTGGGCTCTGCAAGGGTCAGTATCTGTACATGTCCTTCTGAAAACTTTAGACAGTGACAGTTTGCATATAAAAATAACGTGAGCACTTAAAAAAAAAAAAAGAGATGGAGCTGAATAATTGGGTATCTATTTGGAAAAAAATGAAACTATATTCTAACTTATACTCAGAAATTAGTTAGCATGGAATATAGACCTAAATGTGAAAGGTAAAACAAAAACGTTTTCAGAGACCACATGGGATCTTTTTCACTCCAAGGTAGTAAAGTTTTCGTATGTAAGACACAAAAAATAGCAACCACAAGGGAAAAGATTTATTAATTCAACCACAAAAAAATTTAAAACTTCTCTTCTATAACCAAAAAGAAAGGAGAGGGGAGAGGGAAGAAAGGAGGAAGAAAAAAAAAATCAACTCAAAACAAGAGTTGATGAGAATATGGAACGACAAAAACTCGTATACTGCTGGGATGTAAATTGGTACAAACATTTTAGAAAAAGGTGATGTTATCAATGAACTTGATGATATTCATTCCTATGATCCAGCTGTTCTGCTTCTGGTATTTTAACTAAAGTAATGAAAGCTTATTTGTACCAGGTTATATGTATCAGAATATTCTTAGCAGCAGTATTTATGAGTATAAAAGAGCAAAAGTTGAAATAACACAAATGTTCACTGGTGAAAGAATAAACAAATTGTGATATAGTAATATGATGAGATACCATTTAGCAATGAAAAGTAAATGAACTATAGCTACCCATAACACCATGGAGAACACTGAAAATAATGCTGAGCAAGAGAAGCCGGACATCAAAGAATGTATACTGATTAATTCCAATTGTACAAAGTTCAAAAACTGACAAAATTTGTAGGTCTCACGGAACGGGTTAGGGGCTCAGCTTCACTGCAGCCTCATTGCCCACCTTTATACAGCCATAGTCTCCTCCATCACTCACTGCCCTAAAGTTTTGGGTCTTTTACTGCAGGCAAGGAATTTTTCTGTCCTGTAGTAACTCTGTGGGTTGGCTGCTGGGCTCCACAACTTTAAATACCTCTGTCATACTTAAGATCTGCTTCTTTTCTGTCTTTTTTTCCCATGCATCTCACCCTACTGAGCTCTGATTTCTTCATCTCTTTCAGTAAAACAATGCATACCATAGCAAGAGATGATTGCTATATATATATCATTTAGAGATAGTTGATCTCTATGTAGTCTCTATTTAGTTACCAAACATTTATTGAACACCAAATATTAGGTTGTTGAATCAAAGAGAAAAAAAATCCTTAAAAATCCCTGTACTTATTGATTTTACATTCTACTGATGGAGAAATAATAGATCAGTTAATGAATGTTATGAAGAAAATTATAGTAGGGTAAAGGATATAATGAGTTCTCTGGTAAAGGTGAATTTGCAATTTAAATAGAGTAGTTCTCATTGAAATAGTCACTTTTGAGCGAAGACTCATAGTGTCACCAGTAACAGGTTTTTGGTGTACACCACAGGAAAGAATTCAAGGGCGCACCAAATAAGCCAAGTAAGCAGCAGATTTACTAAAAGGATAGTACACTCCTTTTTTTTTTTTTTATTAGGAAAATAAATAAAAAAGGATAGTAGACCCTCAAGATGGTCAATGTGGGCTGGAAAAGAGCAGTTACCCCAAAGAACAATGAGACTTGGGAATATATTTCTAAAAATGGAAGTGTGAAATACTTAAGACTTAGGGGTGGTGTTACAGGCATTCCTAGGAGGGTCCTGACTGACCACTCCTTCCCATCAGGAGGAGGGATTTTGTCCTTATTTGGCTCAGTCATGGCAACACAGGGTGCAGATTTTCCTTAACCACAATGCTAATAACATTGTAATTCATTATAATTAGCTAAAGTTCATTTTGAAGGGCAAGATGGCATCCTGGATCTGCTCTCGGCCACCGAAATGTAGTTCTGGCTGGTCTGGTAGCTGCACTTTTTCTTAAGAGTGACCTCATCTCATCCCTCCTTAGTCTCCCCTTAACTCTTCCTTCCATTCCTCCTCCTCTCTACCCACGGCCTTCTCTACCTTTCTGCCTATGGTAACAGAAGGAGCTGACTGGAGTGGGTATCTGGGCAAAGATGATTCTAGATAGAGGACAGTAATGTAAAGTACCTGAGTTGGGTCCATGTTTTGTACATATGAGGAGCTACGAGGAGACCAAAACACCAGGAATATAGGATTAAAGGGAAAGGTAGTAGAGGAAATCGAGGTAATGGCAGGAGGGAGTAGTGAGGAGATAGATACAACAGAGACAAGTTGGGGCCATTTCCCTTCTAAAGATAAATGATTACAACCCATTGACTGGATGGGATTACAACCCATCCAAATATTATCTAAACTCCTCTCAGTGGGAAGTCAAACCGAAAGGAATTGTTTCAGTTTTCTATTTCAGCACAACAAAGCACTCCAAAACTTAGTGGCTTAAAAGAATAGCAGTCACTTATTGTGCCCATAAATCTGAAATTTTTGCAGGGTTCAGCAAGGATAGCTGGGACAGCTCATATAAGGATAGAGATCTGCTTCTAAGATAGTTTGTTTACATAGTTGGCAAGTTGATTCTGCAAGTACACCTCTCCAGAGACACCTTGGGCTTCTTCACAGCATGGTGGCTGGGTTTCAAAAGCAAGTATCCCAAGAGAATTGAGAAGTGGAAGCTGCCAGTGTCATTTACACTGTGCTTTATGGCTGAAATAGTTATAGAGCCCAAGGGAGGGAATGTAGACTGCATTTATCAATGAATGGCATGTCAAAGAATTTTGGGACCAAACTTCCACATGGAAAGAAGGAAATATAAAATCTAGGAGGTGGAGTAATGAATATGATAGCCTGGATGATGACACAAGATTTAGTAGAGAGATATCAGAGGAAGTCACTGGAACTGCCATGAGCTATAGCTTGTCTCAAAGCACAAAGAGGAGGATTCATGTACAGTTTTCTTGGTGCAGGACACATCCCCTTGTTTAATGATCATGTAAAGAAATGCATAAGATTTTTCTGATAATTGGAAAAGGTTCTGACCCTTTTGATACATCCAAGAAGAAAATTTCAGGTTTTAGGGTTGTGGTTGAACTTATTGAACATAACCTAATTTTGGGGTAAAGCAAATACACACACCTTCACTTTTCAAGGAACCTCTTTTTATATATGCCTCGTAGTCACAGCTGTAAAATTGCACTATAACAATAAGGCAGATTGCCCACTCAAAATGACCAGAAGCTGCATAATAAGTAAATAAATAAGCTTCTGTTTAAAAATGCCTTAAAATGCTTCCAATTTATAAAATTGCTCAAATTTGCTTAGTCTATGTATGAAGAAAAACTCAGACAATTAAGCTTTTATAGTTATGTTTCTGATATTGGAGTGGCTTATAAAAATTGTATGATGTCTTCAGGAATAGAACTGATTGTGAGTGATTCTGAAGTCTGTTTGATCTTTACTGCATATTACCAGAAGAAAGGAAAGAAAAGGGAGGGAATTATCTTTCCCTGAGTGCTAGGCACTGGACTGAGTACTTTTGATCTTTGATCTCACTTATCCCTCATGCAACACTCTGTGGCAGGTGTTATCAACCCTATTTTTATAGCTAAAGAAATTGAGGCTCAGAGAGGCTAAGTAACTTGCCCAAAGTGACACAGAGTAGTTTTCACAGAAATTGAACCCATGGCTGTTTGACTACAAAGTTCTTACTCTTTCCGGTATATTAAACTGCTTCTGGAATCAGAAGGCTCTTCACAACAAGAACTAGAGAACTTCATGATGTTCAAAAGAAGAATTAAAGGAAGAATTATGAAGTGTTGAAAAATGTTACCCTCTAAAAATTAAATATATTTTAATTTTGTATACCTGTCAGGGTCATGAACACTTTATATTTCTACAAAAAACGAGTATATAAAAACGAGTTCTCATTAACATCTGCACATTATTTTTGAGAAGCACAAAATCACATTTAGAGTGGGCATGCTTTAGAAGAAATGACTTCATCAGCAGGTTTGTTGGAATCTCCACTGTAAAAATAGGAAAATGGGGGAGAAAAGGAAGCTAGAAGAGGTAGTTGCGAAGATCATGGGCGGGGTGAAATGATCCAATTTTAGTGCTGGCCTCTGAGAGAAGAAGCCAACAGTTCAGTATGGTTTCCAAAGGACCCCTGTGAACTTGAGATGATGCAGGCTGGTGTCATCCATTATCCAGCTGGAAAGAAATTGAGGCAATGGCCATGCTCAGCCAAATTAAGAGAAGCATTGTGTTGTGGTGTCAAAGGGAACCAAACCATTGGATAGGATCAAGGGACAGAGTCCAGCCTTTCCTACTCTGACAAAGATAGGAAGGAAACCGAAGACTCAAATACATGAACTGAAGTTTAGGGCTGATCTCTAATTCTGGAGAAAAATTGGAGTGCTGAACTGGAAACTTTAGTCAGAAGCCTAGGCATACAAACTGGGAACATGGCATCCGCAGGTAAAGGCTGTATGTATATAATAATAGGATAGACATATGAGTGCTCAGAGCCCAGTGCAGACACATCAGTTACTATGAAATTAATTCTAAAATCTAGTGGCTGGTGAATCTGCATTCACAGAATACTCTGTCTCCCCTGCTTTGGATTCATTTAAGAGTTTAAGACATAAGATCCTGTAGTACAGATGAAAGTATAGCAACTAAATGGGCAGAACAGTAAATATTAACTTTCATTCAATCATTCCTTCATTTTTTTCATTCATTAATTAATATTTATTCCAGGCCTTCATGTGTACATATACAGTGAATTTCATTACTACATAACACTTTAAAATTTAGGCTAGTAAATACTACAAAAAACGCTTATGTAAACCATGCATGATTATTTCATATAATATGTTATTTCTCATCAATCACTAAGCATAAAATCAGACAGTGCTTATTATGCAATAATCCTTTTACCCATGAAGAAATACTATCCATTCTGATAGTTTTCTCTATCAATAATTCCTTATCTCTCCTATATTTTCAGTATTTCCATTAAAATGATCTTTTTTCCCCCTAAGCATGAAAAGATGTACATGTGTCTATGAAACAAACGATCCTTATCAAACATTGAAATAAAGCCCAGTATGTACTGGACACAGTTCTAAATGTCTCATATATAATAACTCACAACAACATATGAGGTAGATGATGTTATAGCTACATTTTAGGGATAAGGACACTGAGGCACAGGAAAGAATAAATGAATTGTTCAAGATCACACAGATAGTGAGAGGTTGAGCAGGGATTTACACCCAAGCAATCTGGCTCTGGAGTCCGTGCCTTTTCCACGCTGTCACGCTCCTGTCCTGGAGTCCTCCTTACCTTTCATTCTACTTCTCTTCCTTTTTCAGTCACTTTTCATGAAGGAGTGTCTACTGTGTCAGATTTCACTTCCTATCTGTGTCAGATCCAATGTATCAACCTATCCAGATTTGTATGACCCCTGCTGCGTCCTGGGTGCCCGACTACTTGCTCGGTTCTCAGTGGACTTCCACGTCCACAGCTGTCTCCTTACCCACTCCCCATTGCGGAAGACAAGGGCAGTGCCTTTGCATGGCCTGGGTCACACTTTCCCAGGAAAGAGTCATAGCTGTTCCAGTGCCAAGGTCTGGGCTGACTGGATCCACAAAGGTTTGGGCTCCTTCCACCACTTAGGACTCTGATGCAGAGCTGTGTGGTACTGATTTCCTTGAAGGGCTGTGTGGCACAACTTGAGAATAAAGGGGAATTTATACCTCTTAAGGTAAACTTTGACCAACAAGAGACAGGAGTTGGAGGGTGGGGCAGGAAGAGATCTAGCAGATATATCCCTCTTTCTTTTTCCCTTTGTTGGATTGTTCCACAGTGTGAATGGTTCCATATGGCCTACCCAAACTCTGAGCAGCTGGCTGGATCTTCTCACAAGTCTGTAGATGGCTCATAATGCACCTCTTTGTATTTGCTTTCCCTCCTGCCTGCTTCCTGTTCTTTTCTCCTCATCATTGCTGAGTTGGGATTGCATCTCCCATGAAGCATTTGTTTCAGACTCTGTTTTCTATGGATCACCAAGACACTAGTTTTCTTCCATTGCATTAGGCTTATATCCTCACTTTCCAATCAAACTATTGTCACTGAGAGTGTCAGAGATCTCCTCATTGTTAGATTGAATGAGCATTTTTCAGTCCTTATTTTATTTGACCTCTCTTGTGTTGAGCTATTTTGACCATTTCTTCCCAATACTTCATGATAGTTAGTTTCTCTGGTTCTCTTTTCACCTAGTTAATGATGCCTTTTACATCATTCATGTGCTCTGTTTCCTTATTCTACACCTAAAATACTGGAATTAGCAGGATTCTTCATGTGGCTTTTTTTTTTCTCCTCATAAGTTATTTCATCTACTCTCATGGTTTCAACTATCCGTAGATTAGTAGGGTCTAAATCCATTTGTTTAGCACAGATCTTTCTCCTGAACTTCATGCCCTGGATTTCTATCCCCACCTGAATATCCTATAAACACATGCCATTTGTTATATGTAAATCTAAACTAACACCCTCAAGTCCATGTCTGTGTTGGATATCTTTCATTTATATTTCAAGATCCACTATGCAGTTTTAAGCACACTGTTTTGTTCTCTGAAAAGTGGACCTGCGTGGACTACCCTAATTGCTTCCTTGTTCTCCAGCTTCTGGTTGAGTCCAGCCATTTGGCAAGCACAGTGTGGCATGAGATGGAGGAAGGGGACTGAAATCTGACTAAGTATTCCTTCAGCATCCTCTCTGAGAGTCAGCATCAGCTGGCTGCATCCCTTGATATAGGATCACAGCTCTTGTCAGGTAGCCCTCTTAGCACAGCTATCTTGAACTCTTTTTATCAATATGCTATAGATGTTTCACATTATGCTACAATTATTACCTTCTCTGTCTCTCTCCAGAAACTCCTTGTGAGTAGGGATCTCATCCCATTCATTCCCCTACCCTTAATGACTATTATAGTTCTTTGCAAATAACAACATATTTATAGTGTATGGATTAAACATGTGCTCAAAGCTATGACAAATAGAAAAGGGAGACAGAATAAAAAGATTTTGTCCTACCCTCAAAGAATTGATGATTTATTTGGGCAGCTAAGACTACCAGGTGGAAACAATTAATTACTAAGAATTAATAGAAAGACAATTTGTTCAACACTTCAAGAAACTGACTTCTCAGAATGTAGAGATTTCATGCTATCAGGGGTCAGGAGGATTTTATAAACTAAGAAAAAAGGTACTAGATATTGGAGACTTAGCCTTCAAACCAGCTTGCAAATAAGTCTCATTCAACCAAAACTGAAAACAAAAATCTCCCAAAAAGAAACAGTAATTGCAGCAAACAAACAAACAAAAAAAACCTCACAACAAATCAAAATGTTATCAACCTTTCCTCTTTCCAGAGCCCACATTGTTACTTAAAAATAAGTGAAATTGACATTCTTTGGTATTCATTCTAACCAAGGAGATCGCTGCCTATTTCCAAGGTTGACTTAAATGTCACTCAGAGTTCTCTCTGCAGGTATTGAACTAGCCTGACCTACAGCTTTGGTTTTAAAAGATTATGGAAATTGGGGGTGTGAGGTTGTGTGTGTGTGTGGGGAGGTGGGGGGCTTGTGGACAGAAGAAAGCTGCAAACTCTATTCCAGAACTATCAACATTGGAAGTAGAAATCCCACCAAGGCAGACAGTTTTTGTTCTAGTGTGTTGTAAACTGTGTGGCTAATTAAAAGCCCTGCAATATAACTTCAGCACATATTGTTTTTCTACAAGATACCAAAGAATTGTTCCTGTTGATGTAGTTGGTGAGCACTAGTTTTAGAATACAATAACTCCTCAAAACTTTCACTGGTATATTCATCAGGATAAGTGAGCATGTCACACACACTATTTTAATTTTAGAATTTTGTGTCTCTAAACTCACCAGGGTCTTCTATTTAGATCAGCTGTGTGTGCTAGCTCACCAGTGAGGTGAAATATGTAAACATGATGAATATAATTGAAGTAATACTGATGTTATTAATTATTGGTGCAGCTGAGAATGCAATGTGAACAAACATCAAAGAAAGGTAATAGAAGACTTTTTTTTCTCTCCATATAGCACTTGTATTAATATCTCTGAACCGTCAGCCATGTTCTTGCCTGCCTTAAACTTCTTCCAACTTTTCCAGCTGTAGACTCCTGAAACTTGCATCTGGTTCCCTGGCATGCCTTTTGCATGCCTATGTATACACCTTCTGACCAAAGAACATTAGCGCATACGCACCACCTTTAGACTGAAGGATCCACAAATATAATTTCTAAAAGGCCCAAGTACCTCGTTAAGATCTTATATCATAATGATTGGTTGACAAGTCAATTTGTACAAATGCTGGTTTTGTGGACTTTATGATCATTAGCAGTAAAGACATAGGAACTGAGATGGGGTAATTATTAGCACTGGGGCATAGTAAATCAATATAGAGGTGTGAACATACTTTTCAGATGATTTTAAATTTGGGTAATTTAATGAGTAGAGTCAATGTATAATTAGATGGTTCAGACAGAAGTTAACCCAATTTTTAGATAGACAGAAATATGTACTACAGAGCATTTTATGGTAAGAGGTACCCATCATTTGTTGAACAAACACTGAATATACGCGTTATGTCAAATATAAGCCTGGGTGCTGGAGAGGCAATGATGAAAAATTTCAATGATGATTTTGGGAATATATTGTGGGGAAGACAAAATCAGCACTGGAAATACCCAGAATCTGCAGAGTTATAGCACTTGGGTATTTTTGAAGAATATCAAATAAATACATGTGTTCTTAGTGGATGGGACGAGTCTCTGGTTATCTTAAGACATGTGGTGAGGGGCAGCAAGTTGATGCAGTGATTTTTGAGATAAGGAGGAAAAGAGGATCAGGTACAGTGGAAACACTTGATGTGGCTTGAGTTCAAGTAAGAATGATTGTGAATTCCACTATAGGGCCCAATGTAAAGCCTTTTTGGATCCATCAAGTTTATGAGACAGTCTTGAGTTGGTGGAAGAGATTAAAGTCAGAAGTCAAACTTGTTCCATTGCAAATGAAAATATGAAGGGCAGTTCTTATTCATTTGAGGGACAAACCATTTGTTCTATGCCTATTATTTATATTTCTAAATTTATTTTGGTTTTGCTTTTATTTTTTTCCTATAGTTATACTTGCGAGTACTTTATCTCAAACCCATCATGATCAGTGACAATTTGGTCAATTATGATGATGCACATTGCTAACTTTTATCACAGAAGTTGTCATTGACAGTGGTTTAAAAAGGCTCTAGTAGCATGGATCATAATGAAAACTGAGACCTGGAGTTATTATAAATTTTTTGCTTTGTAACTGCAGAGCCTTCCTGCAGGTAAACTCACTATTTGTTCTTTTACCCATGTTGACTTAAAATTTATCTCATAATGATTCACACTATGAAGGCCTGGGTATCCATGATTTCTTCCTGGGTGTTATGTTCCAGGTTCCTTTTTAGAACATTCCTTCTACCTCTTTTACTTCAGCCTACTGAGTATATAAGAGTATATGAGTTGTATAGGTGTCTCGTTACATCTGTTTTCTACACATTTATTTCCATCTTGACAGTACTGTGTTTTGATAAGTGGTACTTCAATCCTGGTAGACTGGCTACATACCAGAACTATACTGTTGGTGAGTCAGTCTTGCCATTTAGTGTGAAGAATGTGACACTTCTTCAAACACATTGCAGATTCAATTGCACCAAAGTTTGGATAACAAAATGCCAACTGTAGAGTATCATTTTGGCACTTATATGGGGTGTCTGCGTGTGTCTGAGAGACAGAGAGAACTATAGAGGGCAGAGTCCAGAATGTCTTTTATAAGACAGAACAGAAATAACTTATAAAATATACTCAGAATATATTTGATGACTAATGACATGTTTTCTGATAAAATTGCAGATCCATATTTCACTTTCAGGAATAGACACACTATTTCCTTTTAGCTATAGACAAAGGATCTTTCAGGTAAGACAGTATTTTACCTTACAATCACACAACGTCAAGCCAGAGTCATTGTTCTAAAGGAACTGAACTTTCTGCCACTTCAACAACCCTAAAGTGCTGACTGTTAAGTCGTTTTTCTTTTCCTTTGATGTGACTATGACAAGAAACAAATTCATGGAAGAGGAATTATCTGTGATGGTGGGCCATTAGATAGCTGACCTTGGAAAAATTAATACACTAAGTGAATGGTAGTAGTCAGTTTATGTGCCAAAGTTGCAATCAGGAACATAAACTTTTTTCTGTTGCAAATTTGTAATATTTCAGATACAGAGATTGTTTTAAACATTATTTGTTAGATTTGTCGTTGATTTCAATATCATTGTTTATTTATTTATACTGAAATACATGGCTTCAGTACTTTTAAGAATGATTTAAAAATTTTAATTTAGATAACCAAAAGTATGTGTGTTCATGTGTGCACATGGATTTGTGTGTGTGTCTTTAATGTGCAACATGATTTCAATAAGGCTTAAAGTGGAGAGAATTCTTTCTAGAAACAAATATGTTGGTACTTCAATATTTATGCCTGCTTGGTTTTGGAATGCTTGGTGTAATTTTTATAAGATAGTATGTTTACTTGTCTAATGATATTTTTATGAAAGAAAGTGAGTTTATACTTTCTAACCATTTATCCTCTACTTCACATTTATGTCTAAACTCCTTTTGGCCATATTCTCCAATCTCCCCACTCCGACAGTATATAAGTATGCTACTCACTTCTTTCTTTAGCCTCTATATACTTACCTTTGTTCTACTTATGATTTAAATGCCACACTCTCCTTTCTCAGTAGACTTTGTCTCT
Source organism: Rhinolophus sinicus (assembly GCF_036562045.2). NCBI lineage: Eukaryota > Metazoa > Chordata > Mammalia > Chiroptera > Rhinolophidae > Rhinolophus > Rhinolophus sinicus. The sequence continues at coordinate 150,484,667 of NC_133751.1, read as the reverse complement.
TTTCCTTAAAATATTAGTGTAGCTGTACCATATTGAACCACCTGAATGAGCTTATGAATTTAGTCAAACAGTGAGTCAATTCCATCAAATATCCATCTAGCTTGATTATTATTTACACTTAATGGATTGGTTGACTAAGTTTACCTGATTGATAATTGGTCATAGATCTTGTATTATAAATATATGTGTAACTTATATCACATATGTATCTTATATCTTAAGTACATTTGAGTTTGTTGGCTCACTCATTCATACATTCAATCTGTCATTCAATCCACACACACTAATGTATCAAGAACGCAAAGCTCATATGACATGACCTTGTTATTGAAGAATTTAAACTCCATTGGCATATTTGTTTGACTAATAAGCTCGTATTGGATAATAATAGTAGAAATAGTAATTAATATTTCTTGACCATTATTTATGTGTCCGGCATTACGCTAAATGTTTTATATGCATTATCTCATTTGATATTTATGGCATGCTCGTAAGAGATGAATTACTTGGCTTTATTTTAAGATCAGGGATCTGAAGTCCAGAGAAATTGAGTAATCCATGCTAAGTCACATAGTTAATGAGTGACAGAGCTAGGAATGGAATTCAGGCAGCCTAAGTCCTGAAGGTTCATCCTTAGTCACTATATCCACATACCTGGGAGGACAGGGCAGAGTGGCATGTATATAATTCTCTGCCATAGCACCTGGCAGTTTAGAGCCTTCACATGCATGTTGATTCTCACCAAGGAGAAATCCATCCATAGGATACTGAGTGCCAGGGATAGATAAGGCAATTTGAGATTAAATATTTCCTAAACAACATTTCTAACATGTGAATAACTAATAATATACTTATTTCTTCTAATTTTACATACTCATACTTTTAATTTAACTATAGTTTAGAGATATAATATTTAGATTTACTATAAACTCAGATGTTTAATCCTGACACATACAGAGATCAGACAGTAATAAAAATTTAATTTTTAGGAATGTGACATGATTTATAGAAATATTTCATAATTATATCTGCAATGCTAGACATTCCTTTTCCACAGTTTTTCTTTTTCTTTAGGAATTTTTATCTTTGAATTCTTACATTTGTTTTGTAACATTCAAATGGCATCTGACATTTTTGCTTACTAAATATATGCATGTGATATGTAAAGCACAGAATGATATTAAAACATAATGAGCCATATTTTAGATTTGCTCTTCTCTGTATGGTCTCAAATGCGATTTTTTTTTTTTTTCATTTAAAGAAAACAAAAAGTTTGAGTCCAGATTGTTCATAGAGATCCGAAGGAGAAATTTTGCCCTTGGTAATTGCCTGTTTTTTTTAAGACAGCGCACATACATACGCTAAGTTGCTGTTATACTTAGAATGCACATTATTTGAAAGGTTGGGAATTTTCAGATCTTTTGGTATACAGGTAAGGTAGAGCATCTGTGAATGAGACCTCTTAAATTGGTGAAGTTCCAAAATGATCTTATGATTGTATAGTTTACAACTTTATCATAGAAAAAAGAAGGTAGGTTTGGTTAATGTTTTCTATAGAATTTTTTCCTTCTGTTTTATGAGAGTCTTAATTAGACTGTTAAATGAATTTTAATATCATTATTTATATTACAGAAAATCATTTCAACTATGTTATACAATATTTGGAAAAAAATCGGTCTAGGTCTTTGTTAAGATTTGAATCAAATTCACACTCTGCAATCAGTCAATAAATATTTTAGTGAATATATATATTTTTGTCCAGCAAGTCAAAAAAATGAAAAAGAGTTTAAGAAATATTGCCCACCTTCTCAGAGAGCTGGGCATCAATGTAGTTGTGGATACGAGACATATAAATCTAGAATGATTAGTTCTAAACTGCCATGTGCTGTGGCAGAGCATTATATACATGCCACCCTGCCCTGTCTTCCCAAGTACGTGGATATAGTGACTAAGGATGAACCTTCAGGATTTAGGCTGCCTGAATTCCATTCCTAGCTATGTTACTCATTAATGACGCCTCTAAAATTTTTGTGCTACTAATCCAATCTCCTAATGCCTCAGTTTTCTCACCTATGATGTGGGGATGATAATTTTACCTTACTCAGAGATGCCATAAAGATTAAATAAAATAATATATAAAACCATTTGTGGCTTAAGTAAGTGCATCATTCCCCACTAGATAGTGTGGAATACTATCTCATGTGTTATCCTCTTAGTAGCCTTGGTGCCTAACACAGTGTCAGGCAAAGGCCAGGACACTACATATGTGTTCAATGAATAAATGCATGCTCCTGGATGATGTTGTGCAGATTACAATTCTTTAGGAATTGAAAGAAAGAAAGAAAGAAAGAAAGAAAGAAAGAAAGAAAGAAAGAAAGAAAGAAAGAAAGAAAGAAAGAAAGAAAGAAAGAAAGAAAGAGAAAGGAAGGGAAGGGAAGGGAAGGGAAGGGAAGGGAAGGGAAGGGAAGGGAAGGGAAGGGAAAAGAAGAAAAGAAAAGAAAAGAAGAGGGAGGGAGGGAGGGAAGGAAGAAGGGAGGGAAGAAAGAAGGAAGGAAGGAAGGAAGGAAGGAAGGAAGGAAGGAAGGAAGGAAAGACAATAAGCCTAAAGAATCCCGTGAAATATTTGTGGTCGAATTAGGTTTAATTTGGCACTTCAAGGAAATTCCAGGAGGAAAGTGTCATAAACAAAGATACATAAATGGGAGGGAAATCAGAGCACAGAACATTCTAAGAAATCATAACTTGCATCCATACACAACAAAATATTTACTAATAACATAACAAATTTTAGAATTAGCTCTAATTTTAAAAAAATTAGATGTGTCAAGAGAAATTTCTAAAGATTAAAGCTTCAAGTTTCCTGTTGGCTTGTACCTACAGATAAGAAACTTAAAACATTTTGAATACCATTCCTGTCTTTAAAAGAGAAATGAGAAAAGTTATTCAAGCTAGCATTCTTTATGTTTCTATCTGAAATATTCTTTGCTATGTATAATGATTGTTGTTCAGAAGTGAAAAATTGATTGGAAAATATTTTATATTTTCCTTCCTTTACTTCAGAATAACTTCTTGCATAATTTTAGTTCTAATTTAAATTTCTATGCCAGTTGACTAAGGTCATAATGAATGCAGTTAGAGTTTTATAGTTGTGAACTGAAATAAAAGGACTACAGTCTCTATTTTACCATATAGATTCCATTTTTTCCTTCTACTTGTAAATCCACAATTACATAATTAGAGTATAATTCATATAGTGGTTGTCAGCACAGTGATTTTGAGGCAGGTAAATAGGTGTGGCCATTTAAAATATGTTGGGGACACATGAATTGATTAATGGTCAAAGTAAAATCAATAATGAGCTTGAAACAGAACCAAAGAGTGTTCTGCTTAGACTCTGATTCATGCTAAAAATTGAGAAGACTTGATTTTTATAGCATTAGGTGACTTTATGGTCACTTGTCTTCTGAACCTACTCTGCGTGAGTTTGACACAAGCACTTTGCATGTCAAAAGTTGACTGACACTTTCTCTATATACATTTTAGTGTCAAGGATAAACCCATCAATGAACAGAAATCCTTTCTCAAATAATAGTGCATTTGTTTGCTGGTTCTGCTGCTGCTTTGAGAGTATTAAATCATCAAAAGGATATAAAAAATGTAACTTTAGTCATGGGAATAGATAAAACACAACTGTGATCTATTATTTTATGTGTCAAGCAATATTATGTTCATAGTGATTGTTGAATAAATTATTAGATTGGGCACTAAGTGCCAAATTTGTTGTGATCTATTAACATGCTGATTGCTGATGGATATTCATTAGACTTATATGCATATAAAATTTTATACAAAGTGTGAAATCATTGTTATGAAAAATCTAGTGTTTCTTTCATAAATTTCCTTTTAATTCTTCATAGAATCCATTGTGAGATATTCAGGAATGCTTTTTTTGAGGAATACAGAAACTCAGATGCAGAAAGATCACATCAGTTTGTTCTGTCATTATAATACGATGTCCTTTAATTCATGTTGTAGTTTTCAAAGCATTTTTATTACATTATCTTATGGAGGAGAAGAAAGATCACTGGACAAAAAATTAAGAATGAAGGAATTTAACTAGATCATATCTCAGGTTTTTCTTGTTTCCGAATATTAAAAAAAAAAAAAATCACTCCTAATATGACTGTGCAACAGGCAAGACAGATATATTCTCCTACTCTGAAAACAAGAAAGCTGATATTTAGAGAGGTTGTCACATAGTTAGGAAATGTTGGAGCCAGGCCTAGAACACTAGAAATTGACTCTGAGTATTTTGCTATTATAGAGGGCCTCTTGTAAAATTTGTATACATAAGTCTGATTTGGCCAATCTACTAAATTATCCCCCTGAATACTTTAATACTTACACCTGAAATATAGTTAATAGTTCTCAACAAAATAATGGAAAAGCTGTATGTTTACTTACAAAATTTGTTAGATGCCTCTATAATTAACAAGGGTGATTATATATGAGGGAGATTTTGGACTTTGTTTTGGAAAACAAATCATGTTAAAGCAATAACTAAAACAATATGATGAAGCAGTGATAGCTAAACTTGAAAACGTACCTTTGCCCTGAAGCAGTGTTAACCTCTTTGGCTTTGTCCCATGAAACAAGGTGAGAGTAAGCACATATTATTAGTGTTGATAAGTACTTGACTGGACTAAATGTATCTAGGAGTGATGACGTTTTCTGCTTCCCTGTGTGTATATGCTTAATACCTAATATCTAACTTCTTACAACCCTTATATCCGTAATCAACACTATAATGTAAGCTTTATGAGGGCAGGGACTTTTGTCTCTTTTGATCGCTGATGTATTCCCAATGCCTAAACAATGTCTGGCACATAATATGTCCTCAAGAACTAGTTGTTAAATAAATGTGAAAAGACTATCTCTAAATCAATTCTTACGGCAAAAATAAAACAAGAGAAAAGAAACTCCTAGTGTCTTTTACCACCTAGAGTACTGCATAAACATTTGTGAGTAGAAGTAACATATCTGAGAGACTTCTCTGTTTTTACTGGGAGAGGTTTACTTCCCTAAGGACATGGATGTGCAGTAAGTGCAATATGCAACTTCTGTTGTTGTTATTTCAACATGTCACTTGGAAATTAGAGTGTTTAAAATAAAAGAGAAATAGCATTTACTTTCGATCACCATAATGTTGTTCCCCAGAAAGTTTGTGTATCTTCCTGTGTTATTTTCCCATTCTTGCACTGTTGGCAGATAGGGCACAGACATTACATTTTTTTCTACTTTTTCCAACTTCTCAGCTTTACCGATTATTCTTTTGTCTCTCTTCCCTCACTCCAACTCCCACGCGTGCTTCCTTTTTTCTGATTGTGTGCTTTCCCCTCCATGCAATCAAAATGAATTTGACGTGAATGATGAAAAATATAACTAAGGGGATGAGGGAGGGTCAGGTACCCGGGGACCTGAACCCAGGTCACCATCTTTACACTGCAGTCTGTGTTTCTGGATTTACACAGGTGAAATGTTGACCTAGAAGTACAGTGTATGGAACAAACTACTACAGCTTTAAGCTGTGGAGGTTTATAGAAAAAAAAAAAAGCGGAAACAAAGGCAAGCAGATGGCTAAAGATGAAGGTCACATCAGATTGAGAAGTTTGTCAAAATGTGATGACATAGGTAATCTGTAAACTGTTATTGCGCCTAGCTGGAGGTGCTGAAAAACATTTTGAAATTACAAAAAACACTGGAGTCACAAGCACAGAGGCAGGAATGATAGCCTGGAGTGGTTCTGGTCTATGGATGAATGCCAGATGTGGAAAGCGACATATCTGGAATTAATGATATTAAACATGCTTTTCTTTTATGCTCAATAATAACTCTATTATGATTGATACAAACCGCAGACACTTTATCTAGTACAAATGGAATCGTCTGTCATTGACTATATTAAATCATCAATTTCTGCATGATGAGGATCGTTTAGGGTAACTAATCATCTGTCTCGTTCTGAAGTCTTTAAGGCTGATCAGATAACGTTTTGAATACTGCCTGAGCAACCATGACAATCTAACCCTTCCATGTAAGGATTGAGAGGGGCCCATTATGCCTTCAAAGCCTGTGGAAATATCACAGCTCTTTCTCTACATAATACCCTGCTGTAAATAAATCACTCTCCACCACAAACTTTATTGATCACAAGCACTTCCATGCTTGTGTCTAGTGAAGTCTCTACAGAATAAAATGCTGCTTTATATTTTGTCTTGTCAAAATATTAAACGGCTCTGTCAAGCGGAGTCAGGCTAGCAGTGATGGTGTAATTCTGCTGTAGCCCTTCTCATTCCCTCCTTCTATCTCAGCTGCCAAGCTTACAAAGCAGGATTTTTTTTTTTTTTATAAACTTTCCAATTATAGTCTCGTAAGATTATGAAGCCCTAAGATAAAGTGTCCTAATTTAGAGTGGTGGAGTACTGAACCACTAGGAAAGCAACTGTTAGATAAAACAGCATTTCTCACAAGAAAAAAGATAACCTGGCTTATTTATATAAACAACTTTAATGGGCAATGGAGGTTAGGCTAAAAATATCTCTTTAATTTTAGTTTGCAGAATGGAGGGTGGGGTGGAATCTAAATTAATTTGCACTAAGATGCTTATTATTCATACTTATAAAATCATGTGTTATGATCTAAACCAGCCTGGGGGGGGAGTGGGGATAATAGCAAAGGGGAGCTAATGGCAAAAGTCCATCATTAGCACAACACATGTTTTCCAAAAGACATGGATAGGTTATCCAGCCACTAAGTGGTACCACATACTGTAATATGTTTGTGGCAACACCCAGAAACAACAAGCAGATTAAAAGTGTAATTTACTGCCTGCTAATGCTGAATTTCCTGGGCAGCATATGGTTTTAATGCAATCTAAAAGTAGTTTCATCCTTTGTCCCTTATATTTTGCTTTCAATAAGGAATAGAAAGAGACTGAAATCACTTAGAGAAGAGTTTAAGATTTAGTGTACTGGGCCATTAGTGCTGCTTGGAGGACACTGGGTTTGATCTTTATTCCCTTTTGGAAGATCATTAACTCTTTTAGACATTTAGTAAATAACCTCTGCAAAGCTTGGAAGAGTTTCTACACCACCATAAGAGAGCATTTTACTCCTGTCTTGCCTGTTTCCCAGCCAGATATTTATTGAAGCTTCTGTTTGGTCATTTTTAAAAAGAAGTTAAGCTGTAAGATGGATTGATAATCCTAGACAGCGAATTTATTTTGGAGTCATAAAAACTGGATGCCACAAAAACTGAAATTGTAAGCCTAGCTGTGGACCTATATGTACATCTCCATTTCTGCCTAGAAGAGATTCTAATGAAGAGAGAACAGATTTTAGCTTAGGGACAAGGTTAAATCCACTGGCATATTTCAAAGAAACAAGTAAACAGCTTTTTACTTTTTGGATGGTAATAAATTTTAAACATCAACCGCCTTAACTTAATTCAAGTTCTAATTCGTCTTCCCAGTCCCCTCACAAGTATTTTTCCAAGTACTATAATGGGCAGTAAACCTCAAAGATAGTGGAATCCATCAGTTCTTTTTTTTTTTTTTAAACAATGGGGAAGTCATTAAATCCTACTGAACTGTATAGTCTCCTTCTAAGTAACTATGGCCATGTATTTCCTTGGGAGTAAAATAAAATGTACAAATGCATTGTTGCAAATATTTTGCTTAAATTGGAGCCACTGTACCCTTCTTCAGCAAACATTTATTAAATTTTTCCATATACTAGATGCTCCTTGCCTCACTAGAAACAGCCCCGGACCTTGAGAGGCTCAGGGTTTATTGAAGGAGATACAATTGTAAACAAGCAACAGTGCAGCATGAGAAAGCTGTGATGTGGGTAATACCTACAGTATTAGCCTTTGTTTTGTACCATAAGATGCGTGATAGTTATTGTTCACATAGCAGTTTAATTAACAGCTATAGTTTCTACTTGCTAATTTTCTTATAGCAGTTTCTTGATTTTTTTTTTTTTTTCTTCACTGATCTCAAACCAGGCGGAACTGATCTTACTTCCACCTGTACCTATCCAGGGGATATAATGCAGCCCTGATCATACAGCCTTGTGGCGTCAATTATTCATTCAGGGATAAATAATAGCCACACAGTCAGGAAGGAGCAGAGCCAGTTTTATATCCAGGCATGGTGGCTCCCAATTGCACATTCCTAACCACTATGCTTTACTCTCAATCTCCTCAATGTGGAAGATACACTGTTTGCGTGAAATATTCAAGATGAAAAGAACCAAGCCAGTCCACTGTGATTCATTACAGGGATTCATACTGAAACATTATTTTTCTGCTATTTTCCTAAGATAGTACGCGTTGGGCTTTGCAAGGACATCATTATTAAGAAAGAACCCACCAGAGAATAAAGCCAAACGCAGAAGATAGAAGCACTGAGAGGTGGAGAAATGGAGAAAGAGTGAAACATTGGAGAGACTGAATAAATTGAGGATATCACTTGATCCCATTCTTCAAGTGTATTTCCCTGGATTTCAGTCCTGAGAGCCAACAAAACGTGGCTACTCTTGCTGAAGCTAGTTTCTGTCAGGTGTGTCTACTAATTAATAATGTGCTTAAAGAGCTGAATGCATACCTTTTTTTTAAATCTCAATTGGGAGAAAGTAAAGCACTTTATCTAAAGGATCTCAGAGGACCCTTAAGTTTGATGGGTGGCAGAAACTGATTGGGAGAAGGAGGCTTTAGGGGGAATTCATCATTTATGATCTTTAAAATAGGACTTTAATTTTGTGCTAACCTTGGTATCAGGTCAAAGACCTTTCTTTAGATCTAACTAACAATTGTAAACTATAATTTCTATTAGAAATTTTTAAAAATCGATTATCTAAATATTTGTTTCCCTTATAGTTAGTAAACCAGTTTCTCCTACTTTCTGGGTTTCCCCTGGTTTGCACTGCAGACACGTAGAGAAGTTGTATAAATCCTTCTCCAGAATATGAAGGTATCATTTAATATCCTGGGAGTTAGCCCTTTTCAACCACCAGAAAAGCAGTTATCATACCATACCTGAAAGTGTTAATGCCGGTTCCTCAAGTACCTAGCATACTCCTGGGGAGTAGCTTACACTGTGGGAGAATCTAGGTCAATGTGCATGACTGAAAATAGCTTAACAGTGAATCCAATATGAATTGAAAAAATAATGAGATGAGATCCTAGCCATGAGATACCCTGACTAGACTGATATTGGGTCTAAAAATCAAGCATCCTGGGTCTTGGAATTGGTATAGTGGTCAGCACAATTTTCTTTCCTGGCCTTGTTGAACTGTTTTAAAGGAGCACTGGATGCTTAGATCCAAGTTCGCCAAAAAGGCTGCCAAAAAGACAAAAAATCCTGCTCCATGTAGAGGAGAGACTGCAATTTGGAAGGGAAATGAAAACTTCTAGTTAACTGACATTACATCTCTAGGCAATTTTAAGTTTTTGTTCAGGATTCCATTACTAGCCCCTGAAGATATTGCATTTCCTCAAGTTAATAATTTGACTGTGAAAAGGAAAATTCAAACCTCTCACTGTTCTAAAATTTTGCAAACAGAGAGACTATGTAGGGAAGTGAACAAAGCATCTTTTTTATTTTGGAAAAAGTAGCTTTAGATTGCTTTTTTTGTCAAAATTGTAAATAGAAAATACTGATTGCTATCACATTTCTGGTTTTTATTATAGGGAAATAGTTTACTGATAACCTAAATAAATTCATAAAGATCATTTTCTTAAATAGAAAACAATAGTTTATATTAACAGAATGTTTAAAATAATGTTCCCCTCCCCCAATAAAAGATAGTATTAAGTAGTTGGCAATAATGTCAACAGTTAATGCAGTTCTCTCATTATGCTAGCTAGGTAGTATCTCTGAAAACAAAAAGTGGCTCATTTTTTCATAACCTTAAACTACTTAATTCTTTTCCAGTGAAAGTTGACAAATAACTGTTAAGTGAGTGGTCAATTTGCCATATGCCACTGCAAGATATTGTGTGATGTTTAACACTCTTGCTACTGTCATGGATCTTTCAAGCTAATTGCATCATTGGGGTTGGTTGGAGAGGGAGTGGAGCAAGGAAGCAGAAACATATGCAATTAATATAATGTAAGGCAAACTAAAGTAAGAGCTAAATAGAGGCACAAGTGCAGGGGAGACACGGGAAAGGGTAATTGATTTGACTGAGTGGCTCAAGTATGGCTTCATGAAAATAATCCTGGCTTTGAATGTACAAGTGTTTGAGATGTGGAGTAAGCATTTCAAGTTGAAAGGACAGCATAATCAAAGGCACGGAAGCATGAAAGTACATATCATAATTGGGAATACTGAATTAATCTGGTGTGTTTGGAGTTTAGGAGTTGAAGAAGATTGAACTGGGTAGTGATAAATGTAAGTTGAGTTCAGGTTGTTGAATGTCTTAAATGTAGTCTGAGTGTTTCTGTTGGCAATGGGGAGGCAGGGACAGGGAGTGACTTAGTCTGGAACTTTAGAAAATTAATACTAACAATATAATGATAGTAGCTAACATTTATTAAGTGCTTAGCATGTGCCAAGCAAAGCACTGTTATAAATGCGCAATGTTTATTAATTCATTTAACTCTCAACATAGTTCCAGATGTAGTTTTCATTATTATCCTCTCTTGCAATGATGCACAGGGGGTTAAACAATTTGATGATGGCCATATAGCTAGGAAGGGACAGAGCCACATTTTTGTCCAGGCATGATGACTTCAGAATCCATGCTTCTGACCGCTATGCTGTCTCTTGACCCATCCAATATAGAGGATGCAGTGACTAAGTGAAACATTGAAGGAAGGAAGACGATTCAGTGGATCCAGGAGAAGGATGATGAAGGTCTAAATGGGAAGTTAGTAGTGGAAATAAAAATAGATCAATTTGAGAAATACCACCAAGGAAGAAGGAACCAATTATGGCAATCAATTAGACATCAGAAATGAAAGAAAGAGAGGAAATGATAATGACTTCAAAGTTTCAAAATGGAGAAGGTGAATAACAAAGCTAGGGACTACAGGGGGTGTAGGTTGGGAGGGAGTTGATAATATGTTTGGTTGCTAATATGCTAAACATATGGTGCCTGTGGTTCATTTCTGTGGATGTGTTAGGTAGGCATTTGGAAATGGAAGTCTCACACCCGGGAGAGGTATCGAGGCTGGAAAAAGATCATAGAAGTTTGTAGTCATTCAACTGAAATATATAGGGTACCCATCATCTAGCTAATTCTGTATTACAGATACAGTCGTGAATGAGTAAACATGATTTTTACCTTCATGGAGCTTACCATGGAAGACATCATTATACAAATCTAAATACAATTTAAATGGTTATTAGTTCCATGAAAATAAAGAATGGTAGAATTAGACATTGTAATATTGATCTGACTTTATTTGTGAAATTTTGAAAAGCTTTCTGTTAAGACGTTTAATTTAAGGAGAAACCTGAAGAATAAGAAGCAGTTACCTGAGTTAAGGATGCTGGCTGTATGTTTGGGAAGAGAGAACAGCATATGTGGAAATGCTAAGTTTAGAGAGAGCTGTGAGTATTCATGGAATTCAGAGAAAACGAAGCCTAGAGAATAAAAGAGATACAAACTCTGAGATAAAATTGTGAAAGGAATCAGAAACCAGGTCATACAAGGCATTTATGCCATGTCCAGGATTTTAGAATTTATTTTAAGACAGTGGAAAATTATAGATGAATTTAAGAAGAAAAATGGCATGGTAAGATTCACATTTTATTGTGGTTTCTAGGAGGCAAGGCATTTGATCAGGGTCAAAATAGGACATAGTTTAGTTATGAGGTTATATCAGTAATACCAGTGAGACATGTAGGGATTCAATTGACAGGGTGGTAGTGGAGAAGAGAATTGGAGGTAGAGGTGAAAGATTTGCTGATGACTTATAGGTGAAAAGTGAGAGAGAAATAGATTTGAGAGATGGCTTCCAGGTTTCTTTTAGTAACGATTGAATAGACTGTTTTGCAATCCCAAGTAATGGAGATGGGAACGTTTAAGAACAGTTAGAGCTCAGTTTTGAAAATATAAGTTTAAGGTGCCTGTAATAATTCCAACTGGAGATAATATGTATGCAGCTTATCAGGTCTCTGGAGCTCAGAATACAAGGTGTGGGCAGTTATAGAGATATACGTTTGGAAATACATAGTCTGCTGAAGGTGTTTAAAACCATGCCAATTGGTTAGATTGCTATGACAAGATGGAAGAGTGAGAAGAGAAGGGACATCTGAACAAAGACTTGAGAAACATCAACATTTAAAGATAGGATAGAGGGAAAGGTGATACTGGTCAAAGTGTACTTAGAATTATGTAGAAGAGTATGAGGTAAACCAAAAGATTCTGGTGTCATGGAAGATAAGCAATGTAGACCGATAGTTTTCATATTTCTAATAAGTCAAGAAAGATGACTGCAGAACAATGTCCGTTAGATATAACATCAAGGATATCAGAGGTGACCTTAATGAAAACAGTTTTGATGTGATGGGGCCCAAAGTCAGATTGAACTGAGTTGAAGAGTAAATAGGAGATGAAGAGGTAGAGGAGACAGGCAAATAGACAATGCTCTTCTGAAGCTTAATTGTAAAGGAGAGAAAATAATTAAAGCAAGGAATGAGATGTAGGGAAAACGGAAGGCTTCTTATTGTTGTATTTTGTTTTAAATACAGGAGCTTTTAAAGATTGGAATGTGTAGGGAAAGAATTTAGCAGGAAAGGAGGGATTAAATGGGAAAAGAGATGAAAATAGATGGAACAAATTTCCTAAGAAGGCTGAAGCTCATGAGGTCTGAAGTAAAAGTGGAGGAATTGGCCTTTGTTTTTGTAGGAAGGATACATATCTCTGTTGTAAAGAAATAATACAGTGAGCATAGGGCCAATGTAGGTGGGCAAAGAGATTCAGTGGGGGAAGATGAAGGCATTTCTGACTTATGGCTTCTTTTTTCCTCTGAGATTTATGAAGCAAGGTCATATATTTACGCGATAAGATAGAAATGTAACCTTTGAGAGTAAATGAGGTGGTCTGAGTCTAGAATGGATTGTGAAAGAAAAAAGTGTTCTGAGATGGATACTTGAGAATTTACACATTTGAGTATCTAGAGGAAAAAGAAAAGCATGTACAGAATAAGAATGGATCGGTTCAGAAGCAGGAAAGCAAAGAGCCTAGGTTGTAACTTTAAAGGAAAAAGTTTCCAGAAGTCTCCAAAGGGTGAGCTGATGTCAGATGACTTGACAAAAGCTATTGAGAAGATAGTATTTTTTTTTAATTGTGTCATATAACAAGAACTGTACTAAGTGCTTCACATGCATTAGTTCATGGCAAAGACTATGAAGAATGTAATATTATCTGTACACATAAGTGACTTGTCTAAGCTCAAACAGAAAAGAGTTCTAGAGAGACGTTTTTAATGTAGGAATGACAGGACCTGAAACCCACGAACTTACTACTGCCTCAAAAGGCTACTTAACATATGTTGGGCCCTTGATATTAGCAGGCATTTTTCTAAGCATTTTATTTATGGAAGTATTTACATTGCTATAGAAATAGGAAAAAATAATCAATTCAGATAAATAAAGAGACCACAACAGTATTGGCAATTATCTAAGGTAGAAGTATATGCTATAATCTGAAATCATAGTAAGGTACTTTACTTAAACCATAAGTAATATTATTTATTAAGTACACACTCGTTTTTAAAATACAAAATTAAAAGATGGGATGAGGGTAAAATAGGGTTAGGCTAACATATTCTCTCACCTATAGGAGTTTACAAGCTATAATTGACTCTACACAACTAAAGAACAATGGAACAATCATTAAAAATAAATACACGAATAAAAATATTGATACAATATAAATGCAAAGATAGTGTTCAGCTAGGGTGGGTATTTCAAAGGAGAGGATGGAATGCAGGAGGTATTTAGAGCTGAAGTTAAGAACAGTCTTATTTGCTGGTCACAGGTTCAAATATAGGACCTTTATATATTAATAGCACATGAAAGTAAAATGTGAGAAATAGTTATCATTATATCTAGTTATATCTATATATCATTATATGTGTATGTATGTATGCATATATGTATCTACCTGTCTATTTATTGTCTCCTACCTACTATTTTTCTATCTATCTGAAACCTACATAGAAAAAAGAATCCCTTTAAAGATATATTGGCACTTCCTTAAACAACTACAGGCAATATATTGCACTTTCTATATTAGAAAGAGATCTCCATGTTCAAGTAAATTGTGTTCAAATGGATGGATGATGTTCACAAAACTTAACTGATTTGATTAAAGCAAATAATCCACATAAAGAGTCTGGGACAATCACTGCCAAGTCGCCATCCATATGACAATTTCTCTTTCATGAGGAAAGGAAAAAAAAAAAAAAACACTGATGTTTATAAAGGTATTCTTGTTTGTTAATCATTGCGAAACAAAAATTTTCAAGTCAGTAGTTCTTTAGGAAGTGAGGTTATTCAGCATATTTTTATTAGTAACTGCTTTTTATAATTAAATATTTTAAATACCTGTTTGTCTTTCTTATAAGAGCTAAGAGAAAGTAGGAATATTTTGTGTATTTGTGGGATATATGCAGGTTTTCATGCAGGGCAAATCTCTCTTTTCTTTTCATTTCTTCAACAAGAATTTTCTTGGTCATTTCTAGGCTTTTTTAAAGGAAAAAAATAAAATAGTTTCTAGAAATCTATGCATTATATAAAAACCCACAGTGGAATGTTTTGTGAGCTTCTCTGAGAGCGATTTGACTGCCATAAGAAGCATTCACAGGAGAGGCATTCTGGTTCAAAATGCAGACAGCTAGCTAACTGAAAGTGAGTAAAGCTCCAGGTATAAAGTCTGCCCCCACCACATGGAAATTTCTCTTCCTGTGACCCTTTGTGCTGCTAAGACCTTCTTGATTTTAAGGCTGTGGTTTCTGATGGGTGGGAATGGCTGGAAAAGGAATCCTGGGTGATTTTCCTGTCCTTTCAAAATCTCCTTTAGAGTCTGGACATGTCAGGCCACTGCTAAATCCGTCTGGCATAACATTCCTGACAGGCCAAATTACTATCTTGGAGTTTGCCTTTACTGGGGCTTCTGTTTGAACTCCCTAGAAGCTGACATCCCTGTAGAGTATGAAATCCACCACACTGGCTGTCAACAAGCTGGCAGCTTACTGACTGCGTGTATTACCTGCTGGGCTGTTCTTCCATAGTAAAGACCCCTGTCTGACGATTTATCCCAGAAAAGACTCTTGCTAATTAACTAGGAATGAGCATCGTGTACCCAAGTGAGAGTAGGAACCTAGTTCACATAGTTGTTCATCTTCAATTCTTCAGTGTCCTTAGGACAAAGACCTAATGGGCTACCTTCTAGCAACACTTAATTTTAGTCATCTGTCAGCTAAACTAAAGGTCCAGAAGCAAAATAGATCATTTAGGTCTACTGTGTGAAGTGGCAACACTGCAGCGAGCAACAGATCAATAACTATTTATAAATAGATTTATCTGCTTCATTTATCAGTTAGAGTGTGTGTCAGTGCGTCTGTTTATTTACATATGCATATCTAACAAATTTGGGATCAAATGTCAAAGTAAAAATAATAAGCCCAAATGCTTTCAATGAGAAGTCATTTATAATTTACAAATATATAGCCAACTGGAAGATAGATAAATGATACTTACATACATGCATACATACATGCATGCATACATACATACACACATATGTACAAAAAGATGGACTTTGAATTGAAACGTGACGAAATTAGGGATGTGGGGGAGGTCACGGAAAATACTAGTATAAACAAGGTTTTGCTGTTATCTGTTTCCCCAACCAATACCTCATTTTCTTCCTTCTTCCTCTGTCTTCCCTTGCTTCTCCCTTTCCTTGTTCTCCTTAGTATACTTGCTCAGTCCCTAAGAATCTGATGAGTGACAGGACAGGCATCAGGGAGCAGATTAGCAGCTATATTTTAGAGACACAGTCGAGCTGCTTCCCTTCATCACTTGTTTCTCACTTCTAACTTCAACCCTTCCCCCACCACCTGAAAGGCATTCATAGATTAAGTGAAAGAGAAAAATATGTCAATGTTTTTTCTTTTAAAAAGAAATCTATTTGTCTTACAGCTTGATAAAATGCTCTAGTAGGTTATGTTTACTTAAGTTATTTTTTTTTTTTCCTTTAGATTGCTAACTCTGTGCTTCTGAAGCACTCCACGTAGACCCCACACACTCTGGCTGCAATCACTCCCCACAAATATGTAGCATCAAGCATGACTGCAATTTGTGGATTGTTTTCCCTTCTACTGATCCTAACTAGTTCATAGTAGGTGGCTTTGTGTGCCAGAATTACTTTTTAAGGAGAGCCAGGGATGGAAGCCATGTCTTGCTTTTATGTCCTATAGCTAAAGTAGAAAAGAACCAATTTTAAAACATGCAGTCCCATTGTCACCTTAATACTCTTGTATTAGACCATGTAACCTGACTTTAGGTATTCAGTATTTTGTTTCTTTCTGATGCCTCCAGCTGTAGGCGTTTCCTGTTAAAATCTACACGTTACGTAGCTTTGAACAAGCACTAAGCCTGTCATAACCTTGGTATTTTAATCTGTAAAATAGTAATGATGGTACTAGCATGGGATTAAATGCCATCTATAGGTTTATATGCCAGTGTGTAGCTGACCTATGTGAAATCTCCACCAAAAAAAAATTAATGGTTTATCGCTATTTTTACATAGTCCCACGCATTGAAACACTAAGGTTTTCTTATTTTTAGGGGCATAAGTAGACCTCTCACTAACACTCTGTTAGCACTCTTTATTTGTTAGAGCTTGTAATAGTAAAAAGAGGGAGGTGGGGGAAGAAAAAGGGAGACTATGGAATACATGTTATCATTTATCAAAACATGAGTATCAGCGTCTAATTTTTGACAAAAGGAAGTTCCATTTTGAACGATTCTAGAAACTCTAAGCTTTGTGCATTTTGTAGGATCAATAAAATAGTTGCAAATTATTGTCATATTCATAGTCAGTTTGAACTTTCTCAGTAAAAAATGTTGTAGTAAGACATTTATTCATTACGGCTTATCCCAAGAAGACTTTAGGATGTTTACTGTGATTTTATTTTTTGAAAAGAAAAGAATGTCATTATTTTATAAGAGTTTAATCTGTGACAGTGTGAGGGGAATAAAAGGTAGTGTGTAATTACATTGTCAACTTCCAACAATGCTCAAATTAATCTTCCTATTTGGTTTTGTATTAATCATATTTTCAGTAAAGATCACCTAGCCGTGTGCAGAAAATTCAGTACTTTGGCCTGATACCTTCTCTAAAAATGAACTCTTCTTACAATAAGCTCTTCTTACAACCACATGCTTGGTTGCTCTCACATGAAAAAAATCTTTTTCAAAAAATACCTCCAAAAAAATGTGCTTTGTGGTTGATTGTTTGGTTTTACTGAAAAGTGAAGAAAAAAGGAATAGTTAACGTGAATATCAACTCCAAAAGTCTCCTCCTTGAAGAGAATGAATATTGCAAGACGAGAAGATGTAAAATTTCATCAAATGTCAGTCACTGCACACCAATGGCCTTATCATAGCCCTTTGGAGTGTTATAAGACTTTTCTTATTTTTTATTGGAACTACACTGGGAATTACATTAGGAATTATGTCAGTCCTACAGCAATTTTGAAGAAGCCACAAGTCCATGATCCTGAAACTTTGACTCCAAGAAGTTGCTTGGAGCAGCAGTGTTATTAACAAGCCACCTTTTCCGCACCCCGTCTGCACTGGAAGCTATCCCCTGCTCATCACCTCCATCTGTCTCTCTGCATGATGGGGCGTGCACACCAGCATGCTCTGGCCTTGAAGTTCAGTTTGCTGCTGAGTTACTCGTCAAACATCCTATGCTGCATGCACTCCTTACTTTCAGTATTTGCCGGCTGCAAGCAGCCAGTCCAAGAGTCTGACAGCAGTGTCCTTATCTTCTTTTATAAGAAAGGCTCTTTAGGCAGGAATTTTAATGTCCTAGAAATGAAGATAGTTTATGTATGTGCCCAGAGAGAACCATCTGGTGCTGTGGGTGTCTCCCTTGAGATTTATGACAACCTCTTATGGGGGTGGGGTCCCTTGATTTGATGCCATTGGGGCTTTGTTCTCTGCACAGTGTCCTCTGAAGACTACCAGCCCTGGATTCTTCTTCCAGCTTTTAAAAGGCCTCTGAGGAGTCATAAATTCAGCATTTCTGGATTAAAGCAAAGGATATGCATGCACCTACTGTTCTGTACCCCTCTGTTCTTTTCTTGGTAAAAGATACTACTTTCACTCTTGCTACTAGTTCTCAAGTGGTGTGCAAATGAATTACCACACACTTTTTTTTTTTTTTAACTGGCATTATAACTGTTACTTTGCTTCAAAATGATGAGTTATCTGAGTTCCTGTTGAGAAACTTCATTTTCATGTTTTCTAAAATTATTATTATTAATAATCATTATTATAATTATTTCAGTCTTATTTTCCTGTTCTAGGTAGAAGTAGAATGATTGCGGAGATTTCTTCTCAGATCCCTGTGCAACACTTAAACAAAATATATGGAAATTTCAATGACTGTCCACAGAACAGGACAACAGATCCTAGACTGGTTTTCTTATTGACCCAACATAGGAAAAACAAATGGACAATAGAAAGGAAAGCAATATAACATAGTGAGTGAGAACAAGTCCTGATATTGTGGTAGAATAACTCATGATCCAGCTTTGCCAACTACCAGTTGCATGGCTTTGAGTAAGTTAAATGATTTAAGCCTCAGTTTTGTCATCTATAAAATAGGGTAAATAACAGTCTCTAATTCTTAGATAACTTTGGGGTGTGGTAGTGATTAAACTAGGTAGTGCATATATATAGGACTAGGTACATATAGGAACACGACATATAGAAATATTTAAATGTTAGGTTATACTACAGTTATGACTTGGGATAAAATGCTCTTGCTGAATCAAAGAAAAGAATTAGACTGAATTGTTTTTTTCAATTTTACTATATCAATAGTTTCTGCTTTATCACACCTCACAATTTTTAACTCACAGGTGGAGAAAATTAAAAAAGAAAATCAAAATTGCCATCTTGGGATTATATTTAGGAGGTGTACAATAAGATTCAGCCAAGAATTTAGGACTTTGGGTTCTCCAGATATGTCTCTATCCATAAAATTGTATTCCCTTTCCCTCATATAGAACTATATACCCAAAGGGCACTAACAAAAATAATGACAAAAATCAACCCATTGCTGCACACAAGAGTGAACTTAAAGGTCTATCTCATATTATTGTTAGTGTTCTTCACAGCTCCCAATTTCTTGGGGAAAATGTGAGTCACATTATTTGTAAGCTTTTATTCCTTCTTGTTTAACATCTGTCTTGGTCTTGGATTCTGCTACTACCATCACCATGATGTGGCAAATCAGTTTTTGAAATTAAATTTGAACAAAGATATTAACTAGCTAATTTACAGAACCAGAGAGAGTCAGCTTCAGATTCAGGCACCAAATTGTACCTACTCATCACAAACTCTGACAAAGTTCAATAAAATCGGTTCCTATATTGGAATATTGACATCTTTAAAACATAAAATGACACACAAATGAGCACAAGTAAAGTGGATCGTATCAATGTCAAGATCCTGATTCTGATATTAAACTATAGTTTTGCAAAATGTTACCATTGGGGAAAACTAAAAAATGTAGCAAACTGTATTTTTTCTTACAACTGCATCTGAATCTGCAATTGTCTCAATAAACATTTTAATTAAAAATATGAAGGGTTTATATTGTCCTAATGACTCATATTTATAAGGATGTGTTTCTGGAACACCTTCAACAGCTCATTACTTTGTATAGCAAATAAATGAGATGTTTCATTGGTGATGTTTTCTATACCGAAATACTTTAGTTGGTCTATGGCCTTTAAATTTTATAGGAAAATGGCATGAAGTGGCTGAACAGCCTGTTCTTTCTTTCATAAGAACCTAGGAAATTGGAACAATGCTTGCTTTTGGATTTGAAATGAATGGGCCAGAGGATAAATAGAATCAACAAAATAAAATTTACGTATAAAGCAATACCAAAATGTCTTCAAAGAAAAAGCATCTTCCATTCATTTACATTTAAAATAGAATGTCATATTGTGATAAAATCTAAACTTTTACAACAGCTTACATCTTTCAGTTCAGAGACATATATAACCATTAACAGCAGCATCCTATACACCTGTTGGGAGCTGAAAAATAGTTATTTTCTGTTTGTCCTTTCTAAAACTTTAACATCCCAAGTCCTAGGATATAATACCTTTGTTTATTTCTTATGTTAGATTTTCCTCATATTTTTGCTAAAATCATAGGGTGCAGATTCATACTTCTCATGGTCACAATAACTTTAATCCACTCATATGATCATAAAGAATTGTTATCAATACCTAAAGATCTAGGAGAGATCCAAAATGGTGGGGGAGATAAACACTGTGCCTATGTTCTCCCATGAACACGTTAAAATTACAACTAAATTCTACAACAATCAACCTGGAGTACCATTGAAGTTTAGCCAAACAAAAGTCCTATAGCTAAAAATATAAATAAGAAGCCACTATGAAACTGGTAGGAGGGGCAGCGACGCAGAAAAGGTCCCAGAGCTGCAGACGGTGGTTGACAATCAGAAGGGATATCTCAGCCACCTTGGATTCCCCCAGAGGAGCAAGAAACCCTAGGCCCCCACACCAGGCTCCCCAGCCCAGAGTACTGGTGCCAAGAAGAGGACCCCGACAACATCTGGCTGTGAAAAACAGTGGGGATTCAGACCACTCAGATGGACCGGAAGGCTTCAGGAAACCCAGCCATCCTCTTAAACAGCCCACACACAGACTCACTCCCTCGCAAGTACTCACCTTGGGCTCCAGCGAAGGAACAGGGACTCAGGGGGCCTCAGAGATGTCCTGGGGTGCAGACTGAGTTGTGTGGCTTCAGGCGGAAGATTTCCTGGTGAGGAAATTTCCTGGTGAGGAGTCTATCTCCTGTGCAGCTGGTTGGCAGGCGCCATCTTTCCTGTGCTGAGCCTGCCCCCTCTGGCCAAATCTGAATCTGATTGGCCTGGAGAGCTACGTTGCTCTGCCCTGCTGACTCACTGGGAGTCTGCTCTACACAACTCGGAACAGTTGGAGGCACTTTCTCCCAGAGCAGCCAGCCTCTCCTGAATCACACTCTTTCTTGGATAACTATCGGTCTGACAGGCCCCAGGCAGGAAGCAACTAGCCTCATCGTGCTCTCAGACTTCTGCTGAGTCACTCCAGGCTCACCACTGGCCCCAAAACGGAATTTACATTAGTTTCATGACCACAATTCTTCCCCCTTTAGTGACCCCCTGAGACCCTGCCTCACCCAACTCGCATACTATGTGATGCTTTATCAGCGGCTCAAACTTAAGGGAGCTAGGAGGTGGCAGTAGGCTTCAAGGTGTCCTGGCATTTTGTGGAGAAACCCTAGGCTCAGTACTGGTGGCAGACGTCTTCAGTTCACAGTGTGGTCCTTCCCACATGCCTCCAGTGTTAGCACAGGAAGTGAAAAACTGTGGATCACTTTGTTCCTCTTACCAGCTAGTCTGTGGCAGGTCACAGGCAGTGGGTGACCTGGGTCTGCATCAGAATGCCTCACAAGAGGCCCCAGAACCAACGTACATGGAGGTTGGCTTCAGATCACAGTTGAACACCACCCAATTAGCCCCACAAGAGGAACATCCAATGGGCAGTCTCAACAGCCACCAGAGCCCATTGAGGTGAATCCCATTCATTGGAACCTGTGAGCTATGGATGTGGCCAAAGCCCACAGCCAATCAGCCTGAGGATCAATCCTGCCCACTGATGTGCCAATAGCAACCAAGGCTCAACTATAACAGCACGGCACACACAAACCACACAAGGGACAATCCTGGAACACCTGGCTCAAGTGACCAGGGAAACTGTGCCACGGGGACCCACAGGACACCTACTACATAAGGTCACCCAGATAAGACTAGGAGACATACTAGATCTACCTAATACTAGAAAAACACATGGGCCACCAAAATGAGGACACAAAGAAATACATCCCGAATGAAAGAACAGAAGAAAATTCCAGAAAAAGAACTAAACGAAGTGGCGGCAAGCAACCTACCAGAGACAGAATTCAAAACAATGGTTATAATGATGCTCAAGGAACTTACTGAGAACTTCAACAAAGAGATAGCAAGCATAAAAAAGGACATAGGAACCATAAAAAAGAACCAGTTAGAAGTGAAGAATATAATAACTGAAATTAAGAAAGCACTAGACAGAATCTTCAGCAGACTAGATGAAGCAGAGGATTGACTGAGCAATTTGGAAGACAAGACAGCAGAAAACACCCAATTGGAAGAAGAGAAAGAAAAAAGAATCCCCCCAAAAATGTGAGTTTAACAGACCTCTGGGACAACATCAAAAATAACAACATTCACATCATAGCAGTACCAGAAGGAGAAGAGAGAAAACAAGAGATTGAGAACCTATTTAAAGAGATAATGACTGAAAATTTTCCTAACCTGGTGAAGGAAGTAGACATCCAAGACCAGGAAGCTCAGAGAGTTCAAAACAAGATGAACCCAAACAAGATGCACACCTAGACACATTATAATTAAAATGGCAGTTTAAAGACAAAGAGAGAACCCTAAAAGAAACAAGAGAAGGGCAACTGGTAACTTATAAGGAAGCTCCCATAAGACTGTTGGCTGCTTTCTCAACAGAAACTTTGCAGGGCAGAAGCGGTTGGCACACAATGTTCAATTTGATGAAAAGCAAGGACTACATCCAAGATTATTCTACCCAGCAAGGCTTTCATTTAACATTGAAGGACAAATAAAGAGCTTCCCAGACAAGAAAAAGCTAAAAGAGTTCATCACCACCAAACCAGTGTTATAAGGAATGTTAGAGGGATTTTTTTAAGATTAAAAAAAATCAAAATTATGAATAATAAAATGGCAATAGCTACATATTTATCAACAATTACTCTAAATGTAAATGGATTAAATGCTTAATCAAAAGATAAAGGAGAGCTGAATGGATAAGAAAAAAAAAACACCTTACATATGCTGCCTACAAGAGACTCACTTCAGATTGAAAGATAAACATACAGACAGAATGTAAAGTGATGGAAAAAGATAGTTCATGAAAATGGAAATGAAAAAATAAAGTTGGAGTAACAATACCTACACCAGATAAAATAGACTTCAAAACAAAGGTTATAAGAAGGGACAATGAAGGACCCAGTGATACCACTTCAGGGTATTTATTTGAAGAAACCCAAAATGCTACTTTGAGAGGGCATGTGTATCCGTCATGTTCATTATAGCATTGTTTACAATGGTCATGATGTGGAGGCAGTCTGGGTGTCTGTTGATGGATAAATGGATAAAGAGTGGGTGGTACATATATACAATGGAATAGTGCTTGGCCGTGGAAGGGAATGGGTTCTTGCCATCATGCGGCAGTATGGATGGACCTGGAGGGTATTGTGCTGAGTGGAGTATATCAGACAGCGAAAGACAGACACAATGTGATTTCACTTATATGTAGAGCTTAAGAACAAAATTAATAAACAAAATGGAAACAAACTCATAGATACAGAAAACATTTTTATGGTTGCCAGATTTGGGGAGGATTGGGGATGTGGGTAAAAAAAGGGTGCCACCTACTCTTTATGCATTCATTCATCAACAGACACCCAGGCTTCCTCCACATCGTGACCATTGTAAACAATGCTGCAATGAACATACTGGGTTTAAGTACAAATTTGTTGTTACACAGTAGTCATGGGGATGTAGGGTATAGCACAAGGAATATAGTCAATAATATTGTAAAAACTATGTAATGTGTCAGATGAGTACTAGATTTGTTGGGGTGATAGATGGGAAGGAGTTGGGGAGAATGGTGGAAAAGATAAAAGGATTAAAAAGTACAAATTGGTAGTTATAAAATAGTCTTGGGGATGTGAAATAAATCATGGGCAATATAGTCAACAATATGGTAATAACTATGTATAGTGCCAGATGGGTACTAGACTAGTCAGAGAGATCACTTCTTAAATTATATAAATGTCTAACTACTATGCTGTACACTTAAAAGTAATATAAAATAAAATTAAATGTCTACTGCAATTGATAAATTAAAAAGGGGGGAAAAGGTGAAGGGGAATAAGATGTCCAAATTTCCAAATAAGTCATGGAGTTGTAATGTACAGCATGGGGAATATAGTCAATAATATTGTGATAGCATAGTACGGTGTCAGATGGTTGCTGGACTTACCATGGTGATCGCTTCTTTAGATATATAAATGTTGAATAACTATGGTGTATCCCTGAAACAAATATAATATTTTATGTTAGCTATATTTTCAATAAATAGCTTTAAAAAAACACGTAAAGATCCAAAGTGACTCTAGATCACTAACGGTGGTACACTTAATTGTTAGCATGGCAGAAGTCAGTGAGGATACATCTTTGTCTTTTAGACCTCAAACTGCTGATTTTAGCCATGGGAGACACTGTGGAAGGGGAACATACCATGACTTTCCAACTGTGTTTCTGTAACTCAGATATTTACAGATCAGATAACTAATCCTCTTGGCTTTTCTTTGCTTTAACGAAAACAAATCAGTGCATACTGTACAAGACCAGGTCTGATCATGGTGGAGTGCTACGTATATTTGCTTTGACCTGTGTTAAAGAAAAAGGAGAGGAAATTGTTTTATTTTGGTTACTATCAATGATTTGCAGATATATTCTCCATTATCTCATGTCCTAAATTAGGTTTCAGAGGTCAGTACAAATGGCAAATTTTACATTTTCAGTATTTCCAAGTACCACCTTTAAATATCTGAAAATTGCATTCTGAAACTCTGAAACATCTAAACCTGTTAATTTAGGTTATTAAATAATGAGTTATAGAGAAAGACATAAGACATGCATTTTTTTCCCTGATGGTAACTCAGTGCCTTGTGGATGTGATTGCACAGCACTTTAAATTGAATAGTATCCATAGAGTTTTCACCTACTCTTTCCACAATCTGCATGTTGGTTCTTTCATCATCCACTCTCAGAATTAGTTGGAAATCTCCCAAAGTGTGGCTTATAAAACTTTTCTTGAGAGGGACCTGCCCAATCAACTCTTGTGGACTTCAAGGAAGTTTTGTGGAAACTAATTATAGGAGAGTCACCAAATTCTTAGTAGGTAAGTAGGAAACACTGTGGAACTCTGTGTTATATTAACAGCTTATTTACAGAATGTGCTCCTTTTTCTTTCTTTCTTTTTTTTTTGGCTATTTTTTTTAACAGTTGTACACTTTTAAGGCACATGAGTATTCATTTACTGCTCATTATGTGCCATAGTTCCGGGGCAAAGCTGGGTACAAAGAGTCTCTGAAGGACAAACCCGACCATTCATCTGTACACATGTACCATGCTGGCTACTGTGGGTTGTAGAAAGAGGCTCTGTAGATTCTCCAATCGGAAGAAATAATGAGCTTAAAGAAACAGCTCCTCTGAGAACAGTTGGCAGTTAGATAATGATGGATGTGCTACAAATTCCAGAGATATCAACCAAGAAAAATGAACGGTGCATATAAAGAAAGGAAGGCTAAAATCTACCACTTTTCTTTTAAGGGTAAACACTTAAGATGCTTTTCAGCATGATGATGGCAACAGTGCCTGGGGTATATTATGCTACATAATAAATGACACCACATTACCAAAGGAGTGACTCTCTGAAGGAGATGAATAAGAAAGAAATTAGACTTGATAGGAAGAGCTATAAAGTGGAAGTTGAAATTTTGGCCTGAAGCTGAGATTTTCATTTGTGCTCTTTTGCTGAAATCACTTCATGTATAGCAGCTTGGTCCTCTTTTGCACGGTGAATATGGGCTGGTTAACTTACGACCTTGTTTACAGACATCGATACCACTGATTAAAAAGTAAAAGTTCTGTCGAACAGTAGTTTGATCTTCATGACAGGAAACAGCCTGTTTGATGTTTTTATTGAATCAATTGATTTTTTTTTTCCACTGAATTGATTGGTTGTTTTACTGTCATGTGGACACTTCCTAAATCAACATGTGCCTCTTTAGACCTGTTTTTGAAAATCTTTGTATTCATAGACAGGTCTAGAATTTCTGGTTATGAAACACAAATGACATCAGAATAAATGACATCAATGCTGAGAAAAAAGATTTTATTCCTTTTGTTAAAATTGGACTTGAATTTCAGAATTCAAGCAACTCAGTGTTACAGACTGTTAAACGTCATTTTTTTTCCTGATCTTGTTCAAGTATGTACTTTAGATGTTGACTGAGTTGTTAGATAATTGTCTATCAATAAAGGGAAGTGGAGTTGTCATAGGTTTTTAAGGATAAAAGATAAAGGAAACAGATACCCACTCCATCTCCTTACTCAGCCTCATGTCTTTAATAGCCAAGCTCATACATTAGCCAGGTTTTCCTGCCTTATGAAAGGGAGTTATCAAATCTACTATTCATTCTAGGTCAAGATGTTTTAAATGGTCACAATGTGAGTCCTGCAAAACTTCATTTTTTCTCTAATAAAGTTAGATTTACCAGTAGACTTTTGCTTGATTAGTGAAGTTTAAACAACAAGATAAAGGCTGCTATATTCTGTCTATGGAAGTGATGCTCTGGCCATTTACTCTGTATATGGTGGGAGGAGAATTCACTTGCAGATGTTGTTATCTGTCCTGGTTTTAATGCGACATATTATATACCACACCTCAAAGAAGCAAGATAGATGCTGCTTGTATAATCAGTAAGTGTGCCTCCCACAAGGGCTGCAGTAGGATGGATTTTACAAGGTAGACTGTGATGAACCTAGTAGGGCCAGTTTATAACAGCTCTGGTCCATCAACTTTCAATGCACATTAGTTTAATACTCAAATTCACTGAATAATGAGATTCTGCCTGCTCAAGGGCATCCTTTCCCTCTGATACTATCCAAAGTTTTCCTGTAGATTTTCTCCTGTTCATTCATTCATTCATTCACCACACTCTTTGGGACCCCAGATTTACTTCAAGACATCTTATTTAATTGATTGATTAAAGATCAAGTTTTCTAACACACGATTTCTTATTTCGCATCTTACCATAACTTTTAAATATTTCTGTACTTGTATGTTTCTCAAAAACCAGTAAATATTTTAGTGATCTTTTCTTTCCTTTCTAACATTCAAGGACAATTTTACCAGCCAGAGATTTCATATCCCTCCTACATAACTATGTTTTATAATATTCCCTGATTCTTCTGAATGAACATTGATTTCTAGTGGTTCACTGTCCACAGATATTTTCATGTGCTCCCTAACAAAAGAAAAAGAGGTCTCCACCTATAGTATCTTTGGAGTTACTACTCTTTTACTCCCAAGTTTCTCAAAAAGGCAATTTGCCATTCCAGACACCATTCCCTCACCACCCCTCACTGACAGTCTGACTTCTGTCTTCATCAATTTATAGGAACTCCTTTTCTCAGGTTCACCAGTGTCTTCCTAATTGCCAAATTCAAGTATGCTATCAGTCCTAATTCTTGAAATCACTGTAGCATTAAACACTTACTTGAGTTCTTTGACTCTTGCCCACTTATTTGTGCCTCAGAAAACTTATTCTCATGGCTGCAATTTTGAGCAGCAGGCGTGGATGGAAAGAGCTTTGATATCAGAAAGATAGCAATTCTAATTCTATATGATTCTCCCATTTATCAACTATATGCTCTTGGATACATTGCTTAGCTTCTTGTAACCTCAGTTTCTGCATCTCAGAAGTAGGGATAATAATACCTTTCTCATGGAATAAACAGGACTAAGTGAGAATGAGAAGCACATAGTAGAAGCTCAGTAAATGTTAGTTTCTTAGACTTTCCTTACTAATGTCCTGATCAGTTTTGGTCATATTTCTTTTCTTCGTTGGTCATTTCTACCGGAATTGCCACTATCACCTCAACTGTGGCTATGAAATCACACACCATCATTCCTCCTCCCATGAACCCCACTCCAAACTTCCTGTTCCAAAATTATTTTTTCTTTCAGAGGCATCATGGCTTCCACAAAGGCCAAAGACAGCTGCCTCACAAGAGATGATAAACACATTTTTTCTGATGGATCTTCACATTTGTGGCTGCTGGAATCTTTCCTGAATCTACCCTAGCTCTATTTTACGTTTTTTTTTTTTTTTCCTTTTTCTTGCTTGATGAGTTGGCTTGTTCCAGGCTTCTATCCTAGACTTTCTTCTGGGTCCAACAGAGACTCTGGGTCCTGGTTCCACTCATTCTTGGCTCACTTCTCAGCTCTAACTGGCTTCGCTGCTTACCCTAGGGTTTGATAACCAAGTTCATGGTTCTCCCGGCCTCTATAGTTGCCTGCTGAATAGCTCTCTGTTGCCCTCACCTGACACAACTCATAATTATCAAAGCCACTTTACTGGAACTTGCTTCCAAGTTTCCCTTCAAGGTGTGACATGTAATGTCATCATTTTTCATTCTCTCAAGCTGGAGAGCTTGAATTAGCTTTTCACCTTTATTTCCCTGCTCTTTCCCTAGGACAGCCCCCAAATTCATTCAAAACTTAGTCACTCAGTTGCCTTAGTATGCTTTGTACATACACCTTTTATTATTTATACCAATAGAACAACAATGTCACTAACAACAACAACAGAACATCTGTTGAAAGCCTGTTATGTGCTAGGCATACTGGCAAGACTGTCTAAGCCTCATCTATTATAAAACAGAAAATTGAGGCTTAGAGAGGTTACATACCTTGCTCAAGGTTATTGCAAGTGTTGGGGTAAGGTTTTTGGGGCCCAGATTTGTCAGTTCCCAAACTCACACTCTTATTCACTGTTCTATGTTGTTTAAACTGATCACGTTTCCTTGATAGAAACATTTATGTGTTTTTCATCCGTAGTTCTCAAATTGCATATCTGTCTCATCAAAGATTTTATGACATTACACCAAACAAGTGATTTCATGGAATTAGAAAAAAAAACACAAAAAAACATAAATCAGTTTTACTCTAGTAAAGACTTGCTTAGTATTTGCCAGAAATAGGACAATTCCAAAGCTGAGAGAAGGCAGGAGAGGAGAATAGTGTGATATGAAAATAAGCAAGTGGGTGAAAATTTGATCTCTGATGTCATCAACTTATTTAATAAGTGGAAACATTCTCTGGCTGGGAAGAAATAAAAGGAGGTGCCCTTGGAAAGAGTCGAATGGAAACAGAGCTAATGGTGTCAGGCTATGGGAAGCCATGGAGAGGAGCAGTGGTGTGGCTTAAGAGGACAACTTCCTGCTCGAAATACTTTCCATTAGCATGAAGTCCTTGAACATGTGCACTGTAATGTCCAAACGGTTTGGGTGGAAATTCTAGCTGTCTTTGTACATAGTCTCAGAAGAGACTGGACGTGGGATCTGAAATCTAAATTTCCTTCGTAGCTCTATCACTAAACAGTTATTTGATCTTGGATAAATCTCACAACCTTCCTTGTCCTGAGTTTTGTCATTTTTAAAATACCTGGGAGTTGGCCTGGAAGAGCTCGAAGGCTCTTATAGTGCTTTCGTATTCTGGGATTCCAAATGCTTGAAACGTGTTTAGGATTACAGCTTAGGTTCACGGCCCACGGGCAGGCTGCACATCTTCTAACATTACATATGGATGTCACGGGTTGCTCTGGTCACTCAGATTGCACAGGAAATTTAAAATCTTGATAAGGGAGTCCCCAAATGGGGGATAAGCGTCTGACATCAGAGGTTATACACCTTTTGTAAAGAACCAGAGTGTGTTAGCATTCTGCCCTGCCACCAAGGTCCCTTTCTAATTCCTGAGTCAAGCCCTCCTCTGCCCCTGGGTGCATCTGTTTCATCGCAGCTGCTGCATATAACTTTGGTTCGCATGTGCATGGAAGGGTCTGTGCAACTGAACATGTGAAAGCTCAATTACAACTGAACAAGGGAATAATTTGGCCAGTAGTTTTGTATCTCAAGAACTCGAGAATGATCACCCTTGGCTAGACTAGTAGACCCAAATTGCCCTTTTTATTGCTTCACTAAAACACACCACTTTGCCCAGTTCATTTATTGACTTTTTCATCTCAAGCACGAATTCTTACCTAGGTAGAAGTTAAAGGTCCACATACACTAATTGTAAAAGAAAAAATGCCAATTCAACAGAATTCCAAAACCACAGGAAATGCCTGTGAACTTAACTCTTGTGTAAATTAAGTTTGAACATGATTTTTTTTTTTTAAAAAAAGAGGTTTTGAGTGTTTCTTTAAAAAAAAAATGGTATGAGAATGTATTTATCTATGGACAATGAAAACGAACTTTGCATCAGTTGCAGAAAACAGTGGGAAACTTTGAGGTTGGTTTTTTGGAGACCAACAGAGAGATAGCTACTAGGATTCATTTAAATCACACCCCAAAAATATCACCCCAGCTTCCAGAGATATATATCGTTTGTATAAATAATCTAACTTTCCTCCCCCACTGCTTTGCTTTGCAGAAAGCAAGCAAGAGTTAAAACACAAGAGCATTTTTTAGAGGAAAGCTCATGACTACCAATCAGTGCTAATAAGATTCTTTTCCTCTTGCAAGATTCACAGGAAGCCCTCGATCCATGCCGAGCACATTCAAAGGCAAGGGACTAAGAGCTCCCCTCACAGGTTCATTATCATTCTCAGGTTATCCTAAGCCAAGTGAATCAGGAAAGCAAATGAATTAGTGAGAATTAAGGAGCCTCTGTGGTCTGAACCCACTCCAAATCTCAGCAAAGATGAAAGGTAGACGCTGATGTCTTACGTCCCTAGGTTCTCAGGCTCGGAGCCCCAGCGCCTAGATGTTCCTCAAGAGAGCCTTGCAGAAATGTGCAGGCAGTTAACGTTGCCTAACGTCTTCTGACCGTGGGTTCAGCCATGTGGGAAAAGTTTTACGAGGCTGCAAAAGCAAACCCCCTTTCACTCACAATTAATTACAGAAGACTTGCTATAGCACCTAGCTGTCAATGAGTCCAGTGTGGGTACTTTTCTTCTTGTTTTGGTCACTTACTAATAATCAAAGATACCAGGGTAATGCTTTTTGTATGATAATATCAAACGGAATTTTTGAAGAACAAATCTATACAATATTTGAACTGCTAAGTGTTAAGCTTCCCTGGAAGTGATGTCTTGAGCTGAGGAGTGGGATTTAATGGGAACTAAAGTCCTTAGAATTACAGAAGTTTTTGTTGTTGTTTTTACCGTTGTTTTAAATGCTACTGGCAAATGGGAGTGGGGAGAATGGGGAGGGGTCATGTTTTGTCCTGGTGATGGAGATACAGTGATCCTTGGAGCATGTGTGGGGTTTAAACAAAACATGTAGTAAGTGTTTAGGAGTAGCAGTTTGTTTTCATTAAACATTTGCAACTGCTAATTGTATTTGATCACTGTAAAGAATATAGTTTAATTAAAGAAACACTGTGTTTAGGAAAATATTTGATTTCCAAAGGAGAACAATTTATCTTTACATTAGTAGGTAAAGAAAAAAGTAATTGTGACTGTATGTTTTCAGTAAGTTTTTGGTTTTTATGGAGAGGTTTTATTCCATTTATGGGGAAAATTTTTATCTTTGTTCCTCAAATTACAGTAAAGTACTAATTTCATATCATGCTACTTGAATGCATGCTTCAATTTATTTAACATAAGCAATTATTTAAAAATGAAACAACATTTGGCAAATGACATTAAACAACACAGTCTAACATCAATCTGAATCAACATGTCTTCTTTCTCTTCGGAGATAATTTCAGTGTTAACTCTTTCAGTGAATCTTGAAATGTGCTGTAATATTAATGTTTTCCCTAATCAACATATGGTTTTCATTTTAATTTTGCAAGGTAATAGTTTGGCAGTGGCCTGCAGGAAATTAATGGAAAATGAAGGCAGATAAGTATTCTTGTAACTAAAGCCTAGTATTCATGTTGCTTGTATATCATTGTGTATAATCATTCTTTTAAGTAATTATACTAGGGAACTTTGATTTTTAAAACTGTATTCTCCTAATATTAGTTTAGTTTGAATGAACACCCATGAGTTCTGCAAATTTAATGGGCAAAGGTGTATCTTAATATAGCTATTAGAATCTTAAAAAAAAGGACAATTCAAATGTTGTGTTTATAATATGTAAATGTCAGGGATGACCCAGACTTAAAACAGAAATTCCTTTGTTTGCAATCTAACACCAGAAACAGAATTAAAAAATTAATGCATTAGTAGTTTTGCATCATATTGTAAAAAGAAGGCATTTGTATCATTCCATTTTAAACATACGTCTGTAAATTTTGGAGAACATGTTATGAAATCTTTGGATCATTTTGCTTATTTTAACCATTTTTTTAATAACTCTCAAACACTACTAAATTGGATAATTCTATTTTTAAAAACTTTCTCTTTTATCTCATAAAGGTGAACCTAAAAATTAGTATTTAAAATATAGTTTATATACATGTAAGGTTTTATAGTTCTTTTTTTACAGTATAGTTTAAATGTTTAATTTATCTTTAACATATATAACAATAGATTAAACCCAAGAAAACATAAGTTCTCAGTTATATCCAAGTAGAAAAGCGATACACTCTTATTTTTGCTCTTATGTCGCATTGTGTTATTATTATCATTATTATTATTTCCTATTATCATCACTTAAATATTTTCCAATGAGAAGGTTTTGCTTCTTCTTCTGTTTCTTTCTTTCTTTTTTTCTTTTTTTTTGTAAAACTAGACTAATTTGACACCTTTGGGTAGAGGAGAAAAACAAACTTCCAGCTTTTTGATAAACTGTATGAATGTGTATGAAAACTTGCTTGTTCAAAAATGCTAAATCTGTAAGCAATTTTGAATAAAGCACAGAAAAGCAATTAGAGCAGTTTAGTATACAACCAATAGCCTAGAAAGCAGTTTTTGTATGCTGGCCTTAAAGCAGAAACATACCCTTGTTCATAAAAACATTATGTAAAACGCCGTAAGTTGGCAGCAGCCTGCAGCAGAGGCAACAAGCAGTTCTGCATTAGCACAGAGGCCTGCCCTACCCTTGTGCTGCCCACAAATGACCAGAGAAATCCCAGAGGTACTCTTGAATTTCTGCATTCTCATTTCTTCAGCTGCAAAATATCTGTCAGTCACATCCCACACTGGCCAAAGTGACACCTGCCAGTCTCAAGAACAAGGACAAATTATTGTCCGTCTGCCAACCCTGTCTCAGCAATGAAAGCCGAGCAGTGATAGGGACGTGCCACCAATGGCAGATTGTTAAACTCTATAATTATTTTTCAGATGTTTCTTTCAAGGAGGCTAATTTTCAGCATAATGTTGGTTAACATTCAGAACATGTGCTTTTGTGGTCCACTATATAATCATAATGACACATTTAAGAATATTTACAAACAGCTGGCAAAATATAAATTGAATAAGACTAGGCTTTGCTGTGCAGGCCAGTATCATACTATTGTCATGAAAGTCCCACGGTTTTGGTCATCATTGTAAGGATTCTAGGTTCCTTTTAGGACCAAAAATCCCAAAGCATTCCCTCAGATTCGCCTTCCCATTTAAGTTTTGTGCATGCGTACGTGTGTGTGTGTGTGTGTGTGAGAGAGAGAGAGAGAGAGAGAGAGAGAGAGAGCAAGAGAGAGAGAGAGAGAGAGAGAGAGAGAGAGAGAGATCTGTCATCGTGTCATATGAAGTTAGGCAACATTCTATCTGTTGTTGATGAAATGCATCATGACAGAATGTAGTGTAATGTAACGTAACAAAAAATGTAAATAATATACTTTGTGGGATTAGATATCTGCTGTCAATTCCTATAGTAGGGAACTGAACAGAACTTACTGAGGCGCACAGAAGCTCAGTGAACGCCAAACTGGCCATGGTGTTTGAGAACCAGCACACACCACAGTTCACTGATTTCCCCAATTACTTTGGGGTAGTTTGGCACGTATAGAAATGTTCAACAAAAGTTCTCTTGTTGGACACTTCTGGGAAGTAATTTGATTGTTAATTACAAACGCTCAGGGTGATTGCTCCGCATAATTGTTTTACTCCTTCAGCACTCCATTAGAAGCTTATCTGCTGGAGGTTTATTTTTAGATCTTTGATTTTTTAACATCTTCTGTATGTCAAACTGATGCAATATAAGTGACCCCTCCAGATAAAATTCTTTTCTCAGTCAGGGTAATCCAGTGCCTCCAGTGAGAGGTAGAATGGGAAAGATACTATGACCACATTCATTTATCTCCAACAACATCTATAATCATGCAACACACACACACACACACACACACACACACACACACACACACTTCAAAATTCTGTGCGTGTTCAGAACTATTTTCAGTTGTATACTCTAAACTGCTTGAATTGTAAAGAGAAAAAGGCACATCTCAGAGTCAAACCAAAAGCATTCCAGATATGATTTCTTTTTTATTACCAAGCTTTCGTCTCAGCAGTTAACAATAAACTACAGAGAACAAGTCCACATTGCCTTAAAGGTAAATGGGCAGAAGCTCGTTTGATACTGCATTCCTGAGAATGGAACCTTTTATTTGCTGTCATAGTGATGACTTTTAATTGTCCTAATAAATAAGCTTTTAAAAAGCTTCTAACATGTTCTCTAATAACACACTTTGGTCTTTAGCCATAGAAATGCAGAAATAATTAGAAGTGGCATTATGTACACTGCCTTCTGGACTGGGCTGAAGGTGAAGGAGAAAGTCTCACGCTATCCTTGTCAGCTGCAAGGGTAATTACTGCTGGCTGAAATTACTCAACATTTGTTTATAAGCTCCCCAGAGCATGCTG
This sequence comes from Rhinolophus sinicus, assembly GCF_036562045.2. Classification (NCBI taxonomy): domain Eukaryota; kingdom Metazoa; phylum Chordata; class Mammalia; order Chiroptera; family Rhinolophidae; genus Rhinolophus; species Rhinolophus sinicus. The sequence continues at coordinate 150,449,656 of NC_133751.1, read as the reverse complement.
TAAATAGATTGTCTGTTATAGTCCAATCACATTAAAACGCTGCTTCTTGCAAACTGCTACCTCCTGTTTTCTGTAAGCTAGACAGAGAGAGCCTGCTGCTCACTTATTGAGCACTGAGCAGGGAAGAGCTATGTTTAATGTGATTGTTTTCATTAGATTCTTCTCTGTCCAAGATCACATTTGTCGTTTTCAGAGTCTGAATGCTAGTAGGATACATTACTTTCATTAGGAAACTTTTATTTGCTTAGGGGAGGTTTTTTTTGAATGTGTATATAAAGTTTGAAGGGAAATTTAGAACAATACAAAGAAGTGACCACATACAGTCCCTTCCACACACGGAATTTATTTCAATTGAGTTTTAGAAAGTTTATAGAATTTACTAGTTATATCAGTTTGATTTCATTTAGTATGTACTTCTAGAGTCCTCACTATATGTCTAACACTGGATTAGGTACTATGAAGATAGTAGTATCAAAATATTTATTTCGGGGGGTGGGGAACACTAAAATCTAGGTGGGGAAAATGACTTGGATATGTAATAAAGTTAAAAAGTATTATGGTATGTATGAAATCCAATGTTTAATATAATAAATACCAATATGAATATTCAAAGTAGCCATATGGATGATTGGTAAGCGCTAGTGTTTGGAAAGTGAACAGAATTTACTGTTTTGCAAAGATAATAAGGCTTCATGAATAAAATTGTGCCCCCTTCAAAGGAACCAGAGACGAACCAGACAGTAGTTAGCTCAGCTTTTTGGTGAACCTGGCTTCCAGTTTATCATTTTACATGGGATAGACTTTATTGGAGCTCTAGGCTGGTTGTTCTGAAAGGTCAACTTTTTGAATACAGTAGAGAATAGGAAATTAAAAGGAGCTCAATGGAAAGAATCTGGATATGTACTGAACCAAATCTTACTGTAATACAAGTTTCCTCTCTAATTGATTAGTAAGGAAGTTTAGCTACTTTTTTTCTTCTTTTGTCCCATTCTGGGAAAAGAATTGGGAATAATTCCTGAGTTGTTTCTATTTATATTTGACTAAGATTCTCAAAATCTGAATGATTGTATCTTTATAGCAGTCTTTAAAAAAAAGAAAAAAAGAAAAAAAAGTGAATTAATCAAGAGAATAAACTGTTCTATAAATCTGTCTGGTAATGGGGCAGATATCGGAAGAAAAATATTGCAGAGAAGGGATATTACTCAGTTAATGCCAGGCATGGGAACAAAACATACAAATTGTGCAAACTCACATCTGAGAGACAAAAGGACTAATTGTGAAGTGGAGAAAAAGTAGCTATCTTACTTTCCAGGACATAGTTAGCCGTTCCTTTCCTTTACACCATACCAAATTTTTCTCAGGGAAAGTATCCTTTTTTAATCTAGTCTGGAATTGATAACGGGGTTTTGGGAAACTCCCATTTCTTATTATGTATACCAATGTCACTGGAAAGCAGTATGAAAGAGAGATATTTGAGTACCAGAAATGATTAATCAAATGCATTTTACAGTAATTCCTGAAAGTACCGTATTCTAGGCTTTAGTGCAGAAAAGAGTATCAGATGCAGATCAGATTTTGAGTTGGAACATATATTGCCATGGAAAGATGGGAATGTTTTACATAGAATGCTAAACGAAGGTGGGGATGCCAGTGGTGTGTTCATTTCAGAATGTTTGGCTAAATTTATTTTCAAGAGAGAAGTAAAACTAAATAAAATTGTTCCTTCGGGCTAGAACACATTGTCTTAAAACAGACTGAATCCTTTTTAATCTATATAACATTTTTATATGCTCCCCGTTACTCACTTTATGCCATTAGGACAGCACTGAATCTTTAAAGAGAAACTTCCTACAGCTAAAAAAGACATTAAGGGGGAAAAATGCTGGGAGCCATAGTGACAGGTAAAACTAAGCTTGTATCCTTCGGTTCCCTGGAAACCAGTCAAACACTATCTCATCTTGCAATGGTTGTGTCTGATCCTCTGCTTCAGACATCTTCCTAATAATGGCAACTGCAGAGGTGACTCTGCAAATAAGGGCTTGCAGCCACTGGGCATCCATCACATTTCTCCAGAGCAACATTAGACCACCCTAATGGGTACTCCCGTCTTCATTATGATATTAATTCTCTAAATTTCTGAAGTGATTTCATTTGTAGTATGACAAAGGCTGGCTGCTCAGGAGACAAACTGTTTTCATCCCCCTCCTGCATGCTCACAAAGGCTTGCTCTCTTTAGTCTTTGGGGGAAACGGAATTTGATAGTATCAGATCTCTTGTGATACACAAGGCTGGCTAACAGCTACACCACCTGCCAGCACTTCATGCCTGGCCATCCTGCCTGAAGCTTTCTAAAGCGGTGGTTGATGAGTGGAACATGGGTGTTGGTTTGGAAAGTCACTATATGGAGCAAAAACAGCGGCTGAATAAAAAACTCAGCGTGGAAGCTGAGTGGGGTTTGAGGGTAACAGTAGGGTCAGAGAAAGGCTAGAAACAGAATCAACTGCAGTAGGGCTAGTTTGGTAAAAGCTACGTAACATTGTGGTTTTTTCCCCCTTGTATATTACAGGCTTTGTGGCTACAAATTCCAAGTCTGCCAACTGTATGCAACTTCCAAAATATGATAATTTATTTTCCTTTCAATATGCTAACCTCTGTGGACTTTAAGTCAACAAAATTAATTTATCTTCCCCAATGTTTACTAGATATAAAACTCATACTTAGAAAAAAATTCCTGTTTTGATCAATATTGAGAATTTTCTACTCACCGATCATCATTGTTTCTAACTGAACTTCTCATCATGGATAGACTATCTGAATTGAGTGACAAAGTGCTAATTTTTGAGAGGTCCAGCATTGGTCAAAATACTGAAACAGATTCAATTTTTCTCTGTTTTTCCTTTTCTTGCCTTCTTTTGGCATCCTCTTGCTTCTACTTCAGCTGCTGACACCTATATTGTTTAAAAAAAATCTTATTAGGAAGTCTAAATAAATTATCTAATTTTTATAAGGTGTAACCTAATCAGTAGTTCACTATTATTTAAAAACCGAGTTCCCTAATTAGAAGTAGCATAGTTTAGTGGTAAACGTAGGCAGAAGCTGTTTTATTCCATTAAAAAAAACTATGCAATCCTGTGAAAGTGAATGAAAGAAATTACCTGGCTTCTGTTTCTTCGTTTTAAAGTGAAGGAGCTGAACTATAGACTTCGACAAGTTTTAATATTTTATATTATATGTATATTAATATTTTAAATATTATTTAGTATTCTACATGAGTTTTTGTCTATATGTATTCAAACACCTGGTGTCCATGTAGGATAAATTTAGGCCACATCTCATTATTACAAATTTTAATTGAATAGTCATAGCATTAATGTAAAATTTCAGGATATTTACTACAGCTCAGAATCTGTGGGCCACTATTAGATTTAGAAAAAAAATGTATAGCTTTTATACTTGAACAGATTTTTATAAGATTTTACTATTAATACAATACAACCATATGCATTATATATATTGATGTTACAAATATCAAAACAAAAATGTACAGATTTTTAATAAAGCAAAGCAATTATTTGTGAGTAATAAATTTTTGTCCCTTTCCCAAAATGCAAATTCTTCAGAATAAACTTTTGTGGAGCAAGACAACATTACTGGATATTTCATCTCTCATCCATCATATTTTTCAATTTAAGGTATTCTCATATATTTTTTATAGTTTTTTGTTTAATCTAAATCTTCTGCAAATGTTACAATGCTTCCCTTAAATATTGAAAAACAGTCGTTTTTGTTTTTTTCTGACAATTCAATTTCTAGAATAACTTTTATCTCAAGTTGCAATGTTTTACTTCTCAAGATTTACAGAGGATGGACAGTGTGCACCAACACTTTTACGTGAATCTGTGTTCAGATTATTCCCAAATTCGCAGTGTCTGATTTCCAATGGCTTTTACGTACACCTGCCACGAAACTTTGGCTTCACCGCTGCTAGAAACTTCACAGAATCCTGTTCCCTTTCTAGTTGCTTTTGCAGCACTGGAGTTCCAGAATCCCCTGCCATGACTGTAGCATAGAGCCTTGTGGTGTGATATCTCTGAGAGGCACAACATGGGGATTCCTGATAGTGCTGGAGGATTTTCATTGTGGGTGAGGTCTTCTTGAGTTCCAAGTTGGAATGAGACAGTTCAGTTATTGTTCAATCATTAGAATTCTATTGATTGTCTACTATGTGCAAGCTAGACTTACTTCCCAAATGTCCTCCTCAGAATATTATATGTTTCATTCTTCAAATGATTGAGATTATACAGGTTCATAACATATACCTAAAGCATAAGGCCTTTGCTGTTTGATTAGTTCTGGATGGATGACATTAAATAAAATATAAATAAATAGAGAATTATCAAGCCTCTGATATCTAAGACGCTGAATTAAATTTCTTTGATGTATTATAGAATTGTACACCTGAAACTTATACACTCTTATTAATGAATGTCACCCCAATACATTTAATAAAAATATTTGGGTTCACAGATCATTTATTAATTTCACTTTCATCATCTATTCTGAGTTTATAATATGTGCTCAATATATATCCATCAAACTAAACTGAACCTACTTCAAGATCTAGAACTAATGCATTTCTATTAGTTTATAGTATAGAAATTCAAACTAATTGTTTCAAAAATTTATGTCATTAATACAGATATTGTGATGAGAAATAATATGCTATTACGTTGACAATAATATATGTAGCATAGGTTAGTTACATCTTGTATAGTAACAAGAAAATGTAATGATCAATAATTTAATTTTAGGCATAAATAAAATAAGTTTCTAAATTATTTTAGATTACTTTTGAAAATAAAATTAATTAGAACTGTTTAGAATTATTTCCATATTGTTTTTAATATCTGACTCTTAACTGATATAGTTTAAGATAGTCATAGAAATGGTTTTCACTTAAAATTAAGATGAGAAAAGAAATCACCAATGACTGTTCTTGCAGTGGTAAAATGGTGTAATAGACATACACCAGACTGCAGATCAGAATGGATTTATCAACCCAGTGAATCTACATAAACTTGGCTATCCGGCAGATGTTTGGGTTCTTCTTTCCCATGATTGCCATCTGCAAAGATCCAAAACAGGATTTAGACTCTACTCTAATGAGTGTTGTTTCTTAGACATCATGTTTCTGATTCAACATGCCCCACTAATGTCTTTTTAAGGCATTTGTGAAGGTCCTAAATTAATCTAGCCTTTCATAGTCACAAACTAGGGCTGAGGATGTTTGATACAGAGAGATATAGTCATGTTCATATTGAGAAAATTAGCCTTTCTGATAGAACATGCTTTCACATTCTTGGAGCCAAGGAGTGGACTGCATTGTGGATACACTAAGAAAATGTTGAATTCTTTGCAGTCATTGGATGTTAGCTCATAATATGGAAAATAAGAAATCTTAAGGGTAGTTTCATATTTTTTTTAATTCACTAGTACAGTGTGGTATAAAGAGTGTAAGGATATTAGTCTAAAAATTAGGAACCTTGGGTTTTGGATCTGGCTTGAGCAATAAATGGCTCTGCATTCATGAACAAGGCACTTAACCCCTCAGAGTTTTCATTTTCTTATTATTCAAAAGGGGAAATTGATGTTTATAATCTCTCAGGTCTCTTTAAAATTCTAATGTTATTGATTTAAAAAAAAAAAAAACAGATTGTGTTTCTTTAATCACTCATTGACAACCATCACTATTTTTTTAAAAGTAGAATGTTCATTTATTCTATTATTTAAAAATACTCACAAAAGGAATATTGTTGTTGTTGTTGTTTTCTTTACAAAATCATGACATTTTTCATTAGTCATTTTTGTTGCTGTTTGAAATAACCTTGGGATTCTTGGTAAGAGAGTTTTCCTAAGTAGTTTTTTTCAATAGACATTTTTCTCCAGAGTAGCAAAATTCTATTATTATTTCAGTGATAACAGAAGTACCAAGTCAAGTTGTAATAGTGAAAGAAGAGTTTGAAAATTGCTGATTTATTTTCCACTTGGTTTAAAAAAAAAAAAGAAGCATAAGAAATATGGACAGAATTAAAAACACTATACTCAGCTGAGAAAAACTAAGAGTGTGCTAGAGGTAGAAGCTCTTACCTATGTAAAGACAGAGCTCTCTCTGGTTGAAGGTAGGTTTCCTTGGAAAGCCCTTCCCCTGATATCTGAGTGTCACTTTATTCAGGTGTTCACTATGATATCACCTCCTCAGAGGTAATGTTCCTGATACCCCATTGAAAACAGCATCCCCTGTCATTTTTGATCTTGTTCCTCATCCTTGTTTTTCTTTTTGTAATATTTATCATCACCTGAAACACATTTATTTATTGTCAATGTCTCCTCTCATCCCCAACAAGAATGGAAGCTCGGTGAGAGCACACACGCTGTATCACCAGCAGACACTGTCACCAGTACCCAGCACAGTACTCGACATAGAGAGGCAGCTCAACATTGAATGAATGCGTGAATGGCTGTGAAAACTTAGTGCTGAACGGAATCAGTCAAGTGAAGGAACAGAGCAGTATGGAGTAAAGAACAGCATGAAATACCAAATATCACTTGCATTGGGGAAGCCCTGGCTCTTGAGTAGGGCTTGCCAACTCGGATGGCTACAGGCACCAAGAAGTTGGTTGTAAATATGTGGGTAAAAACAATAGGGAATGGTAAGAACTTTTGTCACTGCAAAATGTATCTACATAAATTCACACATTTCAAAAACCTAGAAGCCCACACAGCCATGGGCTGTCTTTGGCTCAAGGGCTACTTGCTTACCTTATAATGTGTGCTAGGTAACCTTTGTGGAACAGTGCAGGTAAAAAGGACTTTCTACTCTATTGTGAATGAGACAAAACATAAACCAAAATAAACAAAACCTAAAGGGAAGCCAGCAGATAATTTGAATAGCTATTGATATAGAAGGTCACTAGAAAACAGAACTTGAGCCCCTAGATATTGAGCCGATAGTGACATCAGGGTGCTTATCAATTATTAACCTGATATTTCCAGGATAACAATGTTTAATGTGATTCTAAGTATTCACTATAAATCAATATTTCTCAAGCCATATATCTCTTGCTTCTAGAGGAAAGCTCTTTTGTTTACAATAGAATTCTTTTCAGAAAATGAGATCATTACAGAAATCATATTACTGACATTTCTTTTTAAAGCAAAAATAACTAACTTGCACATTCTAGTCACCATCTATTCTTTTATTGCATAGCATTATTTAAGTCTTCTGATGCCTTCTAGAACTCTTTACCGAGGGTGCTAATATATGAAAATAAAACATGCCGGTATATGGAATTTAAATTACAGAAGAGTTTTTCTTCAAAGAGACATGCTTCTTTCCAGAAAGCTGTGCCGACTTCCGGGTATTTACTACACTGTGTCAAGCTACACTTAAGGCACTTAAAAACCTGTGTTTTCTTCTGCTTGTTATAATTGCTCCAACTTCAGCTTACCAAGTAACAGTCGTTCAGAGATTCAGTTTTGCTTTTCCCCATATCTAGCTTAGCTTCAGAAATAAATCTAGCATACACGTATATATAGACATTTTGTGCCTCTTAGATTTTCTTAGTGTTGGCCATAGTGGTTAATACGAAAACTACACTTGCAGGTCAACATGGAGGTAGCCTACTCCCAATCCTCTGTCTACTTCTAGGAACCTGTAGAGTTCAGTCAGTGAGATGGAATTGGTTGTGGAATGAATTGTCTTCCGTCTCTGTTTACTTTTCTTCCTTGACACTCATCCAGTTCTAGGGATAGAAAGACCTATCTTCTTAGATATTCCTAACTAAACAGTAATAAACATAGTCAAGAAAGATTGAGTTAGACCCCAATATATAAAGAGGTCACAAATGTTTCCATTTAATTCAGTAGACTTTTACTGAAAGCCATCCATGCTCTAGATCTTATACTTGGCTTCTGCTGCCAAGAAGTTTAGAGTCTAGCGAAGGAGATGACAGGCCCTCTGAGTGCATTACATGCATAATAGTACAAAGAAGCACCAGATCAGACATGCCAAAAGGAACATCATGTTTGGCCATTAGGCAGGCTTTTTTTCTTAGATGTGGATAGTGGTGTATGAGTATATTCCCTATTTAATTTAAAAAATGCCAAATTTTTAGCAGCATACTCATTCTGAATTCTGATTTAAACATTGACAGGAAGAAAAAGCATAGTCAAAGATGCAAGAGAGTTTCTGTCTAGATGTGCTAATCATAAAGGTTGGGTTTTGTAATATTCCTCAAACTTTATTTGTCTGTGAGGAAAAGTAAATTCCAGGGATAGCTTCATTCTCCAGAGTTCACACTTGGAAACTATTAAGAGAAGTTCTGATCTTAGCTGTACAGAGGGTGTTGGGCTTAAAGGGTGTGCATATCTCAGGCACTAAATATAGATTGACAGAGCTCCCATCAAGTGGAGATGTTTTGCCAGAGCAAAGACAGGCAGCAGATATCTGGGGAAGGAAAATGAAGATTGAGAGGAGCTGTTGTGAATGGTGCATGTTTTCTAGTGTGCACGACTGTGCACATAGCAAGTACCTACGTAGCCAAAGTAAAAAATGCATGATTGCTAAAATGGGCACACACTTCTATCTCAACACAATTGAAGCAGAGTTTCTAATATATCCATGATCGTGGGTAACTTGATATACACCAGGAGTCCTGTCAGTAGGAAATATGAATGTGCATAAAGCTCTTAAATTCAGTGTTTGCAGTGAGTGGAATGAACTAGTCACCTTCCTTTTCCCCTTCTCCTTGCTTCTCTTTTTCTCTTTTCTTTTCCCTCCTTTCTTTGTGCATTTATGATTCAGAAATTATTCAAACTGACTTCAAGCTCTGTCATTTCTTCATGGGTGTTTTATGCCTGTTCTTAGATTTTCATCTTGTCACTGGGTCTAGATGTGGTGGCATATCATTACATTAAAAATGTTTACTGTGCTGAATCTGTTGGCCTGGTGAACTCCAGTGTGGTGGAGCCAAACCAAATTCTGAAACTATTCATTGGGTATGTAATTTTTCATTAAAAATTAAAAAGAAAAAAATTAGTTCCACAAGTTGAACAAATGCTACATTAAAAATACAGAGCTACATGGTTTGACATTGAAGTCTTTAATTACGATTTTATTTAAATTGCTAAAATATTAGTTTTAGGGGTATTTCTGCAGACAGCTTATATAAATGGAGATTAAATACTGCTTGGTTAATGTTTCTTATCTTGTCTTTTTTTTTAATGATTAGATAGATACCAACTTCCATTATGTTTTATTACATTATGATATATAGAGGGTGCCAAAAAATGTATACACATTTTAAGACAGGGAAAAACTGTATTAATATATACTGATAACTAAAGATGAGTATAAGTCACGTTTGACTTCTGCAATTACAAGAGGTGCTCAAGGTAGTTACCATCAGTGTCCAGACACTTCTGATTATGGCGAACTAATGCTTGTGCAACGTTCACCAAAGTGTTAATATCTCTTAAAATGTGTGTACATTGTTTGGGCAACCCAGTATTTGTTAGGATTACTTAGTCTGTGCTGTGTAATCTTCAGAACCTTGTAATAGAAGGGTAATTATCTCAGCTTACTTATATAGCCTTAGAATGAATGTTGAATCTCTCTCTCCCTCTCTGTTTCTCTCTCTCTTCCAAATTTGCACAGGCTTGTGTTGAGATAACAGACTTTCCTCTGTGGCAACATGATGATCAATCAGCTGGGCTACTGTCTATGTTTAACTGCTTCTCTCTAGCACTGAATGAAAAGGGGTCTCTGCAGTAGTTTAGTGAGGTAGTTTGTATAATACAGGTAGCTATCAGAATTGCTATAATAGTATATGTCATCAATATCCTGTCACTTGAGTACATTTCAGGACATCTGTGGGGACACATATTATAAACATGAATTCTGAGCAAAACTACACAATCAGTACTTTTCCCAAATCTATTATGTGTAAGATGAAGACTTTTGTGGTCTAAAGTAACAGGTTCATTGTCAAATGCACTGTACTTTTTATTCTCACGGGACATAAGACTTTGTGTCTTCCTATGTCTTCATGAAAACTCTACCAGTGGTGTCGAGAGCAACACTGTGCTGGTGAGACCTCTACTACCTTCATGTGTCCTATGGATGCTCTCCATCTGGATGGAATAGGAAAAAAGTTTGAAAAAAGAAGGACCGAAGTATTTTTGGTTGCTTGTTTAAAATCACCAGAGGCTTATTTCTGTGTGTGTTTAATTTTTACAGTTTCGTTATGGTTGGTCGTTTGCAATTATATCTGAAAGCTTACATGTTGAGAAATAAATCACATGAGTAGTGCATGAAAACTCCAGAGAATGGTTTCCTGACTAAATGGCCACTTGTGACAAGTCTGAATTTGCACTCTGTGTTCGGAAAGATGCTATTGCTCACCTGGGAGTTTTACTATTGGCAAATCATTAACAGGCCTTTCTGTAGAACGGCTTTATCCCATGACAACTGAAAAAGAGAGGGCTGCATTTCCCAGATTTACCTTGTAAGATTGCATGAGTTTTTGAGCCTCCAAGAGTAAAGGTTATAAGGTATCATCTGGACATGGGCAGCTTCTGAGAGAAAAATACACACCAATATCCTCAATTCCCCTACCTGGAACATAATCTCTGAATGTAAACTATAATGAAGTAGGTGCACAAAAATCTAAATTATTTATTTTAATGCAAGGAGCATCTGTTCAAAGCCATTCTATTAAACTTAGGTGATAATCTGTCAATTGGCAATGGTAGGGTGTATTAGATTTATTAATTGAATAATATGGCATTTAGGCTAATATTAGAATCTCAGTAGTTTAAATATCCTAGGCAAGCAATAGTAAAGGGAAAAAGGCTCAAAGGTATATTAGATGGCAAGTAGAAGCCACTCTGATAGAAATCATTCTTAACAGATACAAGCCATGGAGAAGATCACTTACATTTGGGTATTGTGTAGATGACTAGAAATAACTATAGGTCGATGTGCTTGGCATTTTGCTTACATGTACATCGCTATCGGGTTTATTCCAGAAAAAGAAGGTCAACAGATGAATGATGTTGAGATAAGGTCAGGTTACCTGGTGCCAAAGGGCTTAGAAATGAACCCATCTCTGATCTTACTAATTTTTCAATTTGAACAAGCCTTCAAAGTCTCTTAGTATCAGTTTCTCTATCTGTACTATGGAACAGTATATCTGTTTTTCTTACCTAGTGTTTTTCATTATTGAAGTTAGGTCAGGATAGTTACAAAGATGGGTAAGATGTGATCTTGGGCCATAAGAAGACCCGGGGTTGAGTGAGCAGGGAGCAGATAAGTAAACAGGCACTTTCACCAGTGCAGGAAGAGTTTTAAATAGTTGTATTGAATACCTTCATTACATATATGTACGCATATACATGTACATATTCATATACGCATACATATCTGTATGCATATATATATATATGTACATATATACAGTGGATGCCAAAAAAAGTATACACATTTTAAGAAAGGCAAAAACTGTATTAAAATTACACTGATGGTAACCACTTTGAGCACCTCTTGCAATTGCAGAAATCAAATGTGACTTGTATTCATCTTTTGTTATCAGCATATATTGAGTATTACAATTTTAATAGTGTTTTCCTTTCTTAAAATGTGTATACATTTTTTGGCTCTCTCTCTCTCTCTCTCTCTCTCTCTCTCTCTCTATATATATATATATATATATATATATGTATATCCTTTTACTGTACAGTGAAATCATGTATAGTTAATTTTTGAATCATCATAAAGTAGTTTAGGCTTATGTCATAACAAGCACACAAAGCATTTTTGTGGAATGAATGTTTCTTAAGTCACTCAGGTTAACATTGTAGCCTAGGACAGGGAAAGTTAGAATTAGAACCAAGTACTGTGTATGCTTATGGGTCAACACCAACCTTACAAGTAGGCAAAGAAGGTTGTTTACTAAGAATATAATTTCTAATTTATCTAGCACAGTAACTGGCATGGAGCTCACTAAACAGAACTATTATATGTACTATGACATAGCGGGGGGGAGCCGGCAAAACACTCATCCACCCAAACCATTCCCCCCAGAAACCTGTCATCACTCTGACAACTAGGCAATTTCATCCTTAGAACTCTTCCTTGAAAGGTTGATGTCTTTATGGAAAGATAAAACTTTTAAACTATGGTGAATCCCTAACACTGTAGTGTGAACTAATTTTTAGTATTAGCAAGCTTAAATCAGAACCCCGGATGTTGCATGAAATATAGAAGGAAAACTTGATAAGAAAGGAAGAATGAGGGAAAGCTGTGTAGTCTGGAGTCGTTAGTGAGAGCCTGACCCATTTTGGTGGTCCCTGGGGTGGTGTGGGATTCTCTCTCCAGCTGGGATTAACATGACGCTATTGACTCTCTGAGCTCAGCATTTGGGATGTTTCTGCTGTAAAGTGGTGAGAGGAACTTGATTATAATCTTCTCCTAGCTGTGGAATAGTCCTGGTTGTTTCTGTAAATCAGACAAGGTAGAAAGATGGTGGAGCGGCTTCATGTGGGAATTCTCTCCCTCCACCATAAGAAGGAGAATTAAGCTTAAGAATATATCAAAGTGGGAATTTTGGTAGGGCTTAAAATGGCCACTTCTGACATCTGCTTCCCTGTTCCCAAGTTACCAGAAGACATTAACTACTGAACTGTAAGAGATAGTATGGGGCAGAAAGCAAATAAGAGTACTGTAGACACTTTGATTACCCTCATCTTTTCCAACTTGGGTGTCACTCATTTAGACATTCTTATGGAGGAAGAGCTGTCAGGCTGAGTCTTACAAGGGAAATGCTGAAACAAAAACATCAGTGTGTACCTTAAATATTGAATGGAAGTCAAATACTGGTCATGAAGATTGCTAAGCAAGACTAAGGAATAAAACTCCAGAAGCCATGGTAGAGATAACTCCTGCACATTTCATATAAGATTGAACAGTTTGTGATTTTTTTCAGAGAATAATCCATTTTATTAGTGTGTTTGCAGCAGATATGTGAATGGCATAAGTTACATATTGTAATTTGCAAGGAGATCTTACTGTCTCAATTAAGTGTCTGTTTAGTTAGCACATTTCGCAGTGATCTATCCTTCTGAGGCCTGGTGGTATTTCATGGTACGTGGTCAATAACCCGTGTCCCCAGTCTAATTGCCAAGGGGCTATATCCTGACTCCTAGTCAGAGGTTGGCCTTGGAAAGTATAAAGTTATGTTTGTTAAATGCAAGCCTCATGATCTCTGGAAGGCGTTAGCAATAATCTTCCTGCCCATTGCACAAATTCCTCCCTGTAAATGCCAGTGATCATGGTGTAGACAAGCATGTGGTCCAATCCCATGATTTTCCTTGAAAACTAAACTTCCTGTCAGCTTCTCTCTTTTTAATGTTAGCATTTGGTTAAAGTAAATGGAATTAGAAGTAGAAGTGAATCAGTTTAATCACGCACAAAGCACGATTTTTCATGAATAGTTCAGTCATTTTTACATGGACACAATGGAAAAATGAAGGTGTTAATTTGCAGGCAAATTGAAAAATTCTAAACAACACTCAATTTTTATTCTAAACACTCGTCTATGTTATTTAGAAATAAATCTTTTTTTTTAGATTACTGGGCTCTGAGTCTAGAGTTGAATGACAAATTTTCTGTATATTGTTCATTCTAAAGGGAAAGAAATTCCTGTTCTGCATGTGCATACATAAATACACATGCATTTTATAGCTTTTGAAATTCAATTGGAAATATATCAATTCATCTCTCAATATAGTATATCAGTGTGAGAAAAGTATGGATTTCATATGAGTAAATTTATTTCTATTGTGAGAAATAATCAAGATAATTTCTAAGTAAGTTTCCCAATATTTACCAGAGTTTAAAGGTAAGAAGTTAAGGATATATCCAAATACCCTAGTGATACCAGAAGGGAATGAGATGTCAGGATATAGAGTAGTCACCTTTAAATTACATCCAACAGTGTGTTCAGTGTTAAGTGACTAGGGATAGGAGAGCAGGCTTGTTGAAAGGGCCATTTGTAAATCACAAAATGTCAGGGTTACAAGGAACTACATTTGCCATCTAGTCTCATCTACTATTGATTTCAGGAATCCTTTATATTGTAGTTATGACTGACTCTGGTGGAGTATGCCGTAAGAAAGTGCAATTGGTTCATAAAACTATTAATTCTACTATTGAATGGTTATAATGTTTATATCATTCTTTCTTGCAGCAGAAACTTCTAATTTCTCCCTAGTGTTTATTCTTCACTTCTTTCTTTTATTAATAGTCACCCCTCACTCCCATCCCAACACCTTTGCCTTTTGGCTGGGTTTATGTCTATGCATCCAGAGACCACATTTCCAAATTTCTGTTAACTGTTAGCTGTGACCATGCAATTAAGTTTGGGACAATGGGAGCTGAGCTAAAGTAATTTGTGGGACTTCCAGGTCATCTCTTTAAAAGCAAAACTATTTGTCCTGAATATGCTGGTAGTTGGGACATGGCTACAACTTTAGATTTAGAGATGGAGCCATATGTTGATAACGGCTGAGGTGATTGTGTAGTTTAACTACCTGGAGGACATCATAGAGCAGAATTGACTACCTGCCCCAGACCCCCTCCCTATCACTGACCATTCCATCTTATTTAATGCCACTGTAGTTTTGAGTTTCTTTGTTTTGGCAGTTTAGTCTTGACCCTAATAAATTTACATGTAGCAAAACATGTTTTCTCTTAATTTCCTACAGTGTTTCAAAGGCCTCTAGAATTATATACAATATTGAATATGACATTGCTTTGACTATTGAAGGATGATAACTATCTGGAAAACACCACATTTATTTATTTTCTTCTTGCCTGTCTAAGTTTTCCTCAGACTTTATCCATACCCCAAATGGCTGGATGTTCCCTCCCTTAATGTGGACACCGAATTTCCCTAATGTATCGTGGGTTGGGTTTGCTGCTCTGTCACATTCTCATGTTCTAGTCACATGTAGAAGAATCTCAGGTCTCCCATGTAATAATTTTCCATGTAGTACTTACATTTACCTCTGTTAAGTATTATTTTCTTAATTTAAATCCCTCATTTCAGTAAATTGAAATAATTTTGAGAGAGTGCATGTTTTAATAAAATCAATGGTAAATGCAAACAAGTTGCTTGACTACTTTCCCCAATAAATTGAAGGACTGTTATACTTGTGTATCTAAAATGGAATGCCCAGGGTTTAAAATATTAAATATTACTGCTCCCACTTTTCTTCATGCATATCCAGTGCCAGTTACTATAAGCATTCTACAAACATTAGGTCATGTATTACTCACAACAACCCTATTATTATTCCCATTTTGCTAATAAGTAAATGAGTCTGAGCAAAAGGATGATTTATCCACACAGGTAGAAAAAAATAACATAGCCAAGTGCAAGACCAGGTTGGTAAGACACCCAAGCAAATTTTGCCACTAGACTCTACTGACATTTGACATGCTTCACTTTCTGCAAAGCATAGGCTTCTGCTGTATAAGAGGTTCTATGTCTGGAAAAGACAAGTGTATACTTAGCTTTCATCACAAATGCATATCTTTTTCTCTGTCTATATTGGTCATGTTCTCAACTTAAAAGCAATGGAAAGAAAAAATTCAAATGGTTCACAAAACCAGATCTATACAAACTATTAGACCTGCTTTATACATGGATGAAGCGCAAGTCTTCTAACTTCACCAAAAATGTGGGCTGTATCCTATTCCAAGACTTTTTGCAAAATGCTTTTCACAACTGAATTTGATCCTGAAAATGAAGGTCTATTTCTTTTTTCTGTTGCTTTCAATTTTTTGCTGTAGTAGTAAGACGTTATTATGGTTCTTGGATCACAGTTGGTCATCTAGAGGACTTAATGTTTTTTTGGCTTAACGTCTCCTTTCTTTGATGAGGTGGCTAGGAGATTTCTACACATCCAAGAATGCTTGCTAGTCCTCAGGGTAGATGTGAAGTACTGTAATTTGTGTTTAGGGGTTTTCATCTCCACATCAGGATAATTTCCCCATATTCTGTAAGTCTGATAACCTTCCCTTTATATGAGCCATCCTGCTGTTTCTATGCCCTTTTCTCCTAATGATCAGGAAAGTGAAATGCAAGCTGAGTTATGGATGTTTGTTTGGGATATGTAGATGTTGGGGATTTAAAAACCTTATGTTATCTTGTTGTAAAAAAATAAAAGGGAGTTGTTAGTGAATAATGATAGAAAAATATTGAGTTTAGAAAGAGTCTACATCTATTTCAGCCTCCTTGTTTTATAGATGAGGAAATCCAGTCTCAGAAAGCTGAAGCAACTCGCTCAAGTTCACATAGACAGGGAGGCAAACATGAATAAGAAGACTTTGGTTATTTCTCAAACTAGACCACATCGTCCTGTTTTTTTGCTTGGAAACACATGTATTTATTACTTGACCCTAGTTCATGTAGCCTTTTAACTTTAGATGTTTCTGTGATACATTTAAATTATCTGAACCTTGTTTGTGCTTGTTTTCTGTCTCTGAATGTCAATGAATACAATTAATAATAATAATACTAAGTATTATAAAGAACATTTTGATTACTTACTATAAGCCAGACACTAATACAAATGCTTCGTATTACCAAATAGTTGATCCTGGCAAAACTTTATGAGATTGGTAAAACTGGTGAAATTGTCATTTCATTTACCAATGAGGAAATGGAGGTCTAAGGACTTGTCTGAAGTCACACAACTGGCAGTGGTAAAACCCAGAACTCAAGATTTGGAATCCGGCTTTGGGATCTGTGCTCTAAGCCAGTATACTATGTTCCCTCTGATAGAGGACATTCAACGTAGTTTTTCAACAATGGGTCATGTATGTGTGTGTATATGTGTGTGTGTGTGTATGTATGTCAACACGTATGTTATCCATGATATACTCATATGCCATATTGTATTAATATATGTGCAATGTAGTCTTTCTATATGTGAGCAACAAAAGGTTTTCAGAAAGAAAATTGATGCATGGTTTCTTATATTTACCCCAATATGATTAATTTCATGGGCTCATAATTTGTTGAGATAACTGAATAACACTGCAAGAGGATAATTATTACAAGTACAATTATTGACTTGCATAATCATTTATTTCTTTTAAAAGCACTAGCCTATGTGTTTTACACAGTGTTTGCTTATCTAAACTGTAAACCTATAAACCAAACAGGTAGCAGGCAACAAAATCTTAAGACAGAGAGAAAGAAAGATATGAAAATTAGTTTATTCTGTAGATTCCCCCAGTCCCCACTACATACCATTTTAAACAGGAAAACAAACAAACAAACAAACAAAAAGACATGTGATGCTTTTGGTCAAGAATGTAAAAGGGCACGTTGTCACCTTCACCTCCACATCTCTAATATTCTCACAGGACACCACTCACGAATCTCCCATTTGAAACTTTTGGGTCTGTTTTTAAAGACAGTCTAGTCATCTTTTAAAAAATAAAATGTTAAATCTGTAGGAGGGAAAGGGATTTGAGCAGTGTTCCCTCTTGCCTCTAAGACAAGCACAGCAAATCTGCATCTGGATATTGTATCCTTTAAGTAGTTTTATTAGCACAGAGCCAAGAAGTTTCTGTGTACTTATTTTAAACCTACATTATAGTTTATAATTGACTTCTTTAGACACATAGGACTTATTTGTTATTAAATAAAACTCTTTATGGTTTGTTTCCCAAGCATTAATATTGCACATTTTTTAAACATAATCATGTCTAATATGTGTATTTAGAAAATAAATACCTAATACAATGTGAGTCTTGGCATATTTAGGTTGTTACTAAGTATCCAGAAATTGGAAAGACCAGCAAGATTTTATATGATTAATATTTATATGCAAAGCTGGGTAGATTCTGAATATTCCTTATAAACATACAAAATAAACATCCTTTGTCAATGGTGAAAAGGGAGAGATGGATTTTAGAAGAAAAATTAGATGCTGGTTGTCAGTTAATTTTAGCCTAAAACTTCCATTTCTTATAAAATATTTAAAATATGGCCATGCATTCAGAAATATCAAATAAAGTTCAAACTGTTTAAACTTAATTTGCATCATATTACATCAGATCAAATTTCTAGTTATTTCTTCAATCAACGTTTATAACATGCCTGTATTTTAATAAAGATTCAAAGAATAGAATGAATATTTGGTTTTATTACAAATGCGTTACCCATATTTATTATAAATATGAGGCTAACAGACATTTAGCATAGATTTATGTCAGTCAAACCAATGTCACCATATTGATACTCTTTTTCTAATTGGGAAGTAGAACTGAGGTGGCATTTTTTGCGTGACATTTTTTGTGATTGATGTGTGTCTGTGTTGAAATACATTTGCGCACAAATTCATAGTGTAAATAAGATAATTTGCCTTCAGATAAAGTCCTCTTTTCAGAAGACTTAAAAAATAATCCAAGAATAGCAGAGATATTTGATAGTACTTTGAGAATAGAGGCAATAAAATACAAAATTGTTTTAAGTTACAATTTAGAAATATGTATCTGCTTTATTTGTTTTTACGATTAGACAAGAATGTATTGAATTAATCTTTGAAGCAGAATTGTAGCAAAATATCTATGTGTCAAATATGAACTGCATTAAAAGAATCCATTATTTGTCTTTGTTCTTTGTCCTTTTTTTAAACGATAAATGCCTCTCCATTATATTTCATTATCAAAGTTCTGTTTAGAGTTCAATATTTCCAAATTTGACAGGTTAATATATAAACTAGTCTACAGATGACATATTTGAGAATTTATGAATTTATATCTCTGCAATCTAAATTTTTATGCCACTCTCTAGATAATTTCATCTGCTTTTTTAAAAAAAGGTTCTTTCAAGTCCAAACACTTACACAATTGCAAAATTAATGTTCAGTTTGATTTTTACAATTATATTATTCTTCCTATTATTTTATTTTTAATCTTTTTTATTTTCTTCAATTAAAATAAATAAAGAAAATAAAAGAAATGAAGAGAAGAAAGAAACAAAAGCAATGACTTGAATCTACAAGTAAATGAGTGTTGTAGATTATGCAAATGATATTGTTGAATCTTTAACTTCTAAGCTGATTATAGAAAAAGAAATCTGATAAAAGGAACCTCTCCCATGTTTCTGGTGATTGAGAAGAATATGTGACACTGAATAATGGAAACTTTATTTAAAATGGAGTTGGGAGGCCAGAAGGAGGAGCTCACATGACCACTCCACATCAATTACAGACCCCAACAGGAAGAGTGGTACCTTGCATTCCCAACCAGAAGTGTCTGTACTTCACTAGCAGGAGGAAGGAAGATTTTCTCCTTGCCCAGCAACAAGCCCAGCTAATGGGAACTGTCTCAATTCAGCCAATGAGAAGCTATCACCACCCTGGACTCTTGCTTTCCTCTGATGAACTTTCATTCAAAGCAGCCTCTCCCCACTTTCTCTGTTTTCTCTATAAAATAATGTTTCTCTCCTTTGTTTGCTGGACTTGTCTATAGTTTTTGCTATAGCATGCTTGTTCCAAATGGCAATTATCTACTATTCTTTAATAAGCCCATTTTTTTTTTGCTGATAAAAGTAACCATCTGTTTTATTCTTAAGATCAACAAATATTTGCATTTCCAATCAGTGTTTGTTGAAAACTGCATTCTCTCATGTACATCTTGAATCGTAGCATAAAAAACACACATCAAAATGGCCTATTTTTTGAAGCCAACTAATATTAAAAACGAAGAAATTGCTCCTTTTCTCCTCACCGGTTTGCAATTGAGCTCCAGTTTTTTAAAGTTCATCAAACCAAAGAAATAAAAAAGAAGAAAAAAGAGACAAGAAGAGAAAGACAGAAACACAGTTATACAGAAACAAATACATTCAATAAGAAGCAAGAGCGAAAATGAAAGCAAAAATTAGTCTTGTAAAGGTGGAGAGACTGAGCTGTAGAAACTGGTCACATAAATAGTCATGAAATGAAAAGTTTCAGATTTGTATTGAAGTAAAAAAAAAAAAAAGAAAAAAACTACTTAGAGAAAGGCCAACAGGCCAGACTAAATAATCCTCGACTTACCGTCCAATTCTGAATCCCATATTAGCTGCAGAGATTTTAATGTAAATATGCCATTACACTGTCATTACAGTGATCAGGCTTCATGGCTCACAGGTCACATCTCAGCCACTGTTAATTTTGCAGGCAAAAGCTTTTTTTCTCTTGAAATGTTAATAACTTTCTATTAGTTAATGTAGCGTGACTAAAATTCAGATTAGATATAATTCATTTTAATATCTGTGACTGGCTATCCTGATCATTTAGCAATGGTTTCCAGCTGAATACAAGATGCTAAATTGGACTCATTTGCATAGCCCTGTTAAAGCAATACCATTCTAGAAATGTAGGCATCTTCAAATTAATTTAAAAGATTTTTTTTTTCTCCTGGTTTTGCTACTAGGATAACATCTTTGGTTGGCAACTAATTGAAGTGACCACGGGCTGAATACACATCCTTTTCTCTGCCTACCCTCCCATCACCCAAGGTAAAAAGAAACCAAAACATTATAATCAGAAGTGTTAACTGGTGGGTACAGAAGAAACCCAGTGCCTCAGAACACAGAGAGGGCTCAATTTAGTAACTCTAATGTTGTCACGCAAATCTGAACTATTGATAAGGTCTGTAACAACCAGGTCTTGGAGGATATTTCATTCTACCTTCACAGGCCTGGTTTTAACTTTCTGTATTATGCAGATACAGTATATTACTTTCTGCTGAGTGCATGGAGTCTAGTTTGTTGAACTGGTGCTTTCCAAGGAAGCCTTCACCAGAGTGGAAAGCACTGTTGTTATCAATCATAGATGGAGTCTGTTCTTCTCTTCCCTTGCATATGTAACACCCGTTAATGCTAATGTAAAACACAGATGATACATTCAGGAAACATGGATCGATCAGTCCCCTGAATTATCAATGCCAGTGGGTAAATTCTAACACAAACAATTCAGTTAGTGAACCTGTGGAAGGAATTAGGAATTCTTTTAACTTGACCCAGTTTTCTATCCTTACCACATTTGATAATTTCTTTGCCTTCCAATTAAGATGCAAACAATTTAAAATATTAATCACTTCCTATTTCTTCACAGGTATCACAAACTTTGTGTAAAGAATATGTAAATAATCTGTATCTAGCTCAAAATTTTGATTCTGAAATCCTAAATGATTACTAGAAAGTTGAAAATAGAAATAAACAAATTTTTAATATATGTATTTTTTATTTCACTAACTTAAAAAGCAGTATTTGAAATGTTCACTCTCTTTTATGAATTTATTTAATCATTATCTAGTCAATTATTTAAAGATATTTGGCTTTAGGAACTCACAATGTTATTATCTTTGAAATATAATTTTCAGGAATGAGGGCATAATTATTTTTAATCCCAAAGCAAAAAAAGGTCTCAAATACAAAGAATGAATATCAAGGTTTCTTTTAACTGAAATTATAATTTCAAGGACATTAGAGAAAATACATGAGTTGGAAAACAGTCTCTTTGTTGTATTACTGTCCTACTCATTTTCTTCTTTCCCTGATGGTCACTAACTGGTATTCATTATATTTTCTTAATAAGCCTCTAATTTGAATCTCTCCCCTTCTGTGTTTTTCAATTTCTCACTAGGACTATTTCTACTACTCTTACCTGTTTTCACTGGCTACTTCAACTCCAATTTATCATCATAGCCAGAGTTGCATTTTCACAGTACAAATCTCATTGCTCCTTCTGTTAGAATCCTTTAGTGGCCTCTTCATCACTCTTAGGGTCAGAAGTTTCTGTATGGTAAATGCTTCTGTTGATGATTGGCCCCTGACTAACTGTCCTGTCCTATGCCCTGCATTATCCACATGTGTACTCTGTGCCCCAGCCTGAACAAATTATTCCCATTTCCCAGAAAGCACCATACCACTGCTTGCTTCTGTGTCTTTGCTTATACTGTTCTCCTTTTGTGAACACTCCTCTTGCCCTTTGCCCACCTAGGAAATTCTTACTCATTCTTTAGTACTCAGTTCAACAGTTATCTTCTCTAGCAAATCTCCCTACCCTCTCCCATATCTTCAGATAGGGTTAAACACTTGACCTCTGTACATCATGGAACTGGCTCATACCTTGAGTGTACTAATATGAAATCTTATAAATATTTATATATAAATATAGTGAGTGCCTGGAGAATAGGAACTCATATTGGCACAGAGTAGACCACACACACACACACACACACACACACACACACACACACACACACACACATATATATATATATATATATATATATATATATATATATATTTGAATTAATAAATGGATGGTAAACGTACTTTTCCATCTTCAAATACCTAGCCTTTGTAAAACCAATTCTAAGTCCATTTTGTCTCCCTGAAGTTTCATTTCACCAAAAGCATCCTGCCTGATCTTTGAGCATAAAATCTCCCGGGATCCTAAGAAAAATTTTCACTTTGAAAAGATGACATTTCAGACTGGTTCTGAGATCCTTAGTTGCTTCTAGCTTTTCCTAAAATCACCTGGAATTTCCAGTTTCTTTTCATTTCTTTTTTTTAAAAATTTAAAACACTTTATTGATTTAGAGGATATTTCCCTGAATAATGACATTGGATATTTCTATTTCAAATAGAGATACTTGATAATTAGCTTGAAATAGGTCTTCCCTTAATATACTTTTTATTTATAAAGGCTTGGGAGGAAAAACTTAGCTAGATTTCATGTCCTTATTTCTGGTAGATTTCTTTATTTTTGAAAAAAAAATATTTTAAGATACAAAGTAGTTTGTACCAGATTTTAGAACTTGAAAATTTGTGAAAGACCCTCAGTTGAATTTTCCTCATAGAAAATTTCTCATTCATTTCCATGAATCCTTCTCCAAGTTAAAGAGAGATACAAATCTCTTCCTTCTTTTGTTATTTCACAATTTTCTTCTTGCAATAAACAAATACAGTCACATATATATGTTGTACTAACACAAAGTAGATAAAAAAAGAGATATTAATCTTAACCCAAAAAGGAAATCACAAATTAACAAAGCAATTGCATTAAAAAGAACTTGCAGTTGTGTCTTTCAGTTACATAAGTCTAGTGATATTCTAATTATACTTCCTAACATGGATTAAACTGAGAAAAAAAATGGTTAAATGGTAATTGACTATTTTAATAAGGTGAATGTCTTCTAATTTCAGGGAAAGAACTAACATCCTAAGAGTAAAATAAAATCATCTCGTCACTTTAGTACAGTTATCTTATCACTTCACTGGATTATTTTTTTACTTTTTTTCTGGATTTTTCTTGACCTAAATACTAAAGCATGAATATATTTATCAACATTTCTATTAAGATATTTTCCACTTATCACTATTTCAAATTGGTGTGTTATTAAGAAGGCCACTATAGTGCATCTTCTGCAAATTTCATGTGTATTTTCAATCTACTGACCATTTTTCTTCATTATTAATAACATGTCTAAGTATTTTAACAATTAGATGAGATAATAATAGCAGTAGTGTCAGGCTCACAAGAAGTAAACATTGGTTTCAAAATGCTCCTGTAATCTAACGTTGTTGGGACAAACACCCAAGAGGATGACTAATGACAGGATTAAACATCCACCTAATTAGTGGTTATCTGGAAACTGGGTGAAGGGGAGGTGAATATTTTAAATGTAGTCTGGTTGGGGAATGGATTTAAAGAAGTAAACACTAATGAACCAACTTACATTAAAGTAAAATTTAGTTGACTCCAAAGAAGAAATCAGTGTGTTGGGCACAGCCATTGGAAAAGGCTTTATGGGGGTAATTAAATGTGGCTTGGTCCTTGAATGTAGATAAGGGGAGATAAGAAAAGAAAATATTCAGGAATGTGGAGCAATATAAGCAAAAGGTAGCATTGGAATGAACAATTAGGTTCAGAGAAGAGTCAATAGTTCACAGGTCTTATGTTAGATAGGATGGAAGATAATAAAATGTTTATAATAATGTAAGCAGACTTATCTGAGCTCAAAGCAATAGACAATTATAATCCTCTAGAGACTTTTAAGCAGGCTGATAATATGAGGAAGTGACAACCATATACAAAATAGAAATTGTATTTGTTGTCTATTGCAACATAACAAAACCTCAAAATTTAGCAGCATAAAAGACTTTTATATATTAAGGTACATGATTTTATAGTTTCTTAAGGGAACACCTTAGCTTAAGTGATCTGGCTCAGGTTCTTTCGCAAGATGGCTACCAAGAGGTTGTAAGAACCATCCAGTGAGAACATGATGAAGGTATGGCCATGATAGAAGAAAGGGCAAATCCATGAAATATTTAGAAGACAAAATTATTTAATAGTAGCAAATTTGATAAAATTAAAATATCAAAGGGTGAAAGAGGACTTCAAAGTTCTAAACTTGGACAGTTTTAAGAGTAACATGGCTACCAATGGATTAGGTGGTATATAAATGGTAGTTTTTAACATAAATATAACTAGAGTTGTAGACCTGCTGAGTGTGAGGTGGCAGCTATCTATCCAAGCGAAGATACCCTATATACATAGACACTATAATGGAACACAAGAGTGACATAGGCAAAGTGTAGGGTCAAAATATCTATATTACTGCAAGATATTGAACTGAATTTGTTTAGTCAGAAACAGGAAAGATTGGGAAAAAAGTGCTGTAGGTAGTGTTACATTATTCACATAGTAGATGTTTGATATGAGTTTAGTTAACTTGTCTTACAAGAAATAATATCATTCTCTCTCTCTCTCTCTGTCCCCTCCATTTTCCCTCCCTCCCTCCTTTCCAACCTTTCTCCCTCCCTCCCTTTCTGTCTTTACCTTTCCTTCCCCTACTTAATTCCTCCTACTTGTCCTCTTCCCTCATAACTTCTTGTTAAACATGTTTACTTTTTTGTTTTGTCTACAGAAATAAAGTAAACATAATAGTTCAGGACCAGAGTAGAAAGATCTCATTGTAAAGAATCATTGAGTACTGCTCATTTCAATAAATTGTTCATTTTAAGTCTTAGTGTGAAAGCACAGAATGTTCAACAAAATTCTGGAAGAAAAAAACAATTAAAAATGGTTTTAAGGACTAAATATAGAAATTCAAATTACTCTCACAATACCAGTATTTTTTTGATGTGGTAAAAAATATCTGGCAATAATGAGTCATCTATAAATACATGTAGACTGAGAGTTTTTTTTTACAACATCCATGTACATGATCCACACAGGATAGGCATCCTCATCAGATTGAAAAGAATGTCTATTAATTTATGCCCTCCTCAAATATCTTTTGTTAAAAGTGCAAAAAGTGTAGGAGAAACAATTGGATTTATTTTTATACTTTACTTTTAAGTGTGAAAACATTTTCTTCACATTGGCTAATGATATCAAATATGTTTCACAGGCTTTACATTTAAGGTTATCCTTGAAATATAAAACCTTATTAATTCATAAAATAGCAGATAGGTCTATTGAGAATTTCCAACTTTTTGAAATTTAGAAGTTTAAACAGTGAGAGTAAATTTGAGACTTACCACTAATATATCATTACCCAAAACTGTAGACCTAAGCTCTTCGCTCTGGTAAAAATGAATGCCATATAACAATGCATAATTTAAACAAAATGAAAAAAATAAAAACAAGTATTCACCAGGAATATATTTTGCTACGTCATTTCCCTAAGTCAAAGATGACTCTAGGATTTCTGGTCAAGATGGCTAAGTAGGTAAATACAATGCCAACTCCTCTCGGGGTCACATCAATTGTGAATTGCTGGAGGTCTAGGTAAACCGAAGCCCTATAACTAAAGGCATACAGAATAAGCCATATTGAGGATGGCACAGAAGTGGAAAGGGCTCATCCCACGCCTGCATTTGACCATTAAAAATCAGGAGGTGTATCTCAATCATGGATGTTCCCCCCATTGGAGGAGTGAGAGGTCTCAATTCCACACTAGGCTCCCCATCCCAGGGTTTTAGGGCCAGGGAGAGAAGTCCCCATAACTTCTGGCTGTGAAAACCAGCAGAGATTGAGGCTGAGTAAGACGGAGGGTAGCTGCACTCCCCAGTGCTTCTAAGAGGCCTGCGAATAAATGTATCATTGATGGACTCACCGTCTGAGCTCCAGTGCTGGGGCAGCAGCTTGAAAGGCACCAGGGACTTATGGGGATGAACTGAATTGTCTAGCTTCAGGGTGAGGGCTGGAGGAGCAGCTTTCTCCTGGATTGAAGAGCTGGCGAGAGCCATTGTTTCTGTGTTGAGCCCTGCCCCTGCCTGTGTGCAAATGCACAGAGATGCTATATCTGAGTCTCCATCAAACTGGATATCACATTTCATCTGCCCTAGTTATTCCCTCAGACCCCACCCCTACCCAACTTTACACCAACCTAAGCCTCTTCCATTGATTAGCTTTTCCATATAAACAGCTGGTCTTGGATCATGTTTCCGACTTCCCTAAAATCTCTCAAAGATTCACAAAACCTAAAGAAGTATTTGGCATGTCCCATAACTCTGGCTAAGCAACCCTGAGCCTGCACTAGTGACAGCCAGCCTTGGTTCATGGTTTGGACTCTCAAGGTACCTCCAAGTACAGCATGGGCAGTGTCTATCTCAGGATTGTTTTGTGGCTCATGCCTGGTGACCCTTGGCAGGGCACAGACTTCTGCTGAACTTGGTCTGCAGCAGGTCCCCTCCCAGGAGATCCAGGGCTGGGCAGCCAGTGGTCAGCTTCCAAGTGGGACTGAGCATTACCAGGCTGCCTCCAAGGATGGCACACCCAAAGGACAGACTGGGAAAGCACCAGAGCCCCATTAAAGTGAACCCTGCTTTGTGGGGTCAGTTTTCGTACAACAGATCCTGCATTGTAGTCGTGGCCAGTCCTCACAACCAATGAGCCTGAGGTCAATTCCTCCCATTGACATGCATAGAGCAACCAAGACCTAACCACAACAAGAGGGCACACACAATCCACACACAGGACACACCTGGAGCACCTGGCTCTGGTGATCAGAGATATTGCACCACTGGGTCCCACAGGACACCTACTACATAAGGCCACTCTACTAAGATTGAGAGGCATAGCAGCCCTACCTAATAATACATAGAAACAAAAACAGGAAGACAGCTAAAATGGGGAGAGCAAAGAAACATTTCCCAAATAAAAGAACAGAACAAATTTCCAGAAAAAGAACTAAACAAAATGGAGCCAAGTAATATACCAGACACAGAGTTCCAAACGCTGGTTATAAGGCTGCTCAGTGATCTCAGGGAGAACGTCAACAAAGAGATAGGAAACATAAAATTGGAGATAGAAAACATAAAAAGGCACCAGTCAGAAATAAAGACCCCGATAATGGTAATAATGACTACATTACATGAAATCAGCAGTAGATTAGATGAAGCAGGGAATCGAATCAGCAATTTAGAAAATAAGGTAGTAGAAAACACCCAATCAGAACAGAAAACGAAAAAAGAATCCAAAAAAAAATGAGGAGAGTTTAAGGGGCCTTTGGAACAATATCAAACATACCAACATTCTCATTATAGGGATACCAGAAGAAGAGACAAAACAAGGAATTGAAAACCTACTTGAAGAAATAATGTCTGAAAACTTTCCTAATCTGGTGAAGGAAATAGATATAGAAGCTCAGAAAGTGCAGAAAGTCAGAAAAAAGTTAAAACCAAAGAGGCCCACACCACACACTTCATAATTAAAATGCTAAAGATTAAAGACAAAGAGAATCTTAAAAGCGGCAAGAGAAAAGCATTTAGTCACCTAGGAGGGAGCTCCCATGAGACTATCATTTGATTTCTCAACATAAACTTTGCAGGCCAGAAGGGATGGGCAGGAAATATTCAAATGATGAAAAACAAGGACCTACAACCAAGATTATTCTACCCAGCAAAGTTATCATTTAGAATTGAAGGACAGATAAAGAGCTACCTAGGCAAGAAAAAGCTAAGGAGTTCCTCACCACGAAACCAGTATTACAAGGAATATTAATGGGACTTCTTTAAGATGGAATAAAAGAATATGAATGATAAAATGGCAACAACTACATATCTATCAATAATTACTTTAAAAAAATAAGTATTTTAAATATAAATGGATTAAATGCTCCAATCAAAGGATAGGGTTGCTGAATGGTTAAGAAAACAAGACCCTTACGTATGCTGCCTCCAAGACACTCACTTCAGATTGAAAGACACATACAGACTGAAAGTAAAGGAATGAGAAGAAGATATTTCATGAAAATGGAAAAAACAACAACAACAACAACAACAAAACTGTGGTAGTAATACTTATACCAGCCAAAGTAGACTTTAAAACAAAAGCTGTAACAAGAAACAAAGATGATCCCAGGAATCCCATTTCCTGGTATTTTTCTGAAGAAACCCAAAATGCTACTTTGAGGGGACACGTGCATCCATATGTTCATTACAGCACTGTTTACAATGGCCAAGATCTGGAGACACCCTGGGTGTCCATCAATGGATAAATGAATGAAGAGTAGATGGTACATATAAATAGTGGAATATTGCTTAGCCATGGAAGGGAATGTGTTTGCACCATCTTTGGTGGCATGTATGGACCTGAAGGATATTGTACTGAGTGAAGTATGTCAGACAGCAAAAGACAGATGAAATGTGATTTCACTTATATGTGGAATCTAAAGAAGAAAATAAACAAACAAAACATAAAAAAACTCATAGATACAGAAAACATTTTTGATGGTTGCCAGATGGTAGGGGGTTTGGGATGGGTGAGAAGAAGGGATTCAGTAGTACAAATTGGTTGTTACACAGTAGTCATGGGTATGTAAGCTATAGCATAAGGAATATAGTAAATAATATTGCAATAACTATGTATGGTCTCAGACGGGTACTAGATGTATTGAGGTGATAGATGGATGGGGAGTTGGGAGGTAGGATGGAAAAGGTGAAGGCATTAAGAAGTACAAATCAGTAGTTACAAAATAGCCACGTGGATGTTAAGTAAAGCATAGGAATATAGTCAATAATATGGTAATAACTATGTTTAGTACCAGGTGGATAATAGACTAGTCAGGGGGATCAATTCTTAAATTATACAAGTGTCTAACCACTATGCTGTACACATGAAATTAATATAAGATAATATTGAATGTCAACTGTAATTTATAAATTAAAAAGGGGAGGGGAATATAAAAGTGAAAAAGAGGTTCAAATTTCCAGGTATAAAACAAATAAGTCATAGGAATGTAATATACAACATATGGAATATAGTCGATAATATTGTGATAGCATTGTATAGTGTCAGATGCTTGCTGGACTTATCATGGTGATCACTTTTTTAGGTATATAAATACTGAATAACTGTTAGTACACCTGAAACTAACATAATATTGCATGTTAGCTATATTTTATTAAAATATTTTTAAAAGATGACTCTAAAAGTCTTAATTTACATAACCCTATATTACTAACCTAATTATTAACTTATACTAAAACTAGTCTCCCCAATATTTTTTCTTCATACAATCTATTTGAAGTAGCCAGAATGATTAGAAAACAAACAAACAAACAAACAAACAATGAGATTATGTAATGCCTCTGGTTAAAATCATTTAATGACTTCACATTTCTTTATAATAAAATCACATTTATTATGATAGCCTACAAGGCCTTGTAAGATCAAACTTCTTCCCATTCCCACATCATTATTAACTCTTCTCCTCGTGTTTAACTGATCTTCAGTTATGCTACATTCTTTTTACCTCAGAGACCAAGACAAGCTCTTTTGCACCTTACAGACCATGTATATTTTATGTCCTATACCTGAAAGTGTTAGTCCAATTTTTCGCCAGCATGGCTCTTCCTCATTTTTCAAGCTTCAGCTTTAAAGATACTTTCTCAGATAAAATGTCCTTGTCCTAAGTGAGTAAATCCTTTTTGTGCCCACCCGCCATATAACCTATCAAATTATCTTTACAGGAATTTTTTTAGCTTGTAATTTTATAGTGTGTATTCAAACTCCCAAACATATATACAAGTACATATACAGACATGCATACATATACACACATATATAAGATATGTGTGTGTGTAAAAGTATGCCTTTATATCTTTTTCTCTACATATGTTTATATGTTTATGTGTGTGTATACTTTATTATAGAAATATATAATCCAAAAGTGCAAAAATCTTACAATTAATAAAGTTTTACAAAGTGAACATATTCGTTAACACACTCTTGTAACTTTCACCAGATCAAGCTATAGAACATTATCTACATATGAACCAGCCTTGCTTGAGGCAGTTGCAACTATCTACCAAATTTCTCCCCGACTCCCTACAAAGATAATAGACCATATACCACAAAGATAATACATCACATTATAACCTCTATCATAACAGATTACTATAACCTCCTTTAGAACTTTATATTATGTATGCATTCTTTTGTGCTTAATTTCTTTTATGCAACATTTGTTGTGAGATTCATCCATTTTGTTGTATGTAAATGTAGTCATTCTCATTATTGTATAGTTTTCCATTATTCTGTACATGACAATTATAGTTCTCCACCTTACTCTTGATGAATAATGCTGC
The DNA here is from genome assembly GCF_036562045.2 of Rhinolophus sinicus. Lineage (NCBI taxonomy): Eukaryota > Metazoa > Chordata > Mammalia > Chiroptera > Rhinolophidae > Rhinolophus > Rhinolophus sinicus. Next base: position 150,418,922 of record NC_133751.1, on the reverse strand, counting down.
TTGAATATTGTTGCATATGTGTTTTGGTGTGCATATACATGCAATGTTGGGGGGGGATGCAGTTGCTATGCATAGAGTATGAACATGCTTGGTTTCAGTATGTACTCTCAATGAATTTCCATGTTGTTTGCATATGTGTACAACTCGCATAAGAGTTCTAGCTGTTGCATATCCTTATCAACATTTGACAATATTATTTCTTTCAATGTTATATTTTCTGTTGTGTGTGTATTGGTATGTAATTTTAGATTTAAGCTGCATTGTCCTGTGACTAAGAATATGAAATACTTTTTGTTATGCTTTTTGGCTGTTTGGCTATTCTCTTTTGGAAATGTCCATTTATGGTATTTCCCCATCTTTAAATTGGCTGTCTTTTTTGTGACTGATCTGTGGTTTAAATGTATACATATTTAAATATGTAAGCATATATGAAGTGTGTATATTTTATGTACTTATATTTTCTCCCACTTGAAAGTTTGCCTTTCACTCTTTTAATAATATGTTTAACGATCAGTATGTTTTATTTTAATGAAGTCCAATCTAATCTTTCCTTTATGGTTATTGTCTTTGTATCATATTTAAGAAAACTTTACCTGGGCCAAGGTCAAAAGGATACTCTTCTGTGTTATCTTTTACTAGCTTTATTGCTTTCACATTTAGTTTTGTGATCCAACTGAAATTTATCTTTGGTATTGTGAAACAAGGGCCAGTGTATATTTTTTCCTTCAATTTCATATTCAATTATTTTTGTACTTTTTTCCTCCTATTCATTGCTTTGTTGTAAATCAGGTGACCATGTATATGTAATGTGATTCTGGACTGTGTTCTCTTTTACTCTTCAAAAACACATATTACATATTTTAATTAGTGCCTTTAAAGTAAGTCTTGATGTCTGATAACGTAGATACAATAGATTTGTTCTTCTTTAACTTTGCTTTTGCTAAACATTTTTGGTCCCTTACATTTCCATAAAGATCAGTTTGTCAATTTTCACATGATAACCTATTGGATTTTGATTGCACTGAATCTATAGTTTAACTGTGGGGAGAATTGGCATCCTTACAATCACAAACATGGTGTATCTCTGATGAGCCATTGGTCATTCACTTTTGCCTACCTGCAGCAAATAACTTAAACTCACAATGTTGTTGGGTGCTGCCCATTCCAAACTGAGTGAGACTCCAACTCTGGCAGAGAATTGATCATTCTCATGGACTGCCTTGCCCTGGCTCCCCAGCTAAGATGGATGAGGGGGGAATTTAAAGCCTCCCTAAAACAGAATGCACAAATTTCCACTCTTCTTTGTCAAATCCCAGTAGCTTTAATGCATAAATACTTCTCAGATTATTGTGTACCTTTATGTGTTTTCCACAGCCTTGAAATGTTTATTTTGTTGTTGTTGTCATTGTTAATTTTGTAGAGTTTTAGAGATGATTTTGGGGAGACGAGTTTGGCTCAATTATAGCCAGACGTCTTAAATAATGCTTCCCCCCCCAGGAATTTGTTCATTTAATTGAAATAGTCAAACTTATTGCCATGAAGTTATTCCTATAATTACATTTGTATTAACTGTAACATTATATCCTTTTCCCTCTACTCATTGTATTTTTTTCTTTACTGTACTTTCTAGGAATTTACAACTTTTGCTATTCTTTTAAAATAATAAAAATTTGGCTTTGTTGAATTTTCCATTGCACATTTATTTTCTATTTAGTTAAATTTTACTAGCTTTATTTTTTTCCCTTTGTATTTACTTAACTGATTTTTACTGAATAATTGTGATTCATGTTCAGATAATTTATTTTGTACCTATCTTGTTTTATAATATACATTTAAGGTGATCGAATTTCTATAAGTAAAGATTCATCTGTATCCCATATATTTTTAACAGTTTGTTTTCTAATATCACATATCATTAGCAATCAAATATCTAATATATATCATTCAGTAGAAATATATATATATATAATATATACATATATATGTGTATATATATTATATATGTGTGTGTATATATATATATAATTTCCATATTGACTTCTATGACCCATGAATTATTTACTATTTTAATGTCTAAATACCTATTTGGGGGGGGGGTTCTAGTTTTGTTTTATAATTTATATCTAGCTTAATTTCACTATGTTTAGAATAAGATTGTTCAGAGTTGCTTTATGTTCCAGAACAAAGTCATTTTGTTATATGTTCCAAAACTTGGAAAAAATGTGTATTCTGCCATTCTGCAAAGTTTCTATATATTAGTTTTTTGTTTCCTTGTTCTATACTTCACTGAGATTAATTTTCAAACCATGATTGTAGAGTTTCCTATTTCTAATTTTGGTTCCGTAATTTTTTGCTTTATATATATAGAAGCTTTCCTATTAATGCATACAAAATTAGGATTGCTACAATTTCACATTGAATTGACCTTTTAAGTATTATGAAATGTTTCTCTTCATCTCTAGTTATGCCTCTTGACTTAAAAATCTTTGTTAGTATAGCTATACCATCTTTCTTTTGTTTTCTTTGTTTTATCTTCAACCTTTTTGTTTCCTGATACAAATATGTCAACAACATATAGTTGTTTTCAATTTCTTATCTACTCTGATATCTTTGGTTTTAATCTGTAGATATAGTTCATTTACATTCAAATTACTGATTTGGGGGGCTTAAATTGACCATCTAATATTGTTTTCTATTTATCTTACTTATTATTTTGTTGCTGTTTTTTATTAATTGAGTAAATTTTATTTAATTTTCTCTCATTATCCTTTTATTTATACATTCTTGTTTTTTTATCTTTCAGTAGTTATTCAACAGGTTATAATATGCACACTTAACTTATTAGAGTTTACCTTAAATTATTACTTTGGCTAATTTTCATAAAATGCAAGGGTTTTAAAACACTTTAACCCCATTTACCTCCCTTATTTCTACGTATATTTTAAAGCTCCAATATCTCTTAATATTGTTTAAAGAAGGAGTAGGTAAACAATGACCCAAGGGCCAAATCCTGCCCCTACCTATTTTTTTAATGATCTTGTGAGCCGACATTTGATTTCATATTTGTAAATGGCTGAAAAAAAAACAAAAAGAAACAACGTTTTAAGATATGAGAAAAAAATATGAAATTTAAAATTCATGTCCATAAATAAAGTCTTACTGAAAATCACCATACTCATTCACTGTGTGTTTTCTCTGGCTGTTTTCCCAGCACAACAGCAGAGCTAAGTGGCCATTGAGATAGACACCATATAGTTTTCTAATCGCATTGCACTGCTGCTCAGTGCACTACAAATTATAGTGATGCAGTTTTAACTTATCAGAGTTTTGAGTGCCATACACATTGCTGTAATGCAGCATTTTTATTTTACTTTTTATATTAATGTGTAGTAGCCATGGCTATAGAAGGAAAAAAAACAAGAAAAAAAGGGGCCTCTGAATATCATGCTCTTAAGACACAGTGGGGTATGAATTATTTTGCTATCAAATTAGATGACGAAGCATTTTTTTTTGTTTTTTTTTTTGTTTTTAGCAATAACACTACAGTTGTGCTAAAAAATACAATATACATCAGTATTAGCAGACTAGGCACATATCGCAATATTCACAACTCATGGAAAGCAACAGTAAGAAAAATTAGAACTGTAATATGAAAATCCCATCAAAGAAGAATTTCTACACACATATAAAAAAATGAAAATGAGTTTGCAATCAAAGTAAGTCTGAGATACATTTGTTAGCCAAGTACTGCATAAATAATTATAGACTGGTAGTAATTTTATTTTGATGTTTTAAAGATGTCATTTCTGCTGGATTTCATTGTTTGTGTTGAATAGTGAAATAGTTTTATTATGGTTCCTTTGCAGGCACTGTCATTTTTTTAAAAAGCTGTTTTTAAGAATTTATCTTTGTCCTTGATTTTTAAGTTGTAATATGATGTGACTAAGTGTAATTTTTTTTTTTTGCAATTATCTTTCTTATTTTCTTTCTATTAACAGTTTTTATTCCATATGGAAAAGTACTGTAGCTGTGCAGAAATCATCCTTTTTAAAGTCAGTAGAACTTCTTGTATCTGTTTGGAAAATTCTTACCCTGTTTCTCTTGAAATATTGTTTCTACTACTTTATTGCTTTTCTCCTTCTTAGACTCCAACTATACACGTTAGACATTGTTTACATGACCCAACATCCCTTATGATATTTTATACATATTTCACACTTTATTTCTGTAGTGTTTTTTTTTCTGGATTTTCTAATTATATCTATTGCTATTAATTCCATATATTTGTTTCTTAATTTTACTTGTATAAGTTTTGTTTTAAAATTTGTATTTGATTACTTATTATATATTTACTTTCTATGGTGAAATGACTCATTTTTATATTATTTTTTGTACATATTAATAATACTATCATTGAACCAAAATACAGGCTCTTGGTAAATTCAACCTTTCTTCAAAATCTATTTCCCACACTCTGCCTAGAACTATCATTAGGAGAAACAATCTCCAACAAATAAAAGCGACAAAAACTGTTTTTGAATGTATAGGAAGTCATGATATCCTTGAATTTGTCTAATTAAAAATTAAACTGAAAAATTACCAACTCTTTATTTAATTATGGAAAGAAGAGACATTGTACTCTGACACTTTCTATGAGCAGTGCTATTAACAGTATGTGATTCATAATCCTTTGTGGATTTCAAACCTTTTCAAATCCTAAATCTATGTCAACTTTACACCAACATTTTGAGTAGAGCTGAGACTAAAGTGAGACATGTGAGGCACACAATTTAAGGGGTACTCTCAAGGTCATGCAAGTGCCAACCATGCACTTTCATGACCCTGCACTTGCATGATCCTTAGAATGCATGCCTCCTTAAATCTTGTGCACTAGATGCCTTGCTTGTCTCACTCTACTTTCAGGCCTACCTATGAGGTATGTAGAGCAAACTTTATTCTCATGATTTTGTAACTAATGACAGAACACAGAAAAATATTGTGATTTCCCTCAGGCCACATTGAAACCGTTGACCTAAAAATAAAAGTTAGTTTAAAAAATTGATTTATTCAGGAGATAATTGCAATTCAGTACATGCAAGCTATGGCAAAACCATAGGCAAATCAGGAAGATAAAGAAGAGGAACTTTCTTTTATAGAGGAAAGGGAAAGTTGGGAAGAACTGTTATAAACAAATTGTCTATTGGAGGAGGAATTCAAAGTGTAGTGGCTTTTCATTGGTGGGGTTATGACAGTCTCTCATTGGCTGGACTGTTGTTGGGAGAGGAGAAAAATCTTCCTTCATCCTGTTGGGTATTACAGTACAAAACATCTTCCTATTGGAAATACAAGGCATGCATTTTCCTGTTTGGGGCAACCTACTCTGAGTGGTAGGGCACAAGAGCTTCCCTTACTTCATTCCAGGGCACAAAGATGGCCAAACATATGCAAATCGATCAATGTAATACACCACATAAACAAAATAAAGGACAAAAATCATATGATTATATCAAAATGCAGAAAAAGCATTTGACAAGATACAACATACATTTATGATTAAAACACTTAAGAAAGTGGGTATAGAAGGAAAAAACCTGAACATAGTAAAGGCCATATATAACAAATCCTCAGATAATATAGTTAATGGTGAAAAACTGAAGCCCTTCACCCTATATTCAGGAACAAGACAGGATTGTCCGCTATTATCACTGCTTTCCAATATAGTATTGGAAGTCCTAGCCAGAGCAATCAGGCAAGAAAAAAGAAATAAAAGTCATTCAAATTGAGAATGAATAAGTTAAATTGTCACTTTTTTCAGATGACATGATGCTATATATAGAAAACTTAAAGACTCCATCAAAAAGCTATTAGAAACCATAAAAATACAGTAAAGTTGCTGGCTACTAAATCACTGTACAAAAATCCATTGCATTCTTATACACTAACAATGAAATCTCAGAAAAATAAATAAATAAATAAAAAACCCAATTATTCCTGTGATTGCAACAAAAAGAATAAAATACCTAGGAATGAACTGAATCAAGGATGTGAAGGACCTATACACTGAAAACTATGGAACATTATTAAAAGAAATTGAAGAAGACCAAAAGAAATGGAAAGATATTCTGTGTTCTTGGATTGTAAGAAGCAACAATAGTTAAAATGGCATGTTACCCAAAGCCATATACAGATTTAATGCAATCCCCATCAACATCCCAATGGCATTTTTAAAACAAAAGAAGAAAAAATCATCAGATTTGTATGGAACCAAAAATACTCTGAATAGTCAAAACAATCCTCAGGAAAAATAATAATGCTGGAAGTATTACATTCCCTGACTCCAGCTTGTATTACAGGGCCACAATAATCAAAACAACATGGTACTGGCAGATAAACAGACATACAGACTAATGGAATAGAATTGAAAACCGAGAAATAAGCCCGCAATAGGACAGACAATTTTTGACAAAGGAGACAAAAACGTACAATGGAGAAAAGACAGCCTCTTCAATAAATGGTGCTGGGCGAATTGGAAAGCCACGTGAAAAAGAATGAAACTAGACTGCTATCTGTCACCATGTACCAACATTAACTCAAAATGGATCAAAGACCTAAACACAAGACCTGAAACAATAAACTGCATAAAAGAAAACGTAGGTACTAAACTTATTGACCTTGGGTTCATGGAGGATTTTATGGATTTGACTTTAAATGCAAGGGAAGTAAAGCTAAAATAAATGAATGGAACTATATTAAACTAAAAAGCTTCTGCACAGCAAAAGAAACCATCAACAAAATAAAGAGGCAACCAACCAAATGGGAGAAGATATTTGCAAACAGCGTCTCCAATAAGGGGCCAATATCCAAAATATATAAGGAACTCATACAACTCAATAAGAAAAAACAAAAACAAAAACAATCCAATTAAAAAATGGGCAGAGGACCTGAATAGACATTTCTTCAAAAAGGACATACAGATGGCCAATAGACACATGAAAAAATGCTCAACATCACTAATCATTAGAGAAATGCAAATAAAAGCCACAATGAGATATCACCTCACTCCAGTCAGAATGGCTATCATCAACAAGACAAATAGTAACATGTTGGAGAGGCTGTGGAGTAAAAGGAACCCTCATACACTGTCGGTGGGAATGCAGACTGGTGCAACTACTATGGAAGGCAGTGTGGAGGTTCCTTAAAAAATTAAGAATAGAATTACTATATGATCCAGCAATCCCTTTCCTGGGTATTTACCCCAAAAATCTGAAAATATTTATCCATAAAGATATATATGCTCCGATGTTCATTGCAGCTTTATTTACAGTGTCCAAGACATGTAAACAACCAAAGTGTCCTTCAATAGATGATTGGATAAAAAAGATGTGGTATATATATACACAATGGAATACTATTTGGTTATAAGAAAAGATGAAATAGTGCTAATTGGGACAAAATGGATGGATCTTGAGATTATTATGCTAAGCGAAATGAGTCACACAGAAATAGCTGAGAACTATATGATTTCACTGATAGGTGGTATATAAAACTGAAAACAACAAAAGAACAAGACGAACAAAGAAAGAAAAACTCATAGACACAGACAATACTTCAGTGGTTACCAGAGGGTAAGAGGAAAGGGGAATAGATGAGGGTAAAGGGGGTCAAATCTATGGTAATGGAAGGAGAACTGACTCTGGGTTGTGAGCACACAAAGTGATATATAGGTGATGTATTACAAAACTGTACACTTGAAACCTGTGTAATTTCACTAACCCTTGTCATCCCAATAAATGTTAATAAATAAATAAAAAAAAGAGCTCCCTTTACATGACCTGCCAATTCCAATCTTGGTTGTGGACTCCAGTATTAATTTTCACAGAACCTAGAAGATTTATCAAGGGAAATAGAAAATAACTTTGGTAAATATGGGTAGGATACACTTTTTTTTTTTTTTTTTTTGTATAGTACTGGAAAACCATGTGCTATGCTAGTCAAGCTTAGATCAAAGCCATGTGAGTATTTTACAGCAGTGGAAGTAAATTTAACAGGATCAGACCCCATATATCTGATCCACACCTGAAATAGAATTTTTGTTTTTATTTTTATTTATTTATTTTTTGGCTTATTGCTCGTTGTTATTGATCTCTACCACACCAATAAGGCTTAAAGGTAAATTAACAGATAATACTTAAATTTTACCCTCTAGAATTACAAACTTTAGTTATAAAATCAAACTACTATTGTGTACTTTCTTTTTCTTTTTACTTTAGCAGATGCAGCACTGATCTCTACAAATATGCTAATAAAGTTATTTGCAGTCAACATGTACAGAAAAGAGCCAAGAAATTCACTTTACCAGAGTAGCCTGTCTCTGTTTAAAAGTGTAGAATGATTTACAGGTGTTAATGGGCATGTACTATTACAGAGATGCGGCTCAATTAAGGCATATGTGAAATTCCAGAAAGGGCTGTGTTGAAAATGAGCGCACCTGTTTGCAACCTGCTAAAAGATGTATTACCGTGTTTCCCCAAAAATAAGACCTAGCCAGACAATCAGCTCTAATGCAACTTTTGGAGTAAAAATTAATATAATACCCGGTATTACATATTCTATTCTATTCTATTATAATATTATATTATTATAAGACTCTGTCTTATACTAAAATAAGACCAGGTCTAACATTAATTTTTTGCACCAAAGACACATTAGCGCTGATTGTCTGGCTAGGTCTTATTTTTGGGGAAACACGATATGGATAAGATGATGTTATTCAAAATAGTACTAAAAGCAGAGATTAGAAAGTCATCTCTTTCTAGTCTTCTTTTTTTCTCTATTCAGTGGTTTTCTCAGATGAGAACTGAAAACTTCATTTTGGATCAGAGTCATTTCACTTAGGAATGTAGGTTGAGTTTAAAGTGCTATCTCTTAAGTGAAGGTCAGTGGTTTATCCATTACAGCATCCAACCCCAAATACTTCTCATAATTAATTGTATCTATATCTGTTTTTATAGACTAAAAGAATAAAGAAATGACAGTCAGCAGTTCTAGGAAATACAAGTTAAATGTGTCCTATCATTTAAAATGATATATCGTTTTTGGAAAGAAAATTTAAGAGCTGGTATATGCAATCAAAAATTAAATACAGATTTTGAATTTCAGGTTGTTAAGCTAAAAAGATCAAAGGAACGTCTTTATACTACTTTGGAATTTGGTATAATACTTCCCGGGAGGTCATTTACTCCCCTAATTTAGTCTGACTTATTTTGGCTTCAGGTCCATTAAAAATGTGCAGAAAAAAAGACCTTTTTTTACTTTAATTTTTAACAGCAACTTGTCAGTAAAAAAGAAAGGTGTCTGAAAGCGATCATCTATCATAGTCCTAATAGCTTTCAAATCTTCTGACTTTCTGAGTCTGAATGAGAGAGAAACTTACCTTGAAATGTCTATATATTAACTCCTTCCACTGTTCTGTGGAAGAGTATTACATTAGATCTTAAGTATTGCTCAAATGCAGTCACCACCTCCACTGACACCCGTGGTTGTTACCCCTTAGCTAAGGAACCTTTAGCTGTCAAGAGGATTGGATGTGTTATTACGTTCTGTTTCTATCTGTGTGCTCTTTTCAAACGATTGAGTCCTACTGATGTGAATTCAGCTCATCAGTAGATAGTTGGATATATAAAATAAAGATCCAGGTAAATAATTTTTTACTCTTTTTCTTCCTGTCTCTCCTTCTCTCCCCTCCTCCCCCAATCTTCCACCCCTCCCCCGCTCTCTCTGTGTGTCTTTATCCCTGTTTCTCTCTCCTTTCTTTCTTCACACACACACACACACACACACACACACACACACACACACACACAGAGAGAAAGATACACTAATTTTTAAAATCAGAGGCTACAGTGCTAAAGTACTTGGTTTGGAGTCAGAAAAAAGAAATCTTGTGTTCTATCTTTCTTTGCCCGTGGGTTTCATTGTACAAGTCATTTCCTTTCTCTAGTCTTCAGTTTTCCTTATTTGGAAAATAAGGGGGTTGAGTTTAATGAGATTTGAGGTTTGTTTTATGCTGAAATCTGTTCTGAGCATGCCTCCTCTGGAATACCAAGTAATTTCTAATTTCAAATAATGAATTCTACATAGAGGTGCTCATCTCCTCTTAATTTGGGGCCCAAAATTGATAAAGGATGACTTTCATTATATCAATATAATTCCACTAAGCTTTCTGAATACGTTTGCATAGAGCAGGTGTCTTCCCACCATGAGAATGGTAAATGGCTATGAGCTAGTGATGAGGGGCGGCCTAGAGTCCTGAGCTGAGGATCACTGGCTTGGTGCAGAGAGCGCTGTGAAGTCTGAGTGTTGGCTTCTGCTGGTGAGCAAGGGGTAAATGGGGCACACCTACCACTTATATGTCATCCCCAACCTGTCAGTGTAAATTTTGTGGAAAATGCACTACTGGAAAGATTTTAGCATAAATCCAACTAGAATGAAATAAAATATAAGACATAAACAAGGCTTTTTTTAAACTAGATATAGCACTGCCAATCAAAGTTGTAGTCCTTATAAACTTACAGATTTCTAATTCTTGTCAGTTCTGAAATTATTATTATTACCAGAAGGAATGCATTTATATATGGATCCTCTGAACACTCTCACAAAATGGAGGTATATTTTATTAAATAATCTAGAAACTTCATGACATTTGCTCTCTGCTTTTTAATATTGTAATTTTAGGGAGTCTGCCTATTAACCCACTTACTAAAATTCTCATACTTTAAACAGTTCTATATTGACTTGTTTTAGTGCCAAAAGGCAGTTTCTTAGACCAGTTTTTGACTCAATGAAATAAATTCTGGAATATAGAACATAAACTTGTTTGCATTTTATGTGCTTCGTAATTCTTACTGTTGAAAGTTTCTTGCAAGTAAACCTTTATTGTGTTGTAATCTAAATAAAATCAACAATATTAGCGTAATGGAACTTATATTTTTATTCTAGTTGTTAAAAAAGATTGGCAGCATTCTTAGATATTTTCTATTGTATATGTATATAGTAGACAAACAACCACTTGGAGACCTGGCTACGATACACTTCTCATAAACATATTTGCTGAAGAGTTTGAAGTGTGTATTAACCCATTGTGTAACATGGTACAATCTGTTGTTTATGCAGAGAATTTTAGCCAAACCTAATGAAGCCATACAAAGATCTGTTGATCTATTTGAATCTTTTTCTTGTTTTGGCAGGTTTTTATATTGTACCTTTTCATTTTCATATAATCTCAAATTTACAGAAGAATTTCAAGTTGCAAGAATGGTTCAGAAAACTCCCTATATCCTCTACTTAATCACTGATTTCTTTTACTTTTCTTCCCATTTACTCTCTTTAATTCTCTCTCCTTTTCCCTCTCTCTTCTCTCTTCTTGTCCTCCATCTCTCTATTCACTTATTTTCCTGAATAAATTGAATGTTAAATTGGATCTACTGTGCCCCTCTTTCTGAATATTTTAATGTGTGTTTTCTAAGAATGAGTTCATTTTTTATATAACCACAATATATAATGAACAACATTAGGAAATTTAATATTGATACAATACTATTACATAATCTAGAGCCCATATCCAAATTAAGTGTACTTTATAACTAACTTGTATTTTGCTCGGAAAGGATGAGGAGTGAAGAAATACTGATAATATAGAAGAGAGATGCAAAATCATTAGATGTCCTTGACTAGGCAAGAAAAGATGCTATCACAAGTCATGGGGTTGACCATGGTTATGAGAATAGGTAGAGTATACAGGCACAGGTAAAAGTGATTTGATTCATTTGGTGGTCAGAACTTGGATGGTTCTGCTCTATTACTTATATCTTCTTAGAGAACTAAGAAACTGAAGCTGAGGAAGAGGGAAGGAGTATTAAAGGTTTAAGGAAGAAGAGGAAAGTAGTGGGACAATAAATGGATCAGGAAAATGTGTTATGGTTGCAGATAGCATTAAGGGCGCACTTGAGGTTAGTGGTCACGAGGTTAAAGTATGGCTGCTTAGCATATTTACTTTCAACTATTTACTTTCAACCACACTTGGCTGTATTGGTGCAGGCACAGAGTAAGGGGATAGTTCTATTTAACCAGCGCTGAAGTATTGAGATGGTTGTACAATGAAGCAAGTGAGGAGCAGGGAAATGATGAGTGCATATATAAAGGAGTAATTAGGAAGACTGATCATAGATTTAAACTGGATAACAGGCATGTGAGGATTTTAGGGGACAAGAGACAGTGAGGAAATTTCCAGTTCTAGGTTTTATTCTAGGAAGTCAGTAAAGGTGACTGACAAGACCACTGGAGGAGAAAATGTCATGGGACTCATAATCCTGTGTTTTGGAAAGATTCATTTATACTACATGATAATGGAAATTATGACAGGAACAGTGTGAGAGGGTAACAAAGAAAAACCACCAGAGAAAATATTCCACAATTATGAGTGACACAAAGCACCAAGAAGAGGCAATGTGTTGTATAGTCTAACAAGAAATTGAAAATTTGGGAATTTTTAGGGAGGAGAGACAAGTCAGAAAGCAGTGATGAAGAGGTTGGAAAGCATGGAAAGCACTTACCACACTTTTCAGGCTCCAAGGTATGAGAGAGGAGGGGAGAAAACATGAAAGGATGGAGGGAAATATTCCTCTGCAGAGCCAGGCTTCTGTGGAAGCATAAAAGAGAAGGTTTCTGCACTGCATAGAAGTGCCACATCTAAGGAGGTTTCATTCACAGTATAAACTTCACAGCTTTGTATATTTAGTCTGGCAATTTTCCATCTGATGGAAGCAAACTGTCTTAAGGAGAAGTTTCATTTTCTAACTCACAAAATGGTGATATAAGTGCTTGACATAAGAAGTTTAGAATATGAGATTTTATTGATGATGGACCGTAAGTTCCAGAAGGCCCAGAATGACAATTTGAGGGGAGGTGCAGATATGAAACATTAATAAAAATAAAAGTGTAAAGTCTTTGAGGGTTGGAACCTGGGTATTAAGGGAATGGCTTTTAGAAATTCTGATTCAATGGATTTGGGGGTAAGTCCCAGGCATCAGTATCAATGTTTTCTAAGGCTCCCAGATATTTTAATATGCTTCTGTGCCTGAAGACCACTGTTCTTAATACATTACTTATATTAAACAATTTAAACAACTCTTATAAATGCCTTTAAGCACTGTATTAAATTCATAAGAAATGATACGTGCATAATATTACATGTTGTATAAAAAGGATTAAGTGAATAAATCACTAAGCATACACAGTTCTTATCCATCACTGCCATTGTCAATAGTTCTAAATTAGCACAGGTAGTCTTTATACAATAACAAGATGCTTCCATGTTCATGCACTGAAAAGAGCGAATGAAATTTACATCTAACTGGATCTTGGAGACATGTGGTGTCATTTGATGTTGTGTGCTTTTACAGTCTAATTCTTGAGGGTAATCATTAAAAAAGTAAGCACAAATTTGCTGTTTCTGATTTTGTTGATTAGTAAAGATCAATCTGGGATAAAATAAATAGTTGAGTCTTAATTTTAAAATTTAATAACTATGTGCCTGTGTAGAAGTCTTTGAGAATGAGTACTTTCCACACTATTTTGATAACCACTGGAATTTATACTTAAGATTTTTAGTTAATTTATGTCAATAATGATTCCAAATTCAACTATAGATGTTTGGCTTCCCCATATCTTCATACCTTTTCTGTCTGCCATTGAAATAGCTATCAATTATCTATGTTGAGACATGTTGCTAAACAACTTTATTTGGAATTTGAACATTAAATTTGCACTCTAATTATTATTGATAGTGATAAAGTATCTTCTAATCAATGTAGACCTGATTTCAGTTTCCTATGATATTGTAAAACAACAAAAGCTAAAGGTTATGCTGTGATTTTAACTTTAAATCTACAATCTTCTGCACAATTTACTAGGAACTTACTTCAGTTCTACTTTAATGCCTCACCAATTATCATGAGGCTGAGCATCATCTGTCAGTAAAAAACACATTGAAGATGCTGAAATGTTTGCTCACTGATTTTCTTTTTATTATATTAAAGACAGGATGTAAGAGATCCTAAGTGGAGCACATCAGAAAAATATTATCTTCTATAAATACAATGATTTGGATTTGTTTCTATTCAGAAGACATGTTGAAAATGTTCTTGGATATTGTACACTGATTTCTTTCACTCTGCAATAGCTAATCCCCCTTTTGGATTGGTACAAGTAGTCAAATCACTCCCAAATCTTCAGGAAATGAAAGACTAGATCACTAATCACCACATGCATACTTCACTTTAATATTTCATTCAGCATTGATAGGAGATTATAATGGAAAATATTATAAAAGGGCACCACTACAATTGTACTCAGTGGGCCATGTGTAATATTTGAAAGTACATCATCTCTGTGAGTGTTCTGTAAGTTGCAGTTGTTAGGTGAAGAATAAATGTCAAATTTACTCTCCTAGTCCTCTAATCAAAAACATTTATTATGTGCCCTCTATATGTAAAGAACGATATTAAATGTACAATTTTGTCTCTGCTATTATTCTTAAACTATGCTCCTGGTATGTTTTAAGCAGAACTGAATGGGTCTTGCCACTAAAATAAAGGCATTTATTCCCAGTTTCTAGAAAATAGTTGCTAGGGCTTAGAACTTTATCAATTTTAATTTTATCCAGCTAGCATTTCTTCAATGTTAGATGACTGCTACTACTTGTTTATGTTGTAGCTTATTTTAAATAGTTTCCAAATTAGGACTTATTTAAGTAGTATATTTTTTATTTTACATTGCTCTGGAAACTACATCACGATTACCAAGTGTCCCTTCTGTCATGTAAATAAGTTTGAACACCAATGTGATTTAAGATGCCTTGGAACAATGGTATTTAATTTGATTCAGGTTACTAAAAATCAGTAAGTTCAGATAATTGACTAATATCATATAAATTTCTAAAATATAATGATGTATTTTGAAAAAAAACTACTAGAGCATTTTATGTAGGTTAGATCCAAGGAGGGTTTGGTTTATTTTGTTTTTACTTACATGATTTTCTAGGGAATGAAGTTAAATCATGCCTACTAGTTTTTAATGCCAATCACTTCCTACAATTATGTCAGACTATCTGTAAATTTAGACCTCACACATTATGTAATAAACTTGCTTTATTTTTGTCAAATAGCATTAGCTTAATATTTAGTAATAATAACAAACTCTTACTGAGCACATACTTTGTGTCAGGAACTATATTCTACATACATTGGCTCTTTTAAACCTCATAATCACCCTATGAAGAAGGTGTCCTTATCACCTTCTTTGTTCAGATGAGGAAATTGATTCATATAGGTAAAGTATACTAAACCTAGTTTACATAACTAATATGCGACAGACCAGAGATTTGGATCCAGGCAGCTTAGCTACAGAGTCTGTGTTCCTGACAATTGAGCTAAACTATTTATTTATTCAAGAATGCTGTATTATTTAGGATGCCTTTAGTTGCAAGTATCACCCTAACCCAAACTGGTGAAACAATAAAAATAATTTACTGGCTCACATAATTAAAAAGACTAGAAATAGCACTTGCTTCAGGCAAAGCTTGATTTATTTGTTCAATGATGTCACTAAGAACCCAGTTTCCTTCAGTCTCAGTGCTCTGTTTTCTCAAGATGGATGCCAGCAGCATCAGAGGAAAATGTTTCCTTATTCACATTCAGCAAGAAAAAGAGTGTCTCGGTCTCAGTATTTCTTGCAAAAGTCTTGAGAATCACTCTGAATGAGCCAATTTAAGTTGCTGACTGCTCCTGAATCAATCACTGTGGTCAGGGAGATGAAATGTTCTACTTGGCTCAGGCTAGATCACGTATGCCTCCCCCAAAACCACAGAATCCCCAATAAGTTTCTTGTGAAGGAGGACATAGATACTCTGAAAACAAACTACGTATGTATACAGATTATAGTATTTCTGTATTGCAGTGGTTTGTTATAAGACTCATTTACTATTATATACAATAATAATATTTATATATATTATATATAATATATTTTTATATATAATATATATAGTATTATAATATTATGTATAATATCTATCTATCTACCTATCATCATCTATCATCTATCTCTGCCTGATACCTTTCCTTGGAAATCAATCTTTGAAGTAAGAAAGATGCCACACAAAATGATTTCTTTTTGAGGGGCTTTAGTTAGGAGCATCTATTCTAAAATCATTTTGTCAGGCTACCATATAAGTAGTAACGCCTATTGAAAGAAACCAATATTTATTCAGAAGATTTAATTTTGTGAACATTTGGAACACTCAACAGAACAAAGAAAATAACATTTAATTTTAAATGATTTTTTTTCAAATCTCACTGACATTGTTATCTATAGTTGTTATATGAATATTTTTTTCTTTAGTACTGTTTATTTCTTTTTATTCATACTCTTTTAGGAACTAAGTACTTCTCTGAGATATGGACCTCACAAAGACTATAGTCTGACAAATTTCAATGCCAAGGTCATATTGGCAGCTTGTGATGTATGGGAATGAAATTCTTGTCCAAAGGATACATACAAGCTTTACGTTCTTCTGTGCTTAAAAAGAAACACCATAAGAAAAACCCACCTCTGAATTCTCATGTCAAGGCTAAACCATTTACAAAGTACAGTAATAAACATGCACGTGAAAGAAGATACAAAAAGAATAAGTGACTTCTTGGTATCACTGCAGTTTATGGCATCCTAAATTGAGTATTACAATATATGATATGGACCATCTTGTTGAACCCAGAAATTGTGAAAGAGAAAAAAACGACCTTCCTATAATTATGTAGAAAGACTATCTCCTTTATATCTGATGTTTCTATTTCAAATAAGTTGTGGTGATCTACTTGAATGAGGTACAGTGTTTTATAGACTTATGCAACAGGAAATAAAATTACCTCATTGAATATGCATGTGAATCATTGAATTTTTTGAGACTTTCTTCATCTATCTAAAAAATGCAGATATAATAAAACCAGAAATTCTGAAATCTCCAAGTAGAATATATCTTTTGAAATAACAAATGAGAAAAATGAAAAGAAAGATAAATATTTTAAGTAAAATACTTTTCTTACATTCATATTTCTAAAAATAAAAATTCAGGGCAATTTTAGATATATAGAAAAATTGCAAAGATAGTACAGGAAATTTCCATGTACTCTACACCCAGTTTCCCATATTATTAACATATTGATATGGCATATATTTGTTACAATTAATAAACCGATATTGGTACATTATTAACTAAAGTCCATAATTTACACAGTTTCTTAGTTTTTGAAATGTATTTTTTAAAATTTTAGAACAGTTCAATATATAAAGAATTATTGTGAAATACTACAGAGTTTCCATATACCCCACACTGCATTTTCCCTTACATTGACATCTTACTTAATATAGTACATTTGTCACAATTAATGAACTAATATTGTTTCAGTATTATTTTTAAAAGTCCATACTTTATTCAGATTTCCCATTTTCTTCAATGTCCTTTTTTGTTTGAAGATACCACCCAAGGCACCAAATTACATTAGTCATTATGTCCCCTTTAGTTCTACTTGGTTGTTACAGTTTCTGAGACATTCTTTGTTTTTAATGACCCTGACAGTTTTGAGGATTATTGGTCAGGCATTTTGTAGAATGTCCCTCAATTGGGATTTTTCATCATGAGTAGACAGGATCTTTGAGTTTTGGGGAGGAAGATCATGGAGGTAAAGTACCAATCCCGTCATATCAAAGCTACATATGACTTACCTGTGCTGATATTTACGTTGGTCACCTGGCTGAGGTAGTGTGTGTCTGGTTTCTCCACTGTATAATTACCCTTTCTACCCCCTCCCTTTTCATACTGGCCCTGCTAGACAGAGAAGTTTGTCATTGCAAGCTCAGAGAATTATGGATTACTTATCTACCAAATTATTTACATTGGTGATGTTTAACGCTACCACTAGTACCAGATCTGTGAGACCCAGCTCTATACACATCTTCATTTATCTCAACACATCATTTGTTATTTCTGAACTAGGTCCCCACTTATGTGAAAATAGCTCCAGCTCTTAGCCTGGTGACCGCATTTCTTGAACATATATTTTGGAAAGAGAACATGCCTAGGATTTTCCACCACCTGATGTAGAATTAAAATTGAATTTATATTTGATAGAAGCTATTATAGTAAAGATGCCTGATATCTTCTAAATTTAGCCTGTCACCAGGTACACCACAATGTAATTACCCATTTATTAAGAAATAAAATGAAGATAAAAAGCATTTAGTTTTAATTGCCTTGGATGCTCACCATATTGTCACTTTTTTACTGGCTCACTATGGCTGCCCAGCTAGAATTCTTTCATGCAAACAACAGGACTAAATTGAATTACATAAAAAGAAGCTACACACTGACTCCCAGCAGTATGTTTTGACAAAACATTTTGTCTCCATAAATGATTTCAGATGCTGTAGTCAAAAGCCTTGACTGCAAATAATGGGTTCATAAAACCTATCTTTAAAATTTTACCTGACAGTAATGCCGTGCAAATATCTGCACTTCTAGTTCACCTTCTCCACTTGTTTACATCAGGATTTTAATAGAGTGGCTGTCACAGAACAACAGCTAAAGGCCACTGTTTGATAAGTTGCTGTAAAAACACACTGTTTAAAATGAGAATTTCCTTCTTAAATTCAGCCATCATAAAAGGTGATGGTGGTGGTGGTTAGAAAAATATCGAAGAAACATGTTTTCTTGGAGGACCTCAATAAAAATTCTCAGAGTTCAGTGACATTCTAAATAGTGATGACTTTCAGATTCTGAGTTTTGAGTTACTAAAACAGCACCTGGCAAAAAGCACCTCACACAGTAGGACCTCCATGAATGGGTTCCTTCTATAACTACACAACCTCCTCCCCATAAATATAACTTCATAGAGTCTGAATATTGCTCCAGTATATGTAACTCTATCAAAAAGCATGAATTATTTCCATAATGAAATTGCATTAGTATTCTAGAAGCAACTAAATATACTCGACTAGATGTGTTTTGCTTGTTTGCTCTTAAATCTTTGCTATGAGGAAACAAATAAGACTTGAATAATGAACTTAAGGTTTAGTTAGTGCTTACTATGAGTCCTGCAAGTTGCTAAACACTTTACATGTATTATCTTTTTTAACTCTCATCCATCTGATGAGGAAGCTATTGTTTATGAAACATCTGAGAAGCTGTTCTATTCCTTAAAATTAATTTTTCCATTTAACTAACAATGTTACTGGTTACAATACCATAATAGTAGAGTAATATATGTGAAACATTCTATCTTCACATGTTTGGATGTGGGCCTTATTTCTCATTGGAACATGTTTCAGTGTCTGATGCTTTTTTCTAAAAAAAACTTTGCAAGTTCTTTTAATATTACAAATTCAGCTTCAGTTTTAACAAGGTGAATTCCACACCTGTTTTAGAGTTCTGCGAAATAAACAGCAACAGTGTTAGCGTTATCTACTGTTTAAGAATTTAAAATTATCTATCATTTAAAATATCAAGCACCATAGTTACTGTCATAGTAAGAAATTAAAATTGACAAAAAGTAATCCTAGACTCTCATATATTTGTCAAGATTGGACAGTACACTTCCATTTCATTTTCTGCCTTCAAAACAATTGTGGTAACTCTTAATCATTTCAATCTGTATTCTTTTTCAAATCCAAGCTTCTTTTCCAAAGAAATTTGTTTCTTAGCAAGAATTCCCAGAACGGGGTCAAACACAAATTGGTTGTAAATGACATTCTTTAGCTTGGCAAACTCCTTCCACACCATTAAAGAACTTTTGTAGATTAAAGTTGTTGAGATTATTTTAATTCTCTTTTATTCTAAGTAAATTAAATTCTCTGTCTTGTACTCTCTTGCTCATTTTCTTTCATCAGTGTCTGTAATATGAAAATAGGAAGGAAATCAGATTTTGGCCTGCAATGAGATGATATTTGGGGGATTAGCATGTCCCTTGTGATATTAAAGACTTACTCGATTGAAGAAGAAATGGCAATCCAATTTTCATCAGTCTTATTTCATGATATTGCCTTATATATGTGTTTCAAATCTATGCTACTTTCACAAAATACCTGGGAAAGACCTCTATAAATCAGCATGTATAAACCCTTAAATCTTAAGGTTGAGACACCATAAGATATGTAGCCCTAAAACGATTTTACCCTTCAAAATGCATCATTTCTATACCACAGGAAAAAACATCAGAAAATATTGAATTCAACATTTTCATAGCAGTACTTGTTTGCTCTCTTGCTTAGGAAAAATGTTACAGTAATTCTCACATTTCTGCCATTTCTGAGAATTGAAGATCTATACTATGTTAGAACTGAAGTGAATCTTGAATATAATTTAATTATCCTGCGGGACTAAATTGTGCTCAAGTGTTCATTCACATGGAAAGCCCAGGAGGCAAATAAATAGGGGAACCCAAACTAAATCTCTTGTCCATTTTTCTCTTTTCTCATATTTGAGAACCCACACATGGTCATTTTTATGCAATTGGAACAAAAGCAAAATTTACCCCTTTTCTCTCCATCTCTTTACAGGACCAGTCACTCTTTCACAGTGTTCACTTCTCAATGTTTATCCCAGGCCAAATGTTTTCATTGTGAAAAAATCTATGAAAATCATGAGATTGAACATGAAGCAAGGACAGCAGAACTGTGTTAATATACCTCGAATTCTGTAACCTTTAGCAAACCACATAGTTGCTTCAGACCTCAGTTTTACCATCTGTAAAATTTGGGTAATAATGATATTTATTCATAGTATATTTTGAGGAATTTAACGTGCTAATTTATGAATGGATTTGTCCCACCACATAGAAACCTTCAACAAATATTAAACACTGCTGTTATATTTACTACAGCATGTCTGGCAAATGTGTATGGGTGGAGGTGAAAATAGTTGGTTTTTTGATATATATAGTTTAGCACCTATTATAAATTTACACCTTTACACTTAGGTACTTCTAGGTCCTTAATACTCTTAAACTCCTTTTATTCTTGTATAGAGTAAGTCAGCTATAGCTGAATAAAACAAAAAACAAAAAACAAAACAAAACAAACAAACAAAAAACAACAAAACAGAATTTCAGTGATATACAAAAAAAGTATTCTTTTGTGAATACTTTTTATGTGCATATGGCAATTGTGGATTTCAATGCATTTTTGACTGTGGATTTTATTAGTTTGTTGGGGCTGTCATAACAAAATAGCACAAATTGGGTGGATTAAGTAACAGAAATACATTGTCTCACAAGTTTGGAGGCCAGGATTCTACAATCAGTGTTGGCAGGATGGGTTCCTTCTGAGCACCGTGAGGGAGAATCTATTCCATCCCTCTCTCCTACCCCATGTGGTTTGCTTGGCAACCTTTGACATTCCCTGGTTTGTAGACACATCATCCCAACCTCTGACTTCATATGAATGTAGCACTCTTTATAAATGCATGTCTTTCTTATGTCCCCAAATTTCTTCATTTTATAAGAACATAGTCATACTGGATTCAGCCTCCTCCCCCCGTGGCCTAATCTTAACTCATCTGCAAAGACCGTGTTTCTAAATAAGGACACATTCATGAATACTGAGAGTTAGAATGTTAACATCTTTTGGGAACCCCAAATCAACTCATATGATGGGACATGGCCAAAAAATTTTAAAGCTTCTGCATAGGAATTTCTTCCCCACATTAGCTTTAACCCCTAAAACCAAGATAGTCAAAAAAAGCAAAAGTGTATACCGAGGATGCCAAAAAATATGTATACAAGTGGACATTTTGGTCAACATTGCTCAATAGTAGTTTGCTGTAATCAGAAGTATCTGGATGCTGATGATAACCACTTTGAGCACCTCTTGTAATTGCAGAAGTCAAACGTGACTTGTACTCATCTTTTGTTATTGGTGTATATTGAATATTGCAATTTTAATACAGTTTTCCTGTCTTAAAATGTGTGTACATTTTTTGGCACCCTCTGTACTGATTTGAGGATGCAATATGATATTAAATGTACTAATTTGGAGTGGTCTTCTGTGACCCTAATAACCACAGGGTAATAATTTGTATGATTCTAATTATAGTTTCTTTTCTGTTTAAGAGGCTGACACACATCTTTCAAGATATTCAGAAAATTAATAAGAAAGCCAAATAATGATTTTTAGGGTCAGATTTATATTCACCTAAGTTTGCATTTGTTATTGACCCTTAAATGCAAGCTAATACTTATATAACATATTAATCATTTATTAAAATATGTTATCAAAATATGTTTTTATTAATCAAATATAATCTATAAGATTGAGTTCTCTGGGAAAATATGTATGTATAGACACCCAGTATTTACAACAAGCTACAAATATTTATTCTCTAATTCTTAATCACAGCACTGTATGCAGTCATCAGTTTTCTGACAACCATCTGCTTAGATGTCACTCATATCTTCCACCCTGTCTAGTTGAAATTAAAATATTGACAGAAATAATTTTTGCATTGAATGTGGAAAAGCTAATAGGGGTGGTGAAAATAGATTGGATTTGGCATGCATTGCCACTAACAATATTCTCACAATTTTTAGTTTGCTCCTTCAAGTCATGCAGTGCTACAGAAAAATAAAATATAAAACAAAGATTTGAGCAATGTATAAGCTTGGTTTCTTCTGATGGTTTAAAAATATTCCTGAAAATAAAAAAATAAAAAAGAGGCTACCAAGCTATAACTGTTATATCTTACGATGACTATGTATAGTTAAAAGATCGCCACTAGCAGAAATAAAATGTTATTCTGTACTATCCAAATACATAATGACAGTAACAATAAAACATAGGAAATTAAATTAAATTAACAGAATGGAGAAAAAATTCAAAAAGTTTAAAAATATACCAATTATAAATTGATTTTGAAATTCTTAATAAACATCATATTCTCTATTGAAAATACTTAATGTTTAAACAATCCTACTCTGAAATTCTTTTAGATCTTAGCAAATACTATTCAGCCACATAAAAATTGTAAGCTTAGGTTTTATAATTTTCCTAGGTGGTTCATTACTACTAAACAGTTGATTCCTTAGCTTTGAAGAATTCACAAGCTAATAAATAACTATGTCACTGAATGGTTTGGGTTTATCCCACCCAAATATAAAGTGGTGTAACTAGGGGAATATAAGACTCGTATATACTTATAATTTATTTGATTAAAAAAGACCTGCATTCATGTAGTCAACAGATAAATAATTAAGTCAATGAATTGGATTTTGTTAGGAGGAGTCATTAAAAAGGAGAAGAGCAAGAATTAATACTAAAGAGTGAGTGGCTAATTGAAAAAATCAGGTTTGGTAACATGAGCCACAAGAAAAACAGAAAAAAAGAAAAAGAAAATCATTTTATCTGTGTTCTTTCCTAAGTCATGGGAGAATGTTTTCATATTTGAACAAATACCTAATATAGAAAAAAAACTTTTATCAGTGATTCCTGGATGTCAAAAGACCTTACCAACATTATTCCAACCTCCTTTTGCTAAACCTCATCTCTGGCCATATCTCTTCCCACATCTTTCTACGTGCATAGTTATATCTCCTTATATTGGCTATCTTCTCTCCCTGACAGATCTTGTTCTGCTTTCCTTTTCTTCCCGTAAATGTGTTTGCATTGGTTTATCGGTATAGGTAAGTTGTGCATGGGTATGCTTCTCAAGCTAGACTAGGTAGTCTTCAAGGACAAGGATAGTGACTGTGTCTGCTTAATATTTTTATTCCTAGAACTAAAAACCTATAAATCCACAATAAAAATAGATTGCCTTCATGGGTATATTGCACCAGAGTATTTGCAACAACACACCATAGTAAAAAATTTGCAGAGATCATGACAGCTGTCTACAGACTTATTTCTCACACTAGTTCAGTCCATTCTGTTAAACTGCAGGAGGCTTTGGGAAAACAGTAACAATAGCACCGCCACACACACCCATCACCACCATCACCACAAACAAATAGGATTTTCCTTAATACATTTCCTTCCTTTTCTCTTATCCTCTTGTTTCTAGCTCTATGTCTACTTATAGAACAGCTTACTTTCAAAGCTATCACAACTCTCTTCTGCCACTAAGCATTTTAGATCATCTTACCATTTATATTTTCTTGTTTTGTTGATGTTGTTGCTCCTAGCCAGACTAACTGTGTCTCTGCTGTTAGGGTGGATCCATACAAAGGAAGAGTCACTAGATTCAAAAAAATGCCAAAGCAAGTACGTCTTGCAGTTCCAGCACTGAAAAGGTGTTTCATTTTATCATACATTTATTCATTAATTTTCTTTTATCATTTGTAGTACAGATTTTTATGCTAGGCTATCTGTTGGGGACTAAAGGTGTGGCAGAAGAGCTCATGACCCATTGGACTGGTGGGGGTTACGTTAGAGGTAAATGGAAAGTAAAATACAATATGATAATATGATGGTAAAGGAAGGAAGAACAGAGAAGGAAGTGGTGTAGGAAATGTTTCAGAGGAATTAAATTTTAAATGGGGTTTTGAAGGTAGAGGAGAAGTTTGAAAACTTGAACATAAGCATTTTGTGTAGAGGGAATAGTATGTTCAAAAACAGAGTTCTGAAAAGGCTTAGCTTATTAAGAAAAAAATGGAGTGTTATTAGATTAGATACAAAGATTGTTCATGCAGAAAACAGGCATCAGATGTTGTTGCGTTAGTGTTGGTTCACCATTCCCAGGCTAGGTAAGTATCCTGATTCACACATGAACCTCAATTTACAAACACCATGGAGTTTTGAGAGGTCAGAGGTAAAACACAGTTACTGCCTGTGTAAGCTGAGGAGACAACACTACACATTTTGCGGTGCAGGCCTCCTCCTCCCACACTGACTACAACTCAAGACAGTGCCGAATGCTTTATGGGGCTACATGAATATTTGGATTTCAGAATTTGATTCATATGATCAGGTCAGTACTTCTCTAATGGATTTTACTGTCAAGAGGGATTGTGCCTATATTGAAGATGTAGCAGGAACTGGAAGACCATGAATTATAGCTTTGTCCCATGGAAGAATTGAAAACAAGAGGTGAAGTCAAGGAAATTAAGTAACGTGACCACGGCCATACAACTTAGCAATGACAGAGCTGGTGGTAGAATGAGGGTTTCTGGCTTCCAGGCCAGTATCATTCCATTGTGCCATATGCTGGTCCTATCAAATGGTGGGGTTTCTTGACATTTGAGAGCAATGTTTAAGAAATTTAACACAAGAAAGAAATAAGTTTCCTGAGAAGCTTTGATGTTAATAGACTTCTAATCACTTATTTCTGAGCAATCTTGTCTTAGATTTGTACTTATTTTTGGATTCCCAATAATTCAAACTTCCCTGAGCTTTCAGAAGAAAAAAAAATCATTCTATTTTTGGTTATTTAGATACCACCTAATGTGTCTACTAGTTTGACCTGGTTGAGACTATCTGATATTATCTGTGTAATACAAGGTTAAGGGAAATATCAGCCCAAGTCCCAGTACGAAAAGAAGAACATACTAGTAAGGGGCGACTGAAGAGACTTCAGAGAAGGGACTGTTTACAAAGAAGTGGGTAGGAGTAACAGAATCTAACAAGAAATGGTGAATCACCCTGGGACTAGTAATGGTAGGAGAGATGTTAACAACCTAAGGCCTAAAGAGGGATGGAGACAACACTGTTAGAATATGGAGGGAATATTTGTAGATACAAGAGAGGACATTCAGACATAAATCGTGGTTGTAAATGTAGGACTATAATCACTACCAAACAGAGGCACAGTGGGGAGGGAGCCAGTAATTATAAATACTCCAAGTCCAATTCCTTCCGCCCTCTGATTTCTTCAGTGCCTCAGTTTGATGGAACCCAACAGAAAGTCAGAGAATAAGGCCATATAATTCAGCCTCCAAGGGCACAGAGCAGAATGGATAAAAGTGGAGAGTGGATATGGAGAAAAAAATGGACAATATTCCAGGATGGGACAAATACAAATTCACCCATCCTCTGGACTAGGATCTTTCCCATCCTCCCAACCCACAACCCTCTTTTAGATGTGTAGCTCTGCACACGGCTCTGATTTCAAAAAGTTTACCTAACACTACTGGGAGAATTATGTAAATATGAAGAATTTGGCTGAGCAGTAAGTAAGGAGAGAGGGAAACATGACCTCCATCTGCAAGCAGTGGTGGGAATGGAAATGATTTCCTGTGGGACATCCACCGGTATTACTGTTAAGTCATTTGTATACTGTTAAATGAGTTGCGTGCTGGTGGGGCAAAGGGGTCTTGGAACTGTGTTTGCTGGCATTCTCCCTACCTCCATCATTGTCTACAAGTGTTTGAAAGGTTGAAAAAACAGTGAGAGAAGGCTCTGATTCGAGGTGAAAGAACCAGAAATAGTACGTTAAAATCAGTTGAAAGATATTGTGAGTTAAAAAACACAAAAGTGTTCATTGCAGAGGAAGGTAATTTTTTATAAAAATGTTCTAAGGGATTAAAGTATGATAAAGCTCTTCTTTTGCATATTTAATCTCAGAGTAAACAGAGCTCTCCAAACTCACTATTGAAGATTATCTTTGTGGAGAAAAAAATTGCACAGTTTATTTTTGTTTGTGTATCTAACAAATACACTTAGCAACATTAACAAGCTTTATAGCAAGCTTCACATTTAGGATATGGATAATTAATATTTACTTTTATCATCTGAAATATGATTTCTGATACTAAATATTTTTAAATCTCTGAAGACAAAAATTATTATTTTTTCCCTTCTGGTAAAATGTTGAGTATATAGTTTAAAAAAAACAACTTAATAACAATTTGCTGTAAAGGGGTTTTGGTCTGAGGATTGCTTTCAAGGAATATAGTTAAAACATAGTGTAAGCCTTCCTTTTAAAATTTCAATGAAATTAAGCATATATCGTGCACTTATGAAAATTAGTATTTTTCCAGTTTGAGACTTTTCTACCTGACCCGACTCATTCTAGGGGACAAAAACTATGTCTTATATTTTACTGTTTCTCCTACACACTCAGCACAGTGCCTTAAGCATAAATCATAGTATAAAATTTGATTAGACAGTGTTGTGCAATCACAACAATAATTAACATTACTGGTCATACTATATTAGATGCTATTCTAAGAACCTGAGATGTATTAATACTTTTAAAAACTTTATGAGACATTTTGATCTTTGCAGATGAGGAAACCGAGGCTTGAGAAGCCATATATATCTTGTTCAAGATCATATAGTTAGTGGCAGAGCCAGGATTCAAACCTGAGAAACCAGATTCCAGACTTTGAGCTTTTAACCAGGATGCCATACCATCTGAAAAGTTGAGATAAAATGGGGCCAGAACATATTAAATACTAGGACTGCAGGTTGTCAACTGAGGATCTACGCAAGTAGATATTCACATAAGAATGTGTCATGATCTGATTTATCTTTTAAGAAGATAAGTACGATTTTTTTTTTAAAGTTCAATTAAGGCAGATACAGTTCAAATGAGGCTTAACTTTTTAGCTCGATGAACTGTTTACTTAACATTTACCCAGTGTCTAAAATAAGCTATGATAATATAAGAAATAAACAGAGTTTATTCTATAACTCAAGGATTTTTAAGCCATTTTAAAAAACCTTTGCCCAAACAATATTTTCTGTGGATATTTAATATGAAGAATACATTGAGAGGTCTAAAATATGTTATTCTTGTGATTCTGGGAGGAATGAGCAGTTTCGGAGAAAATAACTGCTATAAAAACTGAAACTAACAAACCTCTCTATCGATGGCTGTTTCCTGTTTTCTTTTTGTACATGTCATGTCTGGCTTGACAGCAACTTTACTAACCAGGACAGGCTAATTGTTGTAATAAACAACTGCAAAATTTTAGTGGCTTTATATGTCAAAGGCTTTTTACCCCTTTCTCATCTTATACTTCAGTGCAGGTTGGAGAGGGCAGGAGAAGCCTCTGTTCCACAAAATCACTTAGAAAGCCAGGCTAATAGAAGTTCCACTGTCTTCAATGCATGGAATTCAACATCCTATCACCAAACAAGAAGAGGGAAAACATGGAGAAGGCACCCTAACTCTTAACTGCTTCAGTCCAGAACTAACAAGTCACTTCAGCTCATGTGTTATTGGTGAGACTGGTCACATGGCTTCACCCTGATGCAATGGGCTGGGAACTGTAACTCAGTAGTGTGCCCAGTAAGAGGAAATATGTTGGAGGAAGATCTCGGCTCCAGGAACAGCATCACAAATTGAAATCTCTTTTGAGTAAAGCACCATGCAAAGCAGTAAACATACAAAGGTGAGTGAAACATGTTTCCTGCATTCAAGGAGCTTTCTGTCTACAAGTGGAATTTGGTTGAATAACTGAAGCTGAGCTAACAATAATAGCTAAACTTACCAATGGCTTGCAGTGTACAAGGCAGGGTTCTAAAGGCTTTATAGGAATTAATTCCTTTAATCAATGAGATAGTATTACTAGCACCCATTTCATACATGAGGAAATTAAAGCAAAGAGTAAGTTGCCCAATGAGGCATGGCTAATAAGATGTAGAGTCAGGATTGGAACTCAGACTGTCTGACTAAAAACTCCACACTCCTCAGAGCAGTAAGTGCCACAAGGGGAATACAGACACGGTACGCATGTGGCCTTGTGCGGGAGGAGTATTTATGGAAGCAATAGGTGACCATCAATCTCTGGTCTTCACTTGGGAGCACAGGTCAACTGTTCAATAGATGTGAGTTATTTTTATTATTGTAGTAGGTTTCCAATAAAAGATAACATTTTGAAAATGATTTTCAGGGAGATGGGCCATTTGACAAATGGGAAATTAATGTGAATGGGACTTCTTCCAAAGTCACAAAAAGGTTTTTAAAAAAGGTATGAATGCAAAGATTAGAAAAAGGAAAGAAAGGAGTCTGAGAAAGGCTCATGTGACTAAACTTGGGGAAGGATTTTTGTGTTAGCTTATTTGCTCTTTCTTACCTTCTGATAGGCTTCTGTCCATTTTCCTTCTTTAATCAACTTTCCATCAACACATCCTTTCATGTGCTTTCCTTCAATGTAGTCCAACTCTAAAGTAGCTTTACAATGTTCTAGGAAGAGCCAGGGTTCTTCTGACTCAGACACTAACCTGTTTTTGATCTTGGGCAAAATACTGAGACCCTTGGTCTTCAGATTTCTTATCTTTAAGAAGAAAAACTACCAGTCACATCATTTCCACAGCTCTTGCTAATGTTATGCTTCTTCAAAATGTCTGAAATGTTCTAGGATCTTAGTACCTAGTACTTTTTAAATATTCCTTTTGCTATTTCATTTTTTTGTTCAGCCTCATGCTGTGTGCCAGATTAGTTTTAAGATATAAATGTTTATGTTTGTATTCTGTATATGTAGGTGTTAACGCCAAGTCTGAGTTTAAATATTTTGATATAAACCAATAGTCTTGCTATACTATTAACCTTTTTCTTTACACATCACTGACTTTCTGTTTTGTTTACAGGTCAAGGTTTTCACAGTCTAATTTGGCAATGGGATCATGGAAAATTTTAGGATATGAAGATATCCATAGGAAATATGAGTGGGAGTGTGTTTTCTTGAAGTTAATAGAAGCAATTTAAAAATCAGACTGACAATGTTACAAAATAGTACACTTTATAGATGAAAGGTTCTGTGAATATTTTAGTGGAAGATAAAAATTAGAAATATAATTATTTAGACTTTGGCTGTGAAAAGCAAACACTATTTCATCAATTTTCTGTATTTAAGAAACAGAACTGTTTTATCTATTACATTAAGCTGGATCATGCTATCATCAACCTACCATACACAAAAAGAAGGCTATGAAAACTTCAGTCATTTTCATCTCAGCATAATGATACCCCCTGTGTGGTTTTATAATTCTCAATTAAAATGAGTAATTCAATGAAAGAACAAGTCCTATGAGGAAAGATGCCAAGAAGGAATTCTAATGTTAAATATTTTCCCATGGTAAGGCTGTTATGATTGGTGATACTTCAAAGATAGTTTTTTTTATTTTAATCTTAATGTAGTAGTACTATAAATAAATGGAGGAACATAAATTTATAATGGGTACTTTTAGATTACTAATTGCTTTTTTCTTATTAAAATCATCCTATCTCATGAACACATCTTTTGGTTATTTGTATTGTTAGTATATGTGCTCCCAAATCCTCAGGAGCTATGTTTCTGCTTCCAATTCCATATATCCTGTTTGTGTCTGTGATTGTTCTGACATTTTGCTAGTTTGCCATCTATGTCTAATTTATTCCTCAGCATAATCCTATACTGTTTAAGTGAGATGACTTGGCGAAAGTCACATAGGTTATAAGTATTCAGAATTTGAATTGAAATGTTTTAAAAATCTCTCTACATAGTCAGACACTGGCCTGCTCATTTTTAAATAACACAACAGCCTCCCCTTATCCATGGGGGATATGTTCCAAGACCTGCAGCAGAGGCCTGACACCACAGATAGTATTGAATCCCATATATACTATGTTTTTTCCTATACATACATACCTCTTCGTATGACAAAGTTTAATTTATACGTTAGGCACAGTAAGAGATTAACAACAATAATTAATAATAAAATAGAACAATTATAAAATATACTGTAATAAAAGTTATGTGAATGTGGTCTCTCTTTTTCTTTCTCTCTAAATATCTTATTGTACTGCACTTACCTACTCACTTGCAGGAAGCATGTTACAGCTTGTCTTTGGCTTATCAGAATTGCCAGCATCACTACACTTGCTCTTTGGGGCTATTATTAAATAAAATAAGGGTTACTTGAACACAGGCATTGAGATACCATGACAATCGATCTGATAACTGAGATAGCTACTAAGTGCCTAACAGATAGGTAGTGTATACAGGGTGAATTCACTGGACAAAGGGAGGATTCATGTCTTGAGTGGGACAGATTGGAATGACACAAGATTTCATCATGTTACTCGGTATGGCACTCAATTTAAAACTCATGAATTGTTTATTTCTGGAATTTTCCATTTAATATTTTTGGATCATGTTTGACCATGAGTACTGATACCATAGAAAGCAAAACCACAGATAATGGGAAGCTACTGTATGTTCAATTGATGGTTTTGCACAACCCAAACATTTTTGAGTGCATAAGCCCTGGATTAAATTTAAAGAATGGATCAAGAATATTGTGGGTTACAAAGAACATTTGGAGGGACCAATTCTGCACCTAGGCAAGTAGGGTTACAATGCAAAGGGCAAAACACCTTCCTCACCAACATTGCCAATGTATACATTTCCTGTAGCTCTAGGTGTTTTGGAATAAGTCAAAGCCCTCAGTTAAAATATAAAATACTTCCTAGAAAGAGAAGCACATTTAATGTGAACCATTAATACCTTAGCCTGAATTATTTTTTTTTTAGATATTATCTCCAAATAGAGCCACACAAGCGTGCAACATAGGACTGGAGAATTGCAACGGTGAACTGAAAGATTCACGGACTTGGGGGATGTCTGATAGAGGGGAATTAAGAGGGTGTCAGAGTGGCTTTCCCTCAGGGTCACTGCTAGTACACATATCACCTTGTGCTGAATTTATAAAAGGTTCCCTCTCCTGGAATGAATTACAAAAAGGCAC
Organism: Rhinolophus sinicus; assembly: GCF_036562045.2. Lineage (NCBI taxonomy): Eukaryota > Metazoa > Chordata > Mammalia > Chiroptera > Rhinolophidae > Rhinolophus > Rhinolophus sinicus. The sequence continues at coordinate 150,387,152 of NC_133751.1, read as the reverse complement.
TCATTCTGGGTGGTTGAATTACTAAAAGACGCCTTTCCCCCCAGGATGATGGAGCTGCCAGGCAGGACACAAGAGGTAAGGAGGGGGTATGTGCTAGACTTCAACCCCACACATTCCCTCTTGGCCAAGTACCTTTGTCCAACTTGCATAACCTTACATGGCAGCCCCAGTTTTTCTAGAGAGCCAATGGGTTGCAAGAGGTTATAAGGCATTGGAAGGAGGAGAACATTATGCGTATTACACAACTGAGAAACAACTTTACTTAAGGCTGGAACTTGCTGTTGGGGAATCCTAGCAGCATGGAGCTCTAGCAGCTTTCAGGGTTAAAGGCTTACTGATGAGGCCTTTGATGTAGGGTAGGAACTGCCACTAACGTGGAAAGTATGGAATTTGGTCCAGGCAGAATCACGATTATTTAAAGATATCGTCAGGGTGACCTCCTTCTAACACTGAGCCTACAGAAAGATCTAGGTATTTTAAGTTATTGTGAAAGGAATGTCAATTATTGTGGAATTTTAACCAGTTTCTAGGGACTACTATAGCATACTGCAAAGAATTCAAAACTTTTTTTTGGAAAGGAGGGGTTCCAGTCTTCTGTTTAGGCACGAGGTTCGAATATTTCTTGTTCCTGTTATTTAGTTAACAATATAATATATTGATATAGTCTATTACTATTTTTAGAGTACTAGCAACAATAGTCACTATAAAAATAATATATTTTTGTTATGTAAAATTTTGTAAATACGAAAATACTGAGAATGTACTAAAAATTAATTTACAATCCCACTGAGATACATGTCTCATCCCAGACTTGTGTTGTGTCTGTCATTGTTTTTGTTCCTATTTAGTTAAAATCAAGAAGATGCTGTCCATTTGTCCTCCAGGCAAGGAACTACTGTGGACCACGTAACAAGGCCGATCCAGCATGTGGATCTGACCTGTTTCCTGTTTCTTCTTTTATCAAGCCTCGGATTTCCTCGCCATCCATGCATTCTGTCCAATCTTTGTAACAATTATTTCTGATAACCAGCTTGTTAATGACAATTTTACTTTTAATAGGACTTTTAGGGAAACAACTATGGCCATATGCTATGAATTGCTTTGATTCTTCTGGAAGGATCATCAGTGATATCCTCCCTCTATGCTCCAGAGCAAAGCAATTGGGCTGTTAGCATGCACACAGCTTTATTTATTTCAAGTAGTTCATTTCAATCTACAGATCTACAAATATTAAAGGCCCCTGCCTGAGGTGCCTTGCCATCATCATTTTGAACAAAGTCTGGAGTTTTGGGAGAAGCCAGAAGCATCAAGTTTGAGCGGCTATGTATAGAAATATGTGGGCTGGTGGTGGAGGGTAAAGGAGGGAGGAACGGGGCAGGCTGAAACATTTAGACTAAATAGGCTTTGAGAAAGAATGAGAACACTTAAAATTTTCCATTCATTGTTCCTTGGCATCAGTACTGCATGCAGATAAAAACGCCAAAATAAGCATGAATTTTGTTTTAATTAACTCTTCTAAGATTTGTCTACCACTTAGTTGCCCCCCCTCATCTGTTATTTTGTTAATTTTAGTGCCATAAATATTATTAATCTACAGAGATTTTTTTTCTGTTTCCTTTAGTTAATTAAAGATACTCTAGAATTTATCTTATGCTACCACCAGGAGGGCACAAAAAGTGAAATATTATATTGCTAGATAGTTCATTCATTAGCATAAAATAATCAGTGGGATTGTGTGTTGGAGTTTCACATACCTCTGTCAGATTTTTCTTTTAAGGGACAAATGCAACCAACAGAAAAAAGGAAGAGGATAGAGAAAAAGGGTAAAAAATGAAGGAGTTAGGCAACAACAAACATACAGATTAGCTTTTTTAAAGAGATAATCTCACTACACTCTAGCCTGGGAAGAAACTGCAATAATTTCCTGTCCAGATATCATTAGTAATCGGCGCAGTAGCCAAGTCTTCCTTCCTGTGTTTCAAGCTGTGTCGCTCGGTCAAGAGAAAAAGGGGGGGCATCAGGGCAGCCGTAAAAAAACCAACACTAAAATGATATTCTTACATTTTACTTACTTTATATTAATGGTTTTATTACAAAAAGAAACTATGATGTAAACTTCATGTATCATTCACTTACAACATTTTAGACCAAACCAAGCAGAACCCCACGCTAGACAGCTCCACTATTTATATTCCTCTAAGGGTAGCTCATCCTGCCCTCTTTTTCCACCCTCAGTGTTTTTCTTCCTTCAGGGAGAGATTCTATATCAGTGTTTCATTTCTCCTCTGGGTGGACTTAAAGGCCAGACACATTGATTATTAATTATTATATTGGAGTTTCTCTCCTTTCTCGACCAATGACACAATCTGCAGAGTATGATAGGTATACTGTAACTGACATCTGTACTGAAAAAAATCAGGTTATGGCATATATATCTGCACTAATAAAAAAAGCCATCTTTCAAATCTTCCTTTTGTAAGTCTTGCTAAAAAGACCGCTGTGTTACAAATGCATAGGCACTGAGCCATAAATCCAGTAACAGAGACATATCTAAAAGCCCATTTTGGGACATTTTTTACTTGGACTCTTGGGACACTCCAGGCTTAACTAGAGTCACTTACTCTTTTTCTAGGCTGTGCTACTGATGAATACCAGGAAGAAAACTTGAAACATAGGGGATTTTCTGGCCCTATTAGCTGCCTGTGCTATTTTACTTCATCTATTTCTATTGGTGTAAATTTCTCAACTTAAAATTATTTATTTTGCCACTCATCCTGTATAGAACTTGTTGGCTTTTTAAAATTTTTTTATTTGGGAGTGCCAGTTTATGGTTTTCTATAATATGGCATACATTTTCTATCATATGACATGAGTTAAAAAACAGTAGGAATCTAGGGTAATGGTTAGGAACATGAATTTCTATTCGGTCTGACCAAAGTCTGAATCACAGCTCTCACGCTAAACATGGGCAAGTTACTTGACTTCCTAGAAGCTCAGTTTTCTCACCTATGAAATGGATATAGTAATAACACAAAGGCTAAAGGGCCTGCAACTAGCTCAGGGTCTGCCTTACAGTAAGTCCTCAGTAAGTGGCAGCGTTATTATTATTACTGTGTTTCTCCGAAAATAAGACCTAGCCAGACAATCAGCTCTAATGCGTCTTTTGGAGCAAAAATTAATGTAAAACCCGGTCTTATTTTACTATAATATAAGACCGGGTCTTATCTAACATAATAGAATACAAAACCGGGTCTTAACATTAATTTTTGCTCCAAAAAACGCATTAGAGATGATTGTCCGGCTAGGTCTTATTTTCGGGGAAACATGGTATTATTAGGATGGTCAAATCAAGATAATTTGGAGAGTAAACAGGGTCACTATATTTTTAATAGTTCCACTAAAACAACAGGAAAAAAACAGTGCTATCCTGAAGTCAAGTGAAACATATAGGTTGTAGACTATCTCAGTATCAGCACTGGGAAATTAGGTTCTGAATTACTCATTTGATCTGATGTTGAGAGGTACATACAGCAACCAGAGTGACAAACCAAGGGGTAGGTATTTTGTTTTTGCTGTTTTCCTTTTCCATTTTTGTGTTCAAACCTGTTTTTCAGTGTAGAAAGGAACAGTTTGTAGTGATGACTTTTAGTTCTGCCCATGCATACATACATACAAGGGCACTTCCTCCTTTAGTTACACCAGTTTTGATTGTAAAGGACAAAGTGGATTTATGCTTAGTGACCTCTTTCAAGTTTTCTTTCTTTGTTGCAAAATTATGGGGACCAATAACTTGATTTATTCCGTTAGTTTTGAACTGCATTGCCAATAAGTAAATTGGTTCATGGTAATCACAGAATTCATTTCAATTAAATGATCATCAATTGTGTTATTTGCCTTTTTGCATATAATTTATTATGGTCTACTTTTCTCTTTCAATTAAAAACGTTGAAGTATATAATTTATTTGTTTCTAGGGATAACAAATAAGGGAGCTACCATGTCTCCCCGAAAATAAGACTGGGTCTTATATTAAGGTTTGCTCCAAAAAAGGCATTAGAGCTTGTGTTTAGGGGATGTCATACTGAAAAATCATGCTAGGGCTGTTTTCCAGTTAGGTCTTATTTTTGTGGAAACATGGTAGAATTCTAAAATGATTATCTTTAAAATTTAACAATTGGAAATGTTTATGTTTCTTTATATGTGACTGATGATACATGATTAGCAAATTATTTTGTTGTATGCAATCAAAAACAATTATTTCTTTATGCAAAATCTACTTCAGAAAGAGGGAAAGATGAAACATACGAGAAAATACATTTTGCCTAATGATTTTCTTGCAGGAAAAATATTGCTATCATGATCCTTTTTAATTAAATAAGAATTTAGCACTTTTGCATGTGTGTTCTTAATGTCAGACTCTTTGGTTATCACACTTACACCTCTGTTATTAATGTTAGCCATGGTTTGCAGATGAGGAAAAGCTAGTTATCAATGAATAATTCAGATTCCATAACTGTCAGACCTCATTATTTTAAATAGGGCCTGGTAGTTCCAGTTATAACCAGCTAATTGCCTCGTTTAAACTTAAACTATTAGACTATTTCACATAATTCCAATTTTTAAAAAAATAAAAAAAAACTTTAAATACATTTAAATTTGCTGTAGTACATAGAGTAATTTGCTTTAAATCAATCTAGAGGAAAAAAAGGCACTCTGCTTGTGATCTGTCTTCAAATAAGAATTAAAATTTATCTTAATTTAATCCACTAGCTGTCATGAAATAGTTACTTAACACAGAATGAGCAAAAGATGTTTAAGATTTTTATTAAATATGGCTAACATACAATATTATATTAGTTTTAGGTATACACAATAGTTATTCAACATTTATGTACCTAAAGAAGTTATCACCATGATAAATCCAGCAATAATCTGACACTGTATTATGTTATCACAATATTATTGACTATATTCCCTATGCTGTACATTACATCTCCATGACTTACTTGTCTTACACCTGGAAATCTGGACCTCTTATTCCCCTTCACCTCCCCCCCCCAGTTTTTTAATTGTTTAATTACTGTTGATATTTAATATTATTTTATATTAATTTCAGGCGTACAGCATAGTGATTAGACATTTATATAATTTAAGAAGTGATCCCCTGACTAGTACCCACTTGACACTGTATATATTTATTTCCATATTATTAACTATATTCCCTATGCTTTACTTTACATCTGTTGTAGTCATTAAAAGGGTGACTTTTGGAGAACACACATTCACATGGTTTCGTTTTAATAACATCTTTGCACTAGCTATGAGACCTTGTGTTAGTCATGGACACTTACTGGGTCTCAGTTTCCTCACCTATGAAATTGGTAGTGAAGTGGGGCTGGGGATGGGACTAGACCAATGCTCAGGCCACTTCTAGCCGTATAGGTCTCTTCATTTAGGAAGCATAATGCACCCATGCTTCCTTTAAGGGAAAGATTCTTTGAACATTTGAAGAGAGTAAGTCTTGTTTACTTTTCCAATATAAGTCCATATTGGCTGAAACAGCACATAGAGGTACCCAAATTTAATATCCTTTTCTGGAAAGAGGTGAAAAATGAATTTAATTTCCTCGGATTCAGATGTAGAGCATTTTCATTTACTTTTTTCAAAGCTAAGTCTTCCACCAGAGATCACCTTAGTATAGTTAACACCACACTAAGGTTTGAGAAAATAAAACTCAGATTACTTTTCTTCCTTCAATTTACACTAACAAACAACTTCTGAAATATTCCCACTTTTTTGTTCCCTTTTGTTGCATTTCCATCTCTGAATGACTAGTTTTTGTCTGCTCTGTAACATTCTGTAAAATATAACAGGCTACCATGAAATAATATAGTAAATATTTCCTCTTCATGAATTCTTATATTCTGACAGGTTCCTCCCCAGAAAATCCAGTGAAGATGAAATACAGACACATACAATTAACGTCAGTTACAGTTCATAGAAGCACACGCTTTTCTTCCATTGCAATAACTGAACATTTAGGAATTGAAGGGTTTATCATCTGTAAGTTATGTGTCAGCTTAGCTGTCTGAGATCAAGTTTCGTGCTTTAAATATTGTGCTCCAGGAGAAGCCCACCTCAGTCTCTGAATGTCATGCTGTGACCACACTCAGATACCACAGGAAAATGGAGGCCTTGCTTGTCTATCTTAAAACGCTGGCATTGGGTTTATTCCTCTCCTGTGACATGTGTCTTTAATGAAGCTATCAGTTATGTTTAGTAACTTACTGAATTTTACCTCAAAAACAACAAAAAAATTATAGAGCATTAATATACTACATGTAGCATTTTTAGATAATTATATAAATAGAACAATAAAAGATGTAAATGTCATATGCAGAATTTATCTTCTCTATATTGTAGCTTAGAATTCTATTGTATAGTAAACACTTAACTGTTTTAAGCATTTAATACAATTTTGTTGCAGAATAATGAAAATAGATGCTTTTGGTTTACCTTGCTTTGTTTTCAAAAATTCATTAAAATTTAGATTTTTATTTCTATGATTATAATATTGTGATAAATGGAAAGTTTCAGGAAGAAAATAACTGTAGTTTCCTAAGGATTTAGTCAGACTTTTAGCATATACTGAGTGTTCTAACATATGGTACAGATGGATTGCAAGCTACACCTGAGTAATTGGCCAATTCTACCATTTGGTGTTTATGTTGTGATTTTAAAATAGCCATTAATTCACCTGCTCTGTGTGTGTGTGTGTGTGTGTGTGTGTGTGTGTGTGTGTGTGTGTAAAGCCAGTTAAGAAAACCATTATTTTTACTATTTCACAAAATATGAAGAAGAGTACATTATTATAGAAGAGTTAAGAGCACACCTCATTGCTAGTTGTTAGTCAGAGCCAACAGCTACTTAGTCAACATGAGGAACAAATGGTCTGTGGGGATATCTTTTCTTTCTTCTGCAATGTCCTAAAAGGGAGAACTTCTACTTTAACTTTTTAAAGAGTAATTATTTCAATCTGAAAAAAACAAACAAACAATAAAACAAAAACAAAAAACAGAAAAAACTTCTAGCAGTAGTAACAATGAACTCAAAGGTACATGCTAAGGAATGGTTAATTGCAAAAGAGAGGAACACTATTTGACAGCCATACCTGGCATTTGTGATCTTGATGACCTTGGCATTATAAACCCTGTATTTCCAGTTCTGAAATGTTTGGCCCCTTGGAAACAAATTGAGCTTTTTAAATCCAAAAATTAATGTAATAATTCCTTATTAGTACACAATAGTAATACATATTAATTAAAAATTAACATAATACAATAACCAAAAATCAAGTGTGGTCACATACAAGCTTTTCAAACCTAAGCTGTACCATTGAGGAGTGCTCATATTTAGCGCTTGGAAAGATTCTCCATCAGAAAAAAGACAGTGAAGCCTGCCCACATGAACAACCCCTTTTACTTATTCATCTTAATTTATTAGCTCTTTCCTTTTGCTATATCAGCCAACAACAGCAGTGTCTTATTTTTTCCAGTTTTGTTGAAATGTAACTGGCATATAACTTTGTGTAATTTAAAGTGTATGACATAATTATTTGATATACAGAGGATGCCAAAAAATGTATACACATTTTAAGAAAAGGAAACTGTATTGAAATTGTAATACTTAATATATACTGATAAAAAAAGATGAATACAAGTCACGTTCAACTTCTGCAATTCCAGGAGGCATTCAAAATGGTTACCATCAGCATCCAGACACTTCTGATTATGGCGAAGTACTGCTTGAGCAACGTCGACCAGTATCCACTGTATACATTTTTTTGGCACCTCGAGTATGTATGCATTTGACTCTTGAACAATGTGACGGTTAGGGGCTCTGATCCCTTACACAGTGAAAAATTCACATATAACTTTTGACTCCCCCAAAATTTAACTACTGATAGCCTATGGTTGACTGGAATTACCAATAAATAAACATTCCATTATAGTAACACATATTTTGTATGTCTTATTTATGATATACTGTATTCTTAAAATAAAGTAAGCCAGAAGAAAGAAATGTTAAGAAAATCCTAAGGAAGAGAAAATATATTCACAGTATTTATTGAAAAAAAAAGAGAGAAATAAAAACCAAAAAATACCCCCAAAAAACAGCCCATGTATTGGTGGACCTAAGCAGTTTAAGCCTGTGTTGTTCAAGGGTCAATTGTATTTGGCAAAATGATTACCACAGTTAGTTCAGTCAACATTCATCACCTCACATAATTAGATTTTTTTCATTGTAATGAGAACTTTTAAGATCTATTTTTTTAGCAACTTTCAAATATACAATAGAGTATTGCTAACTATAGTTGTTATGTTGTATATTACACCCCCAGAATTTATCTTATAACTTGAAGAATGAATCTTTTAACTGCCTTATCCCAATCCCCACCTCTCCTGGCAACCACAAAATTTATCTGTTTCTATGAGTTTTGTTTTTTTAGATTCCACATATAAGTGAGATCATATAGTCATTGTCTTTCTTTGTCTGACTTATTTCACTTCATATAACGCTCTTAAGTTTCATTTATGTTGTTGCTAGTGATAGGATTTCCTTTTTTTATGGCTGAATAGTATTTCACTGTGTGTGTGTGTGTGTGTGTGTGTGTGTGTGTGTGTGTGTTAGATTTGCTTTATCCATTCATCCATTGATGGACAGGTAGGCAGTTAGGTTATTTCCATATCTTGGCTATTATAAATAAAGCAACAATGAACTCAGGGATGCAGATATCTCTTTGGAATAGTGATTTTATTTCCTTCAGATATGTATACTCAGCAGTGGAATTGCTGGATCATTTGATAGTTTAATTTTAATTATTTTAGAAACCTCCATACTGTTTTCCTAGTGGCTGAACCAATTCACATTTTGACCAACAGTGCACAAAGGTTCCCTTTTCTTTACATCCCTGCCAGCCTTTCTTATCTCTTGTCATTTTGATGACAGCCATTCTAACAGGTGTGAGGTTTTATTCCAAGGAATATGTGATCCTTCTTTCTCCAAAAAATAAATGTATTACTCACTGTAATTCTAAAAGGTTTCTAGTGTCTGGAGACCTCTATATTTAGGTATTTTCTGTCATCTTGTAATTGAGAAGTTAGCCATTACATGCTTAAGGGCATGTAAAATGTGTATTTTTGTTTGTGCAGGTCTTAAGTGATTCCTGTTCTAGTTGTTGCATAGGGTAAGATTCTCCTTAAATGTGTATGAATTCTATTTTTATAAAATTAGGTGTGAAAAAATTCAAACATATATAAAGCAGACAAGTAAAGAGAATCATATAATAAAGCTCCACGTGTGAATTATTCAGAATGAACAATTATCAACACATGACCAATTTTCTTTCAACTGTCCCACTCCCTCTCCTACCATTACCATTGGATTATTTTGAAGCAAACCACAAACATCACATCGTTTCATTTATAGTACTTCAGTCTGAATCCATAAAATATAAGAACTCTTTTACATGACAGCATTATCACATCTAAAAAAAAATAATAATTCTTAATACCATGAAATGTCCAGTCAGTGTACAAATTTCCCTTCTTGTAACATTCATATATTTTTCAGTTGGTTTGTTCAAATCAATATCCAAACTAGTTCCAAACATTGCATGAGGTTTATACGTTTCTAAGCTTCAAATCTTTAGTTTCCTCCTGCTCTTTTTTATTGCAATTTATTAATCATGGAAACTAGAATTCCCTACATACTGGATTGTGCTGATTGAATCTCCGTAGTATATTGTTTAACATGATGCTTTGTTTCAATTTGATGAGATTCAGGTTTGAATTTTTGCAAGGAAGCAGTAGAAATGGCGTAATATATTTTCTACTGTAATACACATGGGAGCACAGATGATCTGTTATCTCTCTTTTTGGGATATTTAGATTGGTCATTGGATTTAGATATTATCAGTCTGATCTGACAATTGTAAAGTTCCTGATCAGCTTTTTCATCAATGGCTTCATAGGCATTGTTTATCATTGCCTAGCTCAAACAGTTCAGTCAGGTACTGTGTTTACTTTTGTCCTCTAAAAGTTCTACAGAAAGTATTATTTCAGTTTATGCAATATATTCATTGTGGAGCCCAGGGTAATGTAAGCAGGAGAACAATGAGTGACAGTTTCTAATATTTTGCTTCTCCAGGACGCTAGGAGAAATGGAAGCATTTCATTAACACTCTTTTGTGTGTGATTTCAATTAGTCAATACTGTAAATGCAGTTATTTTCCAATATAAATGACAGTGGAATCAACATTCCTAAAAATACTATGACACAACCATTGCTTCTATGAAGGGAATAGCTTACTTTAATTGCAAATTATTATTCCTACTCTATAGCTAAATATAGATAACGATTGTTTGGTGCATTCAGCAGCATTTGTCATCCATTATCTCATTTGATTCTCACAGCAACTCTATGCCATGAATAAGGAAAGAATAATTTTCTCTACTTTACAGATGTGGAAACTGAGGTTCAGAGAGCTGAAATCACTTTCCATTTTCTTTCAATGAGTTGGTGGCGGAACTGGGATCTGATTTTGGGTTCCTGACTTTAAATCCAGTTTTCTTTTTACTGTACAATATTGACCTATCGCTAGATTCAGGATTCCTGTCAATTTGTTAAATTCAGTAGCATGCACTGATAAGCCAATAAATTACTATGAAACTGGAAACAGGATTTATATGAAAAAATACATATCATGAAATTATATGTATAAAATTAAAAGCTGCTAATAACAATTTTCATGGCACCATTAAAAAGTAGCAGCTATCTACCAATTTTCATTTTTGATTGCGATTTTTGTTGTATTAGTACATTCTCAAAACTTCTTTTGAATTCCTTTTTTTTAAATTAAAGTTTATTGGGGTGACAATTGTTAGTAAAATTACATAGATTTCAGGTGTATAATTCTGTATTACATCATCTATAAATCCCATTGTGTGTTCACCACCCAGAGAGAGTTCTCCCTCCATCATCATATATTTGATCCCCTTTACCCTCATCTACCACCCCCACCCCCCTTACCCTCTGGTAACCACTAAACTATTGTCTGAGTCTATGAGTTTTTGTTTCTCATTTGCTTGTCTTATTCTTTTTTTTTTTTTTTTTGGTTTATATACCACATATCAGTGAAATCATATGGTTCTCTGCTTTTTCTGTCTGACTTATTTTGCTTAGCATTATAATCTCAAGATCCATCCATGTTGTCACAAATGGTCATATTTCATCTTTTCTTACTGCTGAATAGTATTCCATTGTGTATGTATACCACAACTTCTTTATCCATTCAGCTATCGAAGGACATTTTGGTTGTTTCCATGTTTTGGCCACCATAAATAAAGCTGCAATGAACATTGGAGCACACGTGTCTTTATGTCTAAATGTTTTCTGATTTTTTGGGTACATACCCAGGAGAGGGATTGCTGGGACATACGGTAATTCTATTCATAATTTTTTGAGAAACTGCCACACTGCCTTCCATAGCAGCTGCACCAGTCTGCATTCCCACCAACAGTGTATTAGGGTTCCTTTTTCTCCACAGTCTCTCCAACACTTGTTACTATTTGTCTTGTTGATGATAGCCATTCTAACTGGGGTAAGGGGATATCTCATTGTGGTTTTTATTTGCATTTCTCTGATGATTAGTGATGTTGAGTATTTTTTCATGTCTACTTGCCATTTGTTATGTTCTCTTTGGAAAAATGTCTCTTCAGGTTCTCTGCCCAGTTTTCAATTGGGTTGTTTGTTTTTTTGTTGTTGTTGAGTTGCACGAGTTCCTTGTATATTTTGGATATTATCCCCTTATCGGAGGCACTGTTTGCAAAAATCTTCTCCCATTCAGTTGGTTGCCTCTTTATTTTGTCGATGGTTTCTTTTGCTGTGCAGAAGCTTTTAAGTTTGATATAGTCCCATTCATTTATTTTAGCTTTTACTTCCCTTGCCTTTGGAGTCAAATTCATAAAACGCTCTTTGAACCCGAGGTCCATAAGTTTAGTATCAATGTTTTCTTCTAAGCAGGTTATAAGCAGTTTATCGTTTCAGGTCTTATGCTTAAGTCTTTGATCCATTTTGAATTAATTTTGGTACATGGTGACAGATAGCAGTCCAGTTTCATTCTTTTGCCTGTGGCTTTCCAATTCTTCCAGCACCATTTATTGAAGAGGCTATCTTTTCTCCATTGTATGTCTTTTGCTTTTTTGTCAAAAATTATCTGTCCATATATATGTGGTTTTATTTCTGAGTTCTCAATTCTATTCCGTTGGTCTATGTGTCTGTTTTTCTGCCAATACCATGTTGTTTTGATTATTGTAGCCCTGTAGTACAAGCTAAAGTCAGGGAGTGTGATACCTCCAGCATTGTTCCTTTTTCCTAAGATTGCTTTGGCTATTCGGGGTCTTTTATGGTTCCAAACAAATCTGATGATGTTTTGTTCTATTTCTTTAAAAATTGCCATTGGGATTTTGATGGGGATTGCATTAAATCTGTATATTGCTTTTGGAATATGGCCACTTTAACTACGTTAATTCTTCCAATCCATGAACACGGAATGGCTTTCCATTTCTTTGTGTCTTCTTCAATTTCTTTTAAAAATGTCTTGTAGTTTTCAGCATATAGGTAGGTCTTTCACACCCTCGGTTAAGTTTATTCCTAGGTATTTTAGTCTTTTTGCTGCAATTGCAAAAGGAATTGTTTTTTTATTTTATTTTTTTTATTTTTCTGAGATTTCATTATTAGTATATAGGAATGCAATGGACTTTTGTACGTTGATTTTGTAGCTGGCAACTTTACTGTATTTGTTGATTGTTTGCAATACCTTTTTGGAGGAGTCTTTATGGTTTTCTATATAGAGCATCATGCCATCTGCAAATAGTGACAATTTAACTTCTTCATTCCCAATTGGATGCCTTATATTTCTTTCTCTTGCCTGATTGCTCTGGCAAGGACTTCCAACATTATGTTGAAAAGCAGAGGTGATAGGGGACAGCCCTGTCATGTTCCTGAATGAAGAGCAAAGGGCTTCAGTTTTCCACTGTTAATTATGAGATGAGATGAGGGTTTGTCATATATGGCCTTTATTATGTTAAGGTGTTTTCCTTCCATGCCTATTTTATTAAGGGTTTTAATCATAAATGGATCTTGTATCTTGTCAAATGCTTTTTCTGCATCAATTGATATAATCATATGATTTTTGTCCTTTACTATGTTTATGTGATGTATCACATTGATGGATTTGCATATATTGAACCATCCTTGTTCCCCTGGGATGAACCCCATTTGGTCGTGATGAATAATCTTTTTAATGTATTGTTGCATTCGATTTGCTAGAATTTTGTTTAGGATTTTTGCATCTGTATTTATCAGAGATATTGGTCTGTAGTTCTCTTTTTTTGTGTTGTCCTTACCAGGTTTTGGTATCAGGGTAATGTTGGCCTCATTGCATGAGTTAGGGAGTAATGTCTCTTCTTCAATTTTTTTGGAAGAATTTGAGCAGGATTGGTATTAGATCCTGTTTGAAAGTTTGGTAGAATTCACTAGAGAAGCCATCTTGTCCCTGACTTTTGCTTTTGGGAAGGTTTTGGATGACTGATTCAATTTCGTTCCTGGTGATTGGTCTGTTTAGATTTTCCAGTTCTTCATGGTTCAGCCTAGGAAGGCTATATGTTTCTAAGAACTTGTCCATTTCTTCTAGGTTATTGAATTTGGTGGCATATAGTCCTTCATAGTATTCTTGGATGATCCTTTGTATTTCTGTGGCACCCGTGATAACTTCCCCTTTTATATTTCTGATTTTGTTTATTAGTGTCTTCTCTCTTTTTATCTTAGTGAGTCTAGCCAAGAGTTTGTCAATTGTTAACCTTTCAAAGAACAAGCTCTTTGTCGCATTAATTTTTTCTATTGTCTTTTTATTCTCTATTTCATTTAGTTCTGCTCTGATTCTTATTATTTCCTTTCTTCTGTTGACCTTGGGTTTTATTTGTTCTTCTTTTTCTAGTTCTTTAAGATGTAATGTGAGATTATTTATTTGGGATTTTTCTTGTTCTTGAGATAGGCGTGTAAAGATATGAATTTCCCTCTTAAAACTGCTTTCGCTGCATCCCAAAAATTTTGGTAGGATGTATTTTCATTGTTATTTGTTTCTATGTATCTTTGGATCTCTCCTCTAATTTCTTCTTTGACCTGGTCATTCTTTAAAAGTATGTTGTTTTATCTCCATTTATTTGTGCTTTTTCCTGCTTTCTTTTTGCAGTTGATATCCAATTTCAAAGCCTTGTGATCAGAGAATATGCTTGGTATGATTTCAATCTTCTTAAATTTGCTGAGGTTAGTTTTATGTCCCAATATATGGTGTATCCTTGAGAATGTTCCATGTACACTAGAAAATAATGTATAGTCTGGTATTTTAGGATGAAGAGCTCTATACATGTCAATTATGTACATTTCATCTAATGTGTCATTTAGGGCTGCTATTTCATTATTTACTTTCTGTTTGAATATTCTATCCATAGCAGTCAATGACATATTTAGGTCCCCTAGTATAATTGTGTTTTGGTCAATTTCTCCCTTTAGTAATGTTAGTAGTTGCTTGGTATATTTCCGTGCTCCCTGATTGGGGGCATACATATTGATGACTGTTATGTCTTCTTGTTGTATTATCCCCTTTACCATTATGAAATGTCCATCTTTGTCTCTTGTTACCTTTTTCACCCTGAAGTCTGTTTCATCTGATATCAGTATAGGTACACCTGATTTTCTCTGGATACCATTTGCTTGGAGTGTCAATTTCCACCCTATCACTTTGAGTCTATGCTTGTCCTTGTAGCTGAGATGTGTTTCTTGGAGATAGCATATGGTTGGGTTTAGTTTTTTGATCCAATCTACTACTCTGTGCCTTTTTATTGGTGAGTTCAGTCCACTTACATTTAGGGTGATTATTGATATGTGAGGATTTCCTATCATTCTATATTTAGATTTCTGGTAATACTGTGCCTCCATTGTTTCTTTGCCATTGTTGTTGTCTATTATTTCTGTGTGGTGGTATTCTATGACGTTTCCCTTTGTTTCTTCTTTTATTACATTATATATTTCAGTTCTGGATTTTTTTTCTTTTTTGAGCAGTTACCCTTAAGTTTATGTAAAAGAAAGTTTGATATTTAGAGTATTCCATTTTCTTCAGCATGCCTACTTTCTCCATTTCCATATTCTGGTTCAGGCCTTTACTCTCCCCCTTTTTATGTTTTGGTTGCCACAAATTGTCCCTGTTGATGGTGGTCGAAAAGCCTCCTTTAGTATTTCTCGTAGTGCAGGTCGTGTATTAGAAAATTCCCTCAGCTTCTCTATGTCTGGAAAGGTCTTTGTTCCTCCTTCATATCTAAAGGATATCTTTACTGGGTATATTATTCTTGGCTCTCTTTCAATAGTTTGATTATTTGGTTCCACACCCTCCTGGCTTGTAGAGTTTCTGCTGAGAAATCTGATGGGCTTTCTTTTGTAGGTTACCATCTTCTTTTCCCTGGCTGCCTTGAGGAGTCTTTCTTTGTCGTTGATTTTAGACAGCTTCAATACAATGTACCTTGGAGAAGGCCTGTTGGGGTTGAGGTAATTAGGTGTTCTATTTGCTTCTTGGATTCGAGGGTCCAGTTCTGTCTACAAGTTTGGGAAGTTCTCATCGACAATTAGTTTGAATATATTCTCTGTTCCCTTCTTTCTTTCTTCTCCTTCTGGTATGCCCATTATTCTTATATTGTTCTTTCTGATGGAGTCAGAAAGTTCTTGTAGAGTTCTTTCATTTCTTTTAAGTCTCAAGTCTCTTTCTTCTTCCATTTGTGTCATTTCCAGGTTTCTATCTTCGATGTCACTCATTCTTTCCTCCATCTGGTCAACTCTACTATCTAGACTGGTTATTTCATTCTTAATTTCTTCTATTGAGTTCTTAACCTCCAGAAATTCTATTTGGTTCTTTTTAAAATTTCAATCTCTTTGGTAAAATATTCATGTTGTTCTTCGATTGTGTTTCTGAATTCATTAAACTGCCTTTCTGTGTTTTCTTGCATCTCGTTGAGTTTTTTCAGAACTGCAATCTTGAATTCTCTGTCATTTAAGTCACATATTTCCATATCTTTAAGTTCCTTTTCTGGAGACTTTTTACTTTCCTTCTGAGCTGTCTTGTTGCCTTGGTTATTCATGGCAATTACTGATTTAGTATTTCTCTGCCTAGACATCTACAGGAGTGGGTTCTGCAACATGTTGATAGGAAGAGATCTTTCTTTTGTTTTCCAGTACGTGTTTGTATAATGTTTTATTTTCTCTCCGACTGCAGCCTTTTTTTCTGTCCCACACTGTAATTTTATGTTTTCTCTGCACTATTCCAGCTTCTCACAAAATGGGGGGATTCTATGGAAGGTGGGCTTCTCCTCTGTTCACAGTTCACATGGGTCATGGGACACCACATCCTTGTGGGGATGCGGAGAGCTTTTGAAGCTCCAAAGCTCTTCATGCACCAGATTCAGAGCCCATGTGTTTCAGCAGTTCTGTTTACTCCTGCAAGGATCCACCCAGGTAGGTGCGGACAAGGGCAGGGTGAGTTTTGAGAATTGGCCCAGAGCAATGGCGGCAACCACCACCACAGCTGGTCCTGCTTCCACAGATCCCTCCCCTTTGCTGGAACTAGTTGGGCTGTGAATCTGTGTCTGTGGACCACAGTTCTCAGAACTGTAAATATCTGTTCTTTTGATCTGACACTGCTACTGTTCTGCTTGTAACCAAGGGCAGGTGGGCGGGTAGTGAGGGGGCGGCTAGTCTCAGTGCCTAAGGGTTCCATTCTCTGCTTGGCATTGAGGGCTTAAACCACCTTTTTTCAGCCTTCTTCCCTCAGTCTTTGCTCAGAGTTCTCTGCCATGATCGTTGGGTTCAGCTGTGTTATATGCTGTCCCCTCAGCCCTGTGGGCCATAAACGGAGCCCTAGCAATTTGAGTTTTTCCCTCTCCCGCAGCTGTGGTAGCTCCGGGATTCAGTGAGCTTGGAGCACTGAGCTAGGTCTGTGTCCTGAGCTCTCGTGCTTCGGTCTCAGCGCTTCTCCCTTTCCTCCTCCCCTCCTTGCTCAATCCCCCCACCCCCCTTAAGTGAATTCAGTAGTGCGACCCTTTGTCTTGCCTGTCTGTGGTGCAGGGAGTTCTTTGTGGAGTTATAGTTTTTCAATTTGTTGTAAATTTCAGGGGAGATTTCCAGTGGCTCACCTCACACCACCATTTTGATGACACTGTTTTGAATTTCTAGTATGTGATAGGTATAGGAAATAAGTTTGTCTTCACAAGAGGACTTCATAACATGGTGCAAGAAAAGTAGATAAACCAGAATTGTAGCATAGATTAAGAAAATAATGGATTTTAGGTTTCAACAATTGTCAGTTTTGACTTGATTCTATATCTTTTATTACTTTCAGTATATCAAGCGATCAAGTGTAAGTTGCTCAAAACCCATAAAATATATTTTACAAAGTTAGCCAGTAGCTTCCAGTATAAATAATTCTATTTGTTTTTAGGGATCAGATATGGCTAATTACACCTCTGAAATTATCTTCAGGTTTTTCTACCTGAAGACATTACTTTCTTTAGTCTAGTTTCCAAAGGTCCACTGATAGGTGGCTGGTGTGTCTAAGAATAGCCTTAGCTTTGGACCTGCCACCAAAATGGCCAGGAACCATGCATAGCCTGCCTAGGGAGATCCAAATGTCAGAGCTGGGTTCAGGGCTGGCTTTCCACAGGCCCAAACTATCAGTTTATTCCTGGCCATAGAAGAGTCTAGGACACATTTCAAATCTAGTAGGCATGGGTGTCTGTTTCTGGAGCACAGTCTATACAGAACCTCTGATAACAGTTGATTCCCAAAGTAAAGGATAAAACAAAACTCTTCAGGGGTTCCTCAGACAGTGGAGGCTTATGTGAATGACTTGAGTGACATGTTTTCCTAAGAAAGCTAACTTATACTCTTGGAGGAAACCTGCCTTTTTGTTTAGAGGAACTAATAACAGACAATATGAAATAATAACATGAAAGAAAAGAGAGAGGAAAAAATATGAACATGCTCTGAACACTAACTTACTGAATTAGGTGAATTTTAATGTCACATGTAACTGGCCTCATGCCTGAACTGATATAATGAAGATTTTGGTTTTGGAGATGCTCTTAAGCAGATTATAAAATCATTTATAATATGCTATTTTTTCTTGGTGTCTTTATCACCAATCACCTTTGTGTTGTACATGAGCAAAATTTTTAACCAGATGGAAAAGTCAAGATTTTCCTAGTCAGATCTTAGGGATCTTTGCCTCTGCACAGCATCTTATCTTTGTTTGCCAATATATACTAACATTTTACACACACACACACACACACACACACACACACACACACACACACAAACACCTCAGGACGCATTTATTAGACATTTCGTTGCCACTCCCTAGATGAGGAAACCAAAGCTCAGAAGCTAACTATCTTGGATAACTGAACATAAGTTAGGAATTGGGTCTTCCTGACACAAAAGCAAAGGTTTTCATTTGTTTCTTAAGTTCAAGAGGCTGATGTTACAAGTACACAGCAGATATAGTAATTTTCCCTGAGAAAACTTTTGTTCACCTAGAAGCTGATATAAATGATAAATTTGCTGAATTGAATTGTTCTATATTTTTAAAGTTGGTATACCGGGTGGAGGAACTGAAGAAAGCTAAACTATGTGTAAATACTACCATGAAAACAGCACCCATGACTGGATGTGGGCAAGTATAGTGAGTACATATTAATAAGTAGTCGCCATGATGCCTATCTCAGTAACTCCTTAGGAACATTCTGAAATTAAAATTTGATGCTTTCACATCAAATTAGTCATTTATATTGGGCTGTCTGTATTTTGGAACTCTTGTAAGGGAAAGAACGTATTGAGTATCATTTCATTTCTGGAAAGTTTGTGGCACGTTGGTGCTAGTCATTCTAATGTGAAAAATCATAGAAATGTAGACATATAAATCTAGAAGACTTTTACATATTAACTTTTCTTTTCAGTAAGGCCATTATTAAGACTATGAAACTTTTTAATGTCCTGTGATTTTTATCTCTAGAAAGCATTTATCGCACACTCACTGTATTCAGAATTCTGAATCAGGCAATGAGGCAAGATGAAAAAAGAAAAGCCTGAGTTCACAACTAGAGGAATTATAGAAAACTGCCTGACATGCATGTACTTTACAATTATGTATAATAAACTTCTAAACATTCATGAGCAGCAGGAGCCAGGTTTCTCCACCCAGCTAAGCTGCCCTGTGGAGAATGCTGAGCAAGGAATCAGTTTGCCTCTCTTTTCCTCAAGTCACAGAATCAAGGACATGACTCCTGGTACAGAAGCAAATTTCCCTCTAACCTAGCTTGGGGATTTTCTACAAATGTGTATTGTTTTGCCTCATGCTCCCATTTATTAACATGGAGACTGAAGTTTTTGTTATATTGATATACATATTCCTAAATGACATGAACCTGAAAGTATTAAAATCTTTAACCCATAAGAAGTGTATTTTCCACTGTTACCTTTTTGAAACACACAATATGAAGTATATTTTTTATTGTGATACATTTTTGTAACCCTCATAAGTATATTTGTATTGTAACCCATCACACACACCTTCCACACACACACCCAACACAAAAGTTTCACAAATATATTTAACTTAATATACACATCGGACTACAAGATTTTCTTTACTTGTCTGTCTTATTTCTATTTCTATACTGTTGTAGATTATTTAAAAAATGCTAGTAGTACTAACTGCTGAACTTATTTCATAACACACTCATGCATCTGGATTGATAGACTGAATAAGTTTGTGCTAAATAGTTGCATAATTGAAAAAAGAAACTCTAGTAGAAATCACCTTCAAGAAGAATCTACTTGATGTTTATAAAGAAAGAAAACAAGAAAGCTGATATCATGCTCAATTAAATAGTTATTACTTAAGAGATTGGTTCATGAGGTGTGGTCAGATATAATGTGTAGCTTGAATCATGTTTTCTCTGCCCCACATCTCCAATGTCTAGCACAGTATTTACTCTAGGAGTTTACGAATCATATGTTGGGTTTAATTAAAATGAACTCTAGTGTGGCTATAGAAATGGATAAAAGTTGTAGAATGCAAACTATTATTGGAAAAAAAGCTGAACAACTTGGGTACTTTTAGTGTTTGATTTTGTAAAAGAAACAGAGTGCCAAGATTATACCAATTTTATAAAGTTAGGTTGGAGGGTCAAGGTAAGATTTGGAAAGAAATGGTAAGTTCGTCAGGAGATGATTTTAGAAAGAACTACATGACTATGTCTAGTGTTTCATAGGATTGTAGATTCTTCAATAGAAGGGACATTAGGCTTCCAGTAGTCCAAACTGTTTTCCAATGCAAGATTTCTTTTTGTAACATCCTTGAGAGAAAACCATCCAATCTTTTCATGAAATATTCTAGTGAAGAGAGAATGTGCTTAAAGAAACAATCCGGTGTGTTGTTCATTATCTTGAATTATTGTAAGGTTCTTTTCTCTGTATCTGAAATCTTTCTCCTTGTTACATCCACTTCCCCCGCCCCCTTTTTTTGGTCTGTCTTCTACCATAATATATAAAAAGTTCATTCTTTCATTAACACAGTAGCCTTTTTCACCTCTTAGCTATACCCTTTCAGTATTTTTCAATGTTCCTGAAACTCAAGATTAAAAATGTTTCCAAGGCCAATAATGTTAAAAAGAAACTGAGGTCAAGAAGGGGAATGAAACAGTGAAGAATCACAGAACTAATGCCCACTTCTTAAAAACAACGCAGGCAGTATTTCATGGTCATCAGATAAGAATCTCCAGTGTTTTCAAAACTATGAATATTGTTGACTTCATAAATCATTATCAACAAGTAATATTTGTTGAGAATCCTTTGGGAAAATGACAGTGTGTTTTACTGAAGGCATAACATAATTTCTAATGGCTCTTTTCCATGTGGGGACCTCTTATTGCCAAATGATTAGAGAACTCTTAAATACATTTGCATTAGTATCATCATTATTTCTCTAAAAATTTAATAAGGCAGCTGAGCTCCTCTTGAAAAGAGATGATCTCATGTTTGAAGGGAAATATTTTTCCCCCATCAGACTAATACAGTTTACTTAACTGTATGTTTCCCCTTAAACACTACTCAGCAACTGGAGCCATTGTGGATCCAAAATATTCAGTCAAAATTTTCTCTGGTATAATCTTTACTCATCAAACCGTAGGCAGGAGTAACTAAACACAATTTTAAAAAACATGAGAAAATTCCCAATAATTTCTAGGTAGAGCATACTGGAAATGTCCACTTTAATTCTCAGAGCTACACAATTTAAAAACAGCTGACTATATTCTTAAGCTGCGAATAATTATTTGTATTTAGAAATCCAATATCATCTAAAACAGGTGAAGTTTTGAAAGCTTCACAATCTACCAAACACTCGTGATTTTCAAATAGCAATTGAAAGGCTAATCATGAGTATATCAACCAATATAGTTAATCTTCATTGTAATATCATTTCAAAGCTATATAAAATCACCAAAATACAATAAGAAAAGCAAAGATATGAGTTTTACAATCTCTTTTTTCTCTTACTCTCTCGTAATAGTTTCAATCAGTAGTAAAGTATATAAATGTTTATAACTTTTAAATTTGTAGATGTTCAACATACAGTTACTTTTTGGTTCTTCGGCCCTCAGTCAAACCAGTAATGGCATATCCTAAAAAGGCATGCTACTAAGAACAAGGAAAAGTAAGGAGCATTGCACTGTGGCAAAGGTAGAAAAATGACATCGTTTGCTTTGTACTTGCCTGACCCACAAGCCTGACCATGTGGCTAACTGGGCTAGAGTAGATTCCTAACCCCAAGTAGCCAAACCATGAGCTGGATAGTAGCTATGATATATCATTGACTGTAAGCTCTGCCAGACATGTAAAATGGTGATCAACAGGCCCTATTATGTTCTCTTTTTCAGAAATATTAGCCAGAAATATAGGAAAATAATCAATCGGTAGTGGGTATAGATGTAAACAAAATGGAGGGATTTATAAATCACATTTTCAGACTGCATGAAAGTAAAGATCAGGAGTGTCTACTTCTGAGGAACACTTACATATTTTTGGAATTACCAGAGATGCCATTCAAGTAGAGCAATATTTGGACCCCGAAGACATTCCTATATCCCTAAAGTCTGGCAATATGTTGTAACTTCTTACTCTCTCCCTCTATAACCAAAACAATTTTTTAACTTATTTAAGAGATTGGATTTAGGTCTGTTCATTTCAACCAAAAGAGCAATCACACATCAATGTGAAATCCAGACCAAAATTTTAAAAACCAATGAAATGCTTTAATTTTGGGATTTAGAAGGGAGAGAAACCAAGACACTGGATATTTGACTATATAGTCAGCCCTGAGTAACTGAGTTTGATATATCTTCTGAAATCGAGCTAAATAATGTTAACTTTCATCCCTTTATTCCCCACTGCCAATATAAACCACTAGAAAGATGTCTTGTCATCCTGCTTGTTAAATTTAAAATTAGTCCACACAGCCCCAACTTCTCTTGAACTTGGGAGCAAAATCTCCAGTAATGAGGTCATAATTTTGAGTGACATTCTTAGCCCATCACTTTAAATGGTCAGAATCATCGTTATTAAGATTCTAGTTTTCCTCAGTAACAAGTATAAGCGTTTAAGCAATAAGTAATATGCACAGCAGTGACAGTGTCCTATTTTAGAGGACACTTTGATAACATATTAATGATTCTGGCTGAAAAACAGGTATTGAGGGAATACTGTGGTGGATAATATAACAAACATGCATATGCAATATTTCTTGAGAACTAAAATGTTTTACTTATTTTATTCCATGGCCTTTAAAGGCCAAAATTCCCTTACATTTTCCTTCATGACACCTTCATTTAATTTTCATGAATTCATTTAGAATCCTACTATGTATGGTAGTATCTGGGCTTTCCTTGATGTTCCAAACCTCTGACACCTTCTGCAGGAAATCTTAAGCTTTTTAAATGGTCTTGTTCTATTGTTTGTGAATTTCAAAAGCTTTAGAGGGATAGAAATCTATGATCATTTAGAAAATCTTGCAGAAATCAGGCTTTTCCCTACATCTCCATGGCCACTACCATATTCCAAACCACAACATCTCTGACAACTAAAACTTCTTGAATGGTCTCTGCTTCCATTTTTGTTCACCATATAACATTTTCCATAAAGCAGCCAGAGTGAGTTTTCAAAATAGTAAACTGATTTTGTCACACACACTTTACATAGTCTACCTAAATCCATTCAATGGCTATCCACAACTTTTAGAATAAAATCCAATTTTTTCCTCTGTGAATCTATCTCTAACTTCATCTCAGTGAAACTTATCCCATACTCACTGAGATCTAGCTTTTTCTCAGCTTCAGAACTTGGCACTTGTTTGCTTTTACATGTTCTGGAACACATATAACTTGACTCTCCCTGTGGCTGAATAATAAAATATGCTATTATTCTGTACATATTTAATATGTATATGCATATATACATACACACATATATGTATACATATGTATGCATTACCATGACATAAAGTGCAGTAAAACTGAAATATTTAAAGTCTGCAGAGAAATAAAGTTAGTCTTGACTTCTATTCTAGTATGTATATACATAGGTAGAGTTACATCTTGAGGACCACTTTGTAATCTACAGACGGAAGAATTTCAGAATTTCGAAATATAGACTTCAAAGCTTCAGTTCATGCTACGTTGGTAGAAGTACTTCTTCCAGTTCACCACTTTGAACTATGTTAGTTATTAATCTGGTCATCTCAAAGGATCTAATAGGGGCATATATGCCACAGATAATTTCTGGTACTTTAGAAGAACTTTGATCTTGTACTCTTTTTTCAATGACTAAAACAATGTTTTGGAATGACTTTATGGGAAAAATTTTATACAGAACAACTCACGAAAAAATTCTGAGTGGCGAGTATATGTGCCTTCTCCTCTGGCTTTAATATAATAGCAATTTCAATTTTGCCCCTAGTTATATGTTCTCTATGTGCTAGTTCATCAGTATTATTTAAATCTTTGAAGAGTTACATACACTTACTTGTTATCATTGTTATATAATAATATATCAGTAATACTGAGGCTGGCATCAATAATTAACATGGATTTTAAAATAGAATGTAAGCATATAAACTCATTCAATTAAAAAATTTGGGAGGCAGGGAGTGAAATTCAGAACTCACTCAATTACTTTGTAAATTGGTGAGTATTTTATTATATTGCTTATAAAACAATCAAGTGTAACTTCAGAAAGCCTACATAATGTAGGACAAATAACAAAACTCCCATATTGTTTTCATGGATTTTTAAAAATAAGCCATTACAGTTTGGACAAAAAATATTTTTTCTCTTTTTACATTGTTCCTACATTTTGGGCACTGTTTCTGTTTCATTTGTATAGCATCATAGTTTTGGGGATGCTGAATATGTAAAGCAGTTCAGACAAAGCAGTCATTTTTCCTGTAAGCAGAACTAGCAAGGGAGAAATTTGAAACAAATGTTTACTGAGCTCCCACCCTATACTGAGCATGATGCTTCGCAATGAAGATTTCAACATAATAAGTCATAATACTGTCCACAAGGAAAACACAAAAGCTCTACCTATGTGCAGACACACTACAGTAGTGGGAAGCTACATCCACACATGGGAAACTGTTTACATGTGTGGATAGCAGGATATAATATACTGTAAAAAGTGTTCTAAATAAAGGTTTGTGTACTGTATTGTCTGAACATAGAAAAGGAAGAAATTAGTTTTGTCTGGGTGCCTGTTAGAGCATTGGTCCTCAAAGAAATCGGTAGAAAGAGAAGTCATTTGAGCAGGATCTTGAACAATGAGTTAGATTACTCCTAGAAAACAGAATAAGGTGTAAAGAAAAGAATTGATTCTGCCATGTCATGGACTATTCCACGTGATAGAATAAACATGACAAACTCTCTTACTAATTTTAATTTAGCATGTTCTCAAATTATTGAATGGCTTCAATTGTTTCATTAGCATATCATTCAGCATTTCTGTTCTTCCTCTAAACTCTATACTATTAAAAATTAATGGGATTCTTTACTTTTCATGAATTTGGTGCATTGATAGCAGAGGTGACCAGCCATAGTTGAAAACACATTGAAATGAGATCCAAGATGGCAGAGAAGAAGCAGGAGTAGGTCTGCTTCCTTCCATGAACACATTAAAATTACAACTAAATTATAAAACAATCAACCTGGAAAACCATTTGAAGTCTGGCTGAACATTTTATACATTATATATTTTGTAACTAAGACTATAAAGAAGAAGCCACGTTGAGACTGGTAGGAGGGACGGAGGCACGGAAATGGTTAACCCCAAACATCCATGTGGCAGTTGAAAACTGAGAGGGATATTTCAGCCCCAGAGGTTCCCCCCAGATGAGTGAGGTACCCCAGCCCCACACAGGCCTCCCCAGCCCAGAGTACTAGTGCCATGAAGAGGAGGCCCCACATCATCTGGCTGTGAAAAACAGTGAGGATTCCAACCATCTGGGCGGTAAACCCAGGCATCTTCTTAAACAGCCTAGACACAGATTCTCTCACTTCCAGGCACTCACCTTGGGCTCCAGTGAAGGGACAGTAACTTGGGGGTTGTCAGACATACAAGGGGCAGACTGAGGTGTGTCGCTTCGGTGGAGAGGACTGGAAGATAGTCAGCATTTCCCTTGTGCTCTGTCCTCCTCCCATGCAGCCAGAAAGTGGACCATCTTTCCTGTGTTGAGCCCGCCCCCTATGCTTACTGCCAAATCTGAATCTGATTGGTCTGATGAGCTCTGCTGCAATGCCTTGCTGACTCACTGGGACCTTGCCCTACCCAATTCCCCCAGTGCTGGAGGCACTTTCTCCAAGAGCAGCCAGCCCTGCCTGCAGCTCCTACTCTTGTAGGAGTTTTAATGCTGGCATATAGGCTAATTTCAAGGGGATTGACCACATGCAATTTTGCTACATAAATGAATATTTCAATATTTTTTTACCTGTTTTCTTTATTTTCTCCATTTATTTTATTTTATTTTTTCCTCTTTGCTCTGCCCACCCCAAGAATACCTCCCCTAATGTTAAGAATGGAATCTATGTCCTCCTTTCACATTTTTTGCCAAAGTGTTAGAAGTTATTTAATATATTGGGTAGGATGTTAAGTGGCATAAATTTGAGGTGATAGCATCATCTCTAAGGGAGCTAACTTTTGAGAACTGGAAAGGAACTGCATCCCATCACCATCTTATTGCAATCTCTGATTATCTGATGATCCATGAATACCCAGGGTAGCCTCTGAAGAACACGGTGTACCTTCAGCTACACAATGTCCTCCATGGGCATTAAATCTAAGAAGTAAGTCCTAATGGTGAAGCTAATACCACAGGTCAGGCTCATAGTTCAAATAAGGTTTCAGCATATTTCCAATAAAAGAGTTAAGTGCTTCAAGTTTTACTAATGGGCAAGGCCAATTGTATATTTATTTTCCTTCAAATTATAGTATTGATTAAGATCATATGAGAAGCATTGCAGTAAATCCAAATACTAAGCATAGGGCATAAAATTTAGACAGATTTTCTTATGTACTTTTATGCTGGTGGTACATGAAGTTATATTTAAAGACATTATGCAATTTTGGCCTACACTTGCTGAATATAGCAGAAGTGGGAATAAACAAAATGGAAGAAAGTAACTACCAGAGGTATTCACAAACAGCACAAAAACATTTTTTTAAAATGTCTTTGATACAGATGGCTCAGTTCCTCTTATTATATTAAATCTAGTCCAAACAAGATTTTATTCCCACCATTCCACAAAAACTCTTTTCATCTCGATTACCAATGACCTCCATGTTACTAAAGGCCATGATCAATTCTTGGTCTCATCTCGATTATCAACATCACATAATTGATTACTGCTTCTTTTTTCATATAATTTTCTCATTCATATTCAGGAACACCATACATTTTTTTCCTCTCTCTCTCATTGATTGCTTCTTTCTAATTCTTTCTCTTCTGCTCAAACTCTTAATGTTAGAGAACCCCAGAGCTTTGTCCTTGTTTCACTCTCCTTTCAATGTACATTTAATTTCCTGGCAATCTCATGCAGAGTCATCACTTTATATACTGACTTTAAGCTAATGACTCCCCAATTTTTTTGATGACTTCCAAATTTCTATCTCTAAGCTAGACCTCTGCCCTGTAATCTAGACTCATATATCCAACGTCTCGCTGTCTGTGCCGAGTAGACTTCTCAACTCAACATGCTTAAAATGGAATTTTTGATCTCTCTCAGCCTCCAACCTGCTTCTACTGCTTTCCCATCCTTGGTTGAGCTCAACTCTGCTCTTCTAGTTGCTCATGCCAAAAACCTTAGAGTCATCTATGAGTATTCTCTTTCCTTTACCCTGCACATCCAATTTGTTAGGAAATCCTGTTGACCCTTTCTTCAAAATATTTTCGTAATCTGATAACTTCTCATTACTTCCTCTGCTAACACCCTGATCCAAGCCACCAATATCTCTTGTCTGTGTAACTGTAATAGCTCCTTTCACAGGCCTCTCTGCTTCTATGCTGGCACCCATAGTTTATTCTCAATACACCTGCTAGATTGATACTGTTAAAATATATCAGACCATATAATTTCTCTGCACACAGCTCAAGTCTGTGGTTTCCCATTTCATTCCAAGTGAAAGTCTAAGTTCTTACCCTAGATTCACAAGGCCCCATGCTCTGGCTTCCTTTTGCCTCTCTAACTCCGTGTACTACTCCTCTCCTATTTGTTCATTCAGCTTGAATCATGCTGACTTTTGTGCTGTTCCTTAAACGACATGACAGGCAAGTTCTCACCTTAGGGTCTTCGCTGTAGCTCTACCTCGAGCCTGGGATTCTCTTTCCATGAGTATTTATGAGGCCAACCTTCTTACATCAATCAAGTTTTGCTCAAATACCTCTGTTTGATTGAGACCTACTCCGACTACTTAATACCATAGGCTGCACCTCGTTACTACTCCAATTCTTTCTTACCCTGCTCTATTTCCTCTTTTTTTCCCTCTTTATCATCGCCATCTAATATACTATACAAGTAACTTAAATGTCATATTTATTATTTATTGTTTATCTCTCCCCCCAAAATGTAAGTTGTCTCATGCACATTGTTGGGCATTCAATGTTCCTTTTACTTATTCATTAATTGATTGATTGCAACTTTATGTTTTGCTACCATAAACATCTTTGTCCATAAAGCTTTATCTGTTTAAAGGATTATTTTCCTAAAATAGATTCCCAGAGACAAAATTTCTAGGAATAGGACTCTTTTAAGGCTCTTGAGAAATATTACTAAATTGCCTTTCAAATGAATTGTACCAATTTTTTTTTATTAGGTTTAGGTATGCAAAGCAACATAATAGTTAGACTTTTACATCCTCACAAAGTGATAACCACTCCCAAGCTACTACACCTCTGATATCTTTTTGAATTGTACCAATTTATATTCCATTTGGAATGTATTAGTGTTTGTACGAAAATGTGCTAGTGTTTACTTAATTACATCCTTTTCAATATTGACTGTTGACAATTATTTTTTTTACTTTTATAAATTGCCTGTGCTCTTTCTGCTTTCTGCTTTTCAAAATCACCTGCATCTATCCTTTGTTCAATTATCTATTCATGTTTTATTTTTTCTTGTTAATTTGTCAGATTTTTGCATATAATGTCTTAAAATTGATATTCATATTATATGGATAATTGTATAATAACTATAATATATAGGTATAATGTACATGTATTGTCATTTTAAAAATTCAATCTCTAAGGAATGTGGCTTTATTCATAGGTGTTATAGAGAAGAGATTTTCACGTGAACTTTTAAATGTTTGTAAAAATTTTTACCATCTCACAGTGCGTGAAGCCCAATACATATCTCCAAATAAAATCTCACAGAAAGGGTTTGAAATACTTGTAGTAAAGGTTACTCTTGAGTAATATCTAATGTCCCTACAAAAATGTGGCAAAAGTGCAAAGCAGGTGGAGCAGAGAAATAAACAGAGGTTTGGTGCATAGATGAACATGACTTAACAAATGCACTTCATTGATAAACTGTCAGCATCAATTGTACTTTTAAATTTTCCTCTTCTTAGAATTTATTCTCTAGTACCAATTTCTAGCCAAGGAGAATGACATTGATTGTAGATAATTGAGACTGAACTTTTGGGGTGATTTTAAAGGTGACTTTAAATCTCTTCATATTTTGCTTGTTGGTATTTTAAAGATCTAATGATAATGATCTTACATTTGCAGCCAGGGCAAGCTAAAAAAATCTCCCATTACTGCAGAGACCCTGTCAGAGACAATTCATTCTATTGAATTTTTTTTGGTATCTTTAGTTAAGAATGCCATATGGCTTTCTTTGCTTTATTACATTACATGTTCTAAAACCTTTACCCCAAAAGTAAATCTATACTGATATTATGCAGAAGGATCAAGTTTTCACCACAGAGCTGCTGCCATTCTCAGGGTTAAATGTGCCCTCTGTGCAGCTAGCTGTGTGCAGCAACATCACAAAACAGTGTGAAGTGAGAGTGAAGGATCTCTTTGGACCCACCGAGAATTTAAGTAGGCAGAATATAATTACCCAAGTTGGACTTAAGCCAGAATGACAGGGTTAACATCTTTACTAACATCCATCCTAATTGAAGAAAATTGAAACTAACAACAGCTACTTTCCCAAAATGTGAGTCATACACCTTTTCCCAGTGTCTTTCATTTTCTCTTTATTGATAGTCTCCCAGGCAAGGACTTGGTTTTATCTTAGTCAGCTGTCTATTACCAGAAAAACTGTTGTTATTCTTTAAAGATATGAAAGTACAATCTAGTCATTACTCAGGAGGTTTATGAAATGTGAGGAGTGTATAATTTCTCACTTGGTTTTTAGGTTAAAAATTAAATACTATATATATATGGCATGAAGCCTAGGTTTGTAGAGTTTGAATTTTTTTTTCCTCTGATGTTAAATAAAACAAAATGATACTCACTTGGCTAAATCAATAGAAACATTAAAATATATGAGTCTCAACAATCTAATCTTTAAAAAATATTTTACACCTCCTATAAGAGATAATAATATCCCTTTGAATGTTATATGTTTAATTATTTGTTCACATCTCTGTCTTCCTACACTGTGAACTCTTGAGAATTGGGGCTATTTATTTTTCATATAAGTAGCATCATCACATCACATGTGCTTCTGGAACAAAATAGATGCTCAGTACCAATTACTGGATGATTCTTATCTTCACTTACTTGCATCACAACTAATTAGCCAGTTTACATAAAAAAAATAATGTACAATTTCTCTCTTTTTGAAATGTAGATTTTCTTAGATTAATTAATTCCTACTTTCTCCTTTTGTTAGAATATTCCCAACTCATACTCTTCTAATGTTCAAATATGTTCTTATTTTTCTTATACTAGAAGTAACCACTATTCGCTAATTACATGAATTTGATTAACAATGGGCATTTCTAATTCTTACTCTCTTGGAAATTGTTTTTAATTTTAATCCCAGATAAAAATGATAAATGCAAAAAGACCTTGGTAATGCACGGACATAATAATTTATAACCCAAAGAAGCTTTCAGCTATTTGTTCTTCAAATGTTCTTCAAACTAGATGTTTGACTCTTTAGCCGAATATCAAGGAGCTGCCCCTATGATAGGTGCTTGGTGTGCAAGCAGGACAAATTGAAGAAACTGTGAAGGTGAAAATCAAGGGAACAGACACCAGCTCCTATGTTTTCCTTTATGTGAATATTACATTTCCCATGATGCTTGGCAATTTTGAGACTGCCATAATACAGTTTGTAGCTCATAGCAAAAACAGACAAAGGTGTGTTAATTGGTATACCTGCCCAAAGACAAATAAAGAACATGTGAAAATTGAAGTAACAGTGTTACATGGATAACCTATTTATTGAGGATTTAAAGCTAGGTGGTTATGCTATGATAAGGATTGAACAATTTGACTTGAATAAAGGAATCGCTAAACTTTTAACTCTCTCAAAGCAAGTTTTCTTGTTTTTGTCTTCTTTCAAAGTTCAGAAAGTTTGGTAATTCATTTGATGCTGCACATTTCATGAAGCTATGCATGCATGGCCTGGGATTAGGACATGTGTCAGTCAGAAATACGGCATGACTGCAAAAAGTGCTGTTGTTGCAGAATTTCCAACCCAATTTAAACCTATTCATTTTTGATATCTTATAAGAAATATTTAGTATCATGGGATTTACAGCCCAATTTTCTGACCGAACAGGTTCAGAAAATTTCTAAAAAGCTTATGATAAGCAACTTTAAAGTTGTGCCCAAATCTCTGACTATAGACATCCTTCTAAACCACAACAAACTACACTAGTAAATGCCCCTAATATTTGGTTGAGCAGTATTTGATTATCTCTATATAGACAGTTAATGACACCCAGCAGCACCTCAGCTACCATCCCCAACTAGTAGGTGGCATGGGCTCAAGATTACCAGTTTTATTTTTATTACTAATTTTATATTATGTTGATTACTAGTTTAAGCATAACCAGGAGTAAATATGCTTTAAAAATCACACAGTATCTTCTCATTTGTTTGTCTTGTTCTTTTGTTGTTTTTGGTTTATATACCACATATCAGTGAAATCACATGTGAGAAACAGAAACTCATAGACACAGACAATAGTTTAGTGGTTACCAGAGGGTAAGGGGGGTGGGGGGTGGGAGATGAGGGTAAGGGGGATCAAATATATGGTGATGGAAGGAGAACTGACTCTGGGTGGTGAACACACAATGGGATTTATAGATGGTATAATACAGAATTGTACACCTGAAATCTATGTAATTTTACTAACAATTGTCACCCCAATAAATTTAAAAAATAAATTTAAAAAAAAAGAAGAAAAAAAAAGTCACACAGTACCTTTCAATGGCAAGTGTAAATAGCATCCATAGTATGTCATATTTTTCAATATTTGCAATACTGTCTCTCTGTATCTAAAATTCAATTCAACAAACATTGATTAAATGCCTACTATGCATGTTAAGCTGTAAGCCAGGAGGGGACTCTATATACATTTCAGCACCTGATTTATTTAGACTAGAAGAGCTTATTTATTTTCTCATGGTCAAATAAAAAGAGAAAAAAAATATCCACAGCCTTTGATACCTGAGCAAAAAGATGCAGAGACATTTATCGTTTTGACTGTTCTGCTTAGTTTCTGAACATCTTTCTAATGGGGGACAGAGGAGATCATAAGATATGTGGGAAGCCAGTGGTGGTTGTGGGAAAAGTATTGGAAAATAATTCCTCTCTATGCACCCATAGAGAGGAGGCCAAGTGACTTACGTGTTTTCTTCTCTCTCTCTCTCTCTCTCTCTCTCTCTCTCTCTCTCTCTCTCTCTCTCTCTCCCTTCCTTTCTTCCGTCCTTTCTTCCTTCCTTTTGTTGAATAAAAGAATATTTATTTTTTTTTAATTAAAATTTATTGGGTGACGGTGGTCAAAACTACATAGGTTTCAAGTGTACAATTCTATAATATATCATCTATATATTGCATTATGTGCTCACCACCCAGAGTTAGTTCTCTTCCATCACCATATATTCAATCCCCTTTACCAACCTTCCTCCCCCATACCCTGGCAACCACTAAACTGTTGTCTGTGTTTATGAGTTGTTGTTTCTTTATTTGTTTGTCTGGTTCCTTTGTTGCATTCAGTTTTATAATATATGAGTGAGGTCATATGGCTCTGGACTTTTTCTGTCTCATTAATTTCACTTAGCATAATAATCTCAAGATCCATCCATGTTGTTGCAAGTGACAGTGAAAAACTGAAGCCTTTTGCTCTATGTTCAGGAACAAGAAAGGGTTGTCTCTTATCATCACTGTTATACAACATGGTATTGGAAGTCCTAGCCAAAGCAATCAGACAAGAGAAAGAAATAAAAGGCATCTGAATTGGGAATGAAGAAGTTAAATTGTCACTTTTTGCAGATGACATGATTCTTTACATAGAAAACCCTAACGACTCCACCAAAAAGCTATTAGAAGCAATACGTGACTACAGTAAAGTTGCTGGCTACAAAATCAATGTACAAAAATGTATTGCATTCCTATCTACTAACAATTAAATTTCAGGAAAAGAATTTAAAAAAAACAAAACAAAAAAACCAGCAATTTCTTTCACAACTGCAACAACAACAATAAAATACCTAGGAATAAACTTAACAAATGATGTGAAGGATTTACCACTGAAAACTACAGAACATCATTAAAAATAATTGAAGAAGATACAAGGAAATGGAAAGACATTCTGTGTTCATGGATTGGAAGGAACAACATAGTAAAAATGGCCTTATTACCCAAAGCAACTTACAGATTTAATGCAATCCCCATCAAAATCCCAATGGCATTTTTTCAAGAAATAGAGCAAAAAAATAATCAGGTTTGTATGGAATCATAAAAGATCCCAAATAGCCAAAGCACTCCTAAGAAAAAAGAATAAGGGTGGAGGTATCACACTTCCTGACTTTGGCTTGTACTACAGAGCAACAATAATCAAAACAGCGTGGTATTGGCAGAAAAACACACACACACAGACCAATGGAATAAAACTGAAAACTCAGAAATAAGCCCACAAAAATATGGACAGACAATTTTTGACAAAGGAGCCAAAAACATACAATGGAGAAAAGAAAGCCTCTTCAATAAATGGTGCTGGGAAAATTGGAAAGCCACATGCAAAAAGATGAAACTAAACTGCTATCTGTCACCATGTGCCAAAATTAACTCAAAATGGACCTATGTGTTTTCTAGTGAGGTGCTTCTACCCCAGAGCTGAATTTTGGGAGCATGAGACAAAGGCAATAGGTCCAAATTGAGGGTATTTTTATAGCAAAACTGGTGGAGCTGAGGTTTTAACAGTATGATCTTTCTGGTGTTCATAGGTGTGTTTAGGTGACATCTTAAACAGAAATAGAGAATTTTGGCTGTGTCTCTCTTTCCTTGGGCCCTTGCCAGGCCTTGTGTTCTAGCCTTTCTGGTTATCATGTGTGATAACTCGCTCCCTTACAATAAATTCCTTTTTGATTTGAGTCAACCAGAGAAAACTTCTATTGTTTGCACCTAAAAAGCCTGTAATAGTAAATAAGTATAGGTTGTGATGATATGACTTGTTTTACATCTGAAACTGGCATTATAAATGTGTAAATTTCAATCTATCTACAATAAGTTTCTAATATATATTAAGACTTCAGCTAGATGAAATTGAAATAAAAGAAAACTCAATGGCACATATTTTTGTCAACACCCATTTTTATATAAAAAAAATTTGGACAACTATTTCCAGACATTTATTTAAAAAGTCATGTTTGACGTTGGATTTGGGTTCCAGCACGTGAGGGGATTGAAAGTTGTAACTCTGTCCTAACCAAAATGAAAAAGATGACAAACTTAAAAATCAACAACGTTTCCTAGATGTTTCAGTAAAGTGAGTTCATAGAGCAAACCACTGCCAAGTGAATTGAAGGAACAAACAAGTGAATACAGAAATGCAAAACCTACCCTCACAGGAACCTCCATTAGAACCAGCATGGTAGGAAAACCTGAATTGCAATTGACAAATTGCCAGAGGCTTAGAGTGGATAACTCTGAGGGTTAAAAACTCCAAGGGGCCCATTCCTAAAAGGGATTCCAATACTTTTGCAAATTTCACCTCCTTATAACTTTGCCAAGTTTTCTGCAGAGAATACTAGAGAAAACTCCACCCATGCTTCTGGCGGAGGAGGGAAAAGGAAAATTCACCAGAGCATTCAGTTCTTAGAAGAAAGCCTTCTGTCAAGAAAAAGTATTTAACCAGAGATCAACGTATTGGGATTTCACAGGATGCTAACTGACTTTGGGAGAAAATACTCAGCCTTAGCCACTCTAGTTATCAATATGGAAGAAGAAAGGAAAAATATTAGAAAAGTAAAAAGTGAAGATAAAAAAAAAAACAGTTACTTTTCTTAGTCTTAATTGATTTAACAGATAATAGTGTTGTTTCAAAATAATAGCAACAATGTATTCAATTACATATGCTTCTGTATAGGTGAAATAAATGACAGTAAAGATACAAAAGAAAGGGTGGAAATGAGGATTATTTTATTATCATAAAGTACTTGCACTATGTGTGAAATGGTACAGTGTGGTTTGAAAGCAGACTTGGATTAGTTGTAAACATACGTTGCAAACTCTAGGACAACCACTAAAATGTTAAGAAAAAACAAAAATAACCAATATGTTAAAAAAAGGAAAGAAAATGGAATCGTATAAAATGCTCAAATAAAACTAACAAAGGATGAACAAATAAATAGATGAAGACAAAAATAGGAAAAAAGAACAAGGGCAATGACTAGAAAACAATATATAGGTAGATATCATTCTTATATCAATAATCATTTTATATGTCAATGGTCTAAATATACCAATTAAAAGACCAAGGTTGTCAGAGTGGATCAAAACAGAAGACTCAACTATATGTTGTCTACAAGAAACCCACTTTAAATATAAAGACACATATAGGTTAAAAGTAAAGGGATGGAGAAAGATATACCATCTGTATTAGTCTGCCTGAGTCATCATAACAAAATATCATAGACTGGGTGGCTTAAACAAGAAGAAATTATTTCTTATAGTTCTGGAGGCTGGGAAGGCCGAGATTAAAGTGCTGACAAGTAGGTTTCAATTTGAATCCTCTTCTCTTGGTCTATAGGTGCCTGCCATCTCACTGTGAGCTCACATGTCTTCTTTATGCATATAAGTGGGACGAGAGAGTGTAAGCTCTCTGATTTCTCTTCTTATAAAGACACTAATCCCATTAACAGAGTCCCGCCTTCATGACCTCATCTAACCCTAATTACCTTCCAAAAGACCCATTTGCAAATACCATTACCCTGGGAGTTAAGGCTTCAGCAAATAAATTTTGGGGAACACGAACATTCAGTACATAAAAGTTTCTTAATCTTAATCAAAAGAAAGCATGATTAGCTATATTAATTTCAGACAAAGGAGACCTCAGAGTAAGGAAAGTTATCAAGGATAAAGAGAATCATTGCATAAAGATAAAAGGATAAATTTTCAAAGGAGACATCACAATCCTTAATGTATATGTGCTTAAAGACAGAGCATCAAAATATGTGAGGCAAAAATTAAGTTCTTGTGATAAAACCACAAGAAGAAATAGATGAATCCATCATTGTGGATGGAGACTTTAACACCTCTCTATCAGAAATGGACAGATCCAGCAGGCAGAGCATCTTTCAGGACACAGTTAAATTAATAACAGCATGAATCAACTGGATATAATTGACATCTATTGACTACTTCATCCCAAAACAGCAAAATACACATTCTTCTCAAGCTCACATGGAAACTGCACCAAGATAGACCATATTCTCAGGCATAAATGTATCTTATCAAATTTAAAAGGAGAGAAATCATGAAACGTATGCTCTACGACAACAGTGGAGTTAAACTAGAAGTAAATAACAGAAAGATAGATGGAATAAACAACACACTTGTAAATAACATATGGGTCAAAGAAGAAATCTCAGGAAAAATTAAAAATTATTTTGAATTAAATGAAATGGAAATACAACTTAACAAAATTTGTAGGATGCAGTGAATCAGTGCTTAGAGGAAACTTAATACCACTGAATACATATATTGGGGAAAAAAATCTAAAATCAATAATTTAAATTTCCACCTTAACAAACTAGAAAAAGAAGAACAAATTAAATTCAAAGTAAGTAGGACTCACTTGCTCTGAGCTCCACACTGGGGCAGCAGCTTGAAAGACACTAGGGACATGTGGAAGGAACAAAATTGTCTGGCTGCAGTTTGAGGGTTGGAGGAGCAGCTTTCTTGCAGACAGAAACTGTTGTTCTTTGTTGAGCCTCCTGCAACTCAGTGTACAGACTTAGATGCGTGCCATCTAAATCTCTATCAATCTGGTTAACACTGTTTGTTCGTCCCATTCTGGTGATTCCCTGAATCCCTGTCCCACCTAATTTGTGGGCCCCCAAGTCAATTCCAGTGACTTTTCTAAATAAACAACCTGTCTTGGCACATGCTACGGACTTTCCTAAAATCTCTCAAAGATTCACAAACCTCAAATAAGAAGCGTCTGGCCTCAGCATGCTCCATATCCCTTGCCAAGAAGCCCCAGCCCAAAATTGAAGGCAACCAGCCTTGATTTGAGGCTTGACCTCTCCCCGGCACCTCCAACCCCATTGTAGGTGGTGGCCTTTTGCAGCTTGTTTTATGGCTCATTCCAGATGGTCCCAGAGAGGGCATAGACTGTAGCTGAATTTGGCCTGCAGTGCAGACCCTATCACTGGGCCCCACAGGACACCTACTACATAAGGCCACTCTACTAAGATGGTAGGACATAGCAGCTCTATCTAATACATAGAAACACACAAGGGTGCAGCCAAAATGGGGACACAAGAAACATGTCCCAAGTAGAAGAACAGAACAAAGCTCCAGCAAAAGAACTAAACAAAATGGAAATAAGCAATCTACTAGATGCAGACTTCCATACACTGGTTATAAGGATGACCACTGATCTCAGTGAGAACTTCAACAAAAAGATAGGAAACATAAAAATGGAGATAAAAAACATGATAAAGAACCAGTCAGAAATAAAGAACACAATAATGGAAATAAAGAATATATTAGGTGGCATCAGAAGTTGATTAGATGAAGCAGAGAACTGAATCAGCAATTTACAAGTTACAGTAGCAGAAAATATCTAATCAGAACATCAAAAAAGATAAAGAATAAAAAAAAAAAATGAGGACAACTTTAAGGACCTTTTGAACAACATCAAGCATACCATACCATAGGGTCTCTGGGACAACATCAAGCATACCATAGGGGTACCAGAAGGAGAAGACAGAGCAAATAATAAAAAACCTCTTTTAAGAAATAATCCCTAAAACTTCCCTAACCAGGTGAAGGAAATAAACATGTAAGCCCAGGAAGTGCAGAGAGTCCTGAACAAAATGAACCCAAAGGGACTCACACCAAGACACATCATAATTAAAATGCCAAAGCTTAAAGGCAAGGAAAGAATCTTAAAAGCAGTAAGAGAAAAGCAGTTAGTTACCTCCAAGGGAGCTTCCATAAGACTGTCAGTTGATTTTTCAACAAAAACTTTGCAGGCCAGAAGGGATTGGCACAAAATATTTTAAATTATTAAAAGCTAGGACCTACTACCTGACTACTCTACCTAACAAAGCTGTCGTTTGGAATCAAAGGACAGATAAAGAGCTTCCCAGACAAGAAAAAGCTAAAGGAATTCATCACCAGCAAACCAGAACTAAAAGAAATGTTAAAAGCACTTCTTCAAGAAGAAGAAGAAAAAAGATTTTAAAAATATGAATAATAAAATGGCAACAATTACATATCTATCAATTATTACTTTCAATATAAATGGGATGAATGTTCCAATCAAAAGACATAAGGTGGCTGAATAGATAAGAAAATAAGACCCTTACATATGCTCTCTACAAGCAATTCACTTTAGATCAAAAGACACACACCAAATCAAAGTAAAGGAATGGAAAAAGGTATTTCATGAAAATGGGAATTAAAAAAACACACAAAAACAAACAAACAAAAAACACCTGAGGCTGTTATACTTATGCCAGACAAAATAGACTTTAACACAAAGGCTATAACAAGAGACAAAGAAGGAGCCAGTAATCCCACTTCTGGGTATTTATCCAAAGAGACTCAAAACGCTATTTCAAAGAGAAATGTACCTCCCTATGTTAATTACCACATTATTTACAATAGCCAAGATATGACTGAGTATGTGTCCATCATGGAAGAATAGATAAAGAGGTGGTCATATATACAATGGAATCTTACTCAGCCATTAGTAATAATAATAAAAAAATCTTGTCATCTGCAATAACATGGATGGACCTAGAGAGTGTTATGCTGAGTGGAGTAAGTGAGTCAGAAAAAGACAAATGCCACATTACTTCTATTATATGTGGATTCTAAAGAATAAAATAAACAAAACAGAACCAAACTCATAGATACAAAGAACATTTTTAGAGTTGCCAGATGAAAGGGATGAGTGAAAAAGGAGAAGGGATTAAGAAGTACAAATTGGTAGTTACAAAATTGTTGTGAGGATGTGAAGTATAGCATAACAAATATAGTGAATAATATTGTAATAACTATGAATGGTGTCATGTGGGTACTAGATTTACTGTGGTGATCACTTCATAAGTTATATAAATGTCTAATCACAATGTGGTACACAGGAAATTAATATAATAATGTCTGCCAATTGTAATTGAAAAAAATATGTATATATATTTTTTAATCAATGTAAGTAGAAAAAAAGAAATAATAAAAGTTAGACAGTAATCAATTAAACTAAAAGCAAGAAATAAAAACAGGAAATTCTGGTTCTTTGGAAAAAGCTGGTTCTCTGAAAAGATCAATAAAAATAATGGGCATCTAGTTAGACTAGGGAAAAAAGAGAGAGGACACAGATTATTAATTTCAGAAAGGAAAGAAGGGATATCAGTACAGATCACATAGTCATTGAAAGGATAATATGAGTAAAGTAATACTGTGAACAATTCTAGGCCACAAATTTGATAACATAAATGATATAGAAGAATTCTTTGAAAGACACATCTGCCAAAACTCACACAAGAAGAACAAAGACAATTTGAATGGGCCTATATCTTCTAAATAAGTAGAATCAACAATTAATAACTTTTTAAACAGAAAGTATCAGACCCAGGTGGTTTCACTGGTCAATTCTAGTAAATATTTAAGGACGAAATTATCCCAATTCTGTACAGTCTCTCTTCATAAAGATAGAAGCAGAGGGGATATATCCTAATTCATATTATTAGGACTTAGAATACCAAATACCAAAACCAGATAAAGACATTACAAAGAAAAGAAAAAAATTAAACAAAACTATAGATCAGTATCTTTCACAAACATTGATGCAAAAATCCTCAAAATATTGCAAATCAAATCTAAAAAATATATGAAAAGAATTATTCACCATGATCATGTGGAATTTATCCCAGGTAATCCATTACATCAACAGGCTAAAGAAGAAAACTCACAAGATCATGTCAATAGATGTAGAAGAATCATTTGACAAAAATCTAACAGTTATTTAAGATTAAAAAAAAAAAAAAATCTCACTGCAAATTAGCTATACAGGAGAACTTCCTCAACTTGGTTAAAAACACCAGTAAAAACCGACAACCAATATTGCACTTAATGGCCAGAAACTTGAAGCTTTTCCTCTAAGATCAGGATCAAAGAAAGGATAACCCCTCTTACCACGCCTTTTCAATATTATACTGAAAGTTCTAGCTAATGTAATAAGACAAGAAAAGGAAACCAAAAGTATGCAGATTGAGAAGGCAGAAGTAAAACTGCCTTTCTTCACAGATTATATCATTATTTATTTAGAAAATCTGAAAGAATCAACAACAACAAATTCTTGGAATTAATAAGTGATTATCACAAAGTTGCAGTTTATAAGGTTAATAAGCAGAAGTTAACTCATTTCCTGTATACCAGCAATAAACAAGTGGAGTTTGAAATTAAAAACACAATCCAGTTGCTATAGTATCCCCTAAAAATGAAGTACTTAGGCATCAATCCAAATAAATATGTACAAGATCTATCTGAAGAAAACTACAAACTCTGTTGAAAGAAATCAAAGAACTAAATAAATGGAGAGCTATTTCATGTTTATGGGATAGGCAGTCACTATTATCAAGATGTCAGTTCTCACCAAATTGTTCTATAGATTTAATGAAATCCCATTCAAAATCTCAGCAAGTTATTTTGTAAATATATATAAAAAAATGATTCAAAAGTTTATGTGGAGTGGAAAGAGACCCAGAATAGCCAACACAATATTGAAGAAGAACAAAGTTGAAGGACTGATATTACTATACGTCAAGATTTACTGTAAAGCTACATTAATCAAGACTGTGATATAGGTGACAGAACAGAAAAGTAGATCCATGGAGTAGACTAGAGAGAGTGGAAACAGACCCTTTCAGAAATAGATTCCTTCAGTTTGTGAATGGCTAAATAAACTGTGGTAAATCTAGACAACAGAACATTATTCAGTGCTAAAAAGAAATGAATTGTCAAGCCATGAAAAGAGAGGAAACTTAAATGCATATTATTAACTGGAGGATACCAATTTGAAAAAGTTACATAGTACTATATGATTCCAATTATATGACATTCTGGAAAAGGCAAAATTATAGACACAATAAAAGGATCTGTGGTTTCCAGAGGCTAGGGGGAGATAGGGATGAACAGACAGAGCACAGAGGATTTTTTAAGGCAGTGAAACTACTCTTGAAGATACTACAAAGGTAGATACATGTCATTACACATTTATAAAAACCCATAGAATATACAACACCAAGAGTGACCCTTTAGGTAAACTATTGACTTTTGATGATAATGATATATCAATGTAATTTCATGCATGTAACAAATGTACCACTCTGGTACTGTAATGTTGACAGTGGGGGAGGCTGTGTGTATGCGGGGAGAAAATGCATATTGGAACTCTGTATCTTCTTCCCTATTTTGCTATAAATCTAAAACTGCTTTAAAAAGTAAAGTCTATTTTCAAAAAGAAGCCTTCAAATTGCACGAGTATAATGGAGTCAATAGATATCTAACCCATTCACTACATCTCTAGCATCTATTTGATTGTGCAATGTGAAAAGAGAGTAAGATTGATGATCCTGGATCCTATAATATCTAACATTGCTTTTTTTGTAAGAAAAGAAAATTATACTAATTACAGTTTATATTAAGTGTATCAGTTTATAGACAAATATTTATAAAATCATTATTTCCTATGTGGTAAATTTGTACATACATATATTAATCCTCACACTTAAAAACAAAAACCAAAAACCCAGAATAACCCTATTTTTACTTGCTCAACCACTATAGCTAAATGGTTGTTTATAGTGTTTATAATGTGGATTTCCTTAGACCTATTGTTCTCAGAGTTGACTTTGCTATGTCCCTAGTTATTAAAGAACAAAGCGACTTTCATTTAGCCATCTGCAAAGAAACATTATCTGGCATCTCCAACTTCCAGATGATTCATCACCTCTTACATTTAAATTTCTCTAGTAACTTATGGGAAATGACTTAGGGGCTGGTGTTCTGGCAAAGTGAAATTAATCTGCCTACTCCCTCTATGTATATATGTATGTATGTATGTATGTATGTATGTATGTGTGTATGTATGCATGCATGCATGCATATGTGTGTATGCACAATACACACATGGATATTAATTTCTAAAGCATTTTATAAATTATTAGGTACTTTGGAGTAATGAAAAATAATTCATATTTTGGAGTCAGAATTCTCCTCCACCCCTTAAGATCCATAAGACTTAAGTCAGGTTACTTAATAACTCTAAGCCTCTGATTTTTCACCTATAAAAACAAGTAATAATTTTTGTACCTTGTAGAACACTTTAGAATTTTAAATGAGATGATACATGTAAAATACTCAGCATCTACTTACACTCAATAAGTGTATTATAGTTATTATTGTCATTACTATTATTATTATCATTATCATCATCATCATTGCCTAATTTAGTTCTCACAACTTTTTGAAAAGCAAGTTTTAGCTTCAGGTCATCCTCTCTTCTACCCTGTGTTTCTCCGGCCTTGTCATTAGGCTGCACCATGCTCCCTTTGGACCTGTCATCCTGTGAAACCATCTCTCTCCTTCTGTCACTATTAAACTTTGTGGAAGTTTGCTACCTGCCACCTTTTCCCATTGACGCTCAACTCCTCCCAGTCTGGTTCTCTTTCCATTGTATTAAAGTTGA
Organism: Rhinolophus sinicus; assembly: GCF_036562045.2. Lineage (NCBI taxonomy): Eukaryota > Metazoa > Chordata > Mammalia > Chiroptera > Rhinolophidae > Rhinolophus > Rhinolophus sinicus. The sequence continues at coordinate 150,343,993 of NC_133751.1, read as the reverse complement.
TCTTATCAAGGTTGCCAAAAACCTCTCAATGGCTAAGTTATGTTTTTTTAGTATTCATGTACCGAATCAATTTTCCTGTAATGCTTAATCATGGTAACCAAGCATTCCTCTGCTGTCTCTATTGGCTTCAGCAACATGTTCTTTGCTATTTCCCTTAGTTTGATGAATCATTATTGGACATGATCTTGATTCTTTCACTTTCTTCATATTCTTCCCAGTGGTATTATCAGCTTCCTTAGCCTCATTTACTTCTTGTCCTCTCAATTAAACCAAGTCCCCACCCGCAGTTCCAAGGGCAAATTGGGTGTTGCCACATCCGATATTGTATTTCTCCAAATGATCTTTTTACTTCTACCCTCCTAGTAAATTGGAAACTTATTTATCATCCTAAGGTACTTCCTAAGTTTCTATCAGGTGTTAGATGCCCATCCTTGCCTCCTTTCTGCAGTTTTGATTTACCCTTGCCATTTTTTAAAAAATTTATTGGGGAATATTGGGGAACAGTGTGTTTTTCCAGAACCCATCAACTCCAAGTCAAGACATTGTTTTCACTCTAGTTGTCGAGGGCACAGCTCACTGGCCCATGTGGGAATTGAACGGGCGACCTTGGTGTTATGAGCACTGCACTCTAACCAACGGAGCCAACCGGCCACTGCATTCCTTGCCATTTTTTGCTTATTGTTTTAACAGCCACCGATATGAGAGTCCTGAAGGTATCCAGTTAACTATGGCCAAACTTACTCTTTTGTTGCAACAAATTACTTAACACTCAGTAACTTAAAACTGCCATAATTTATTCTCATGAATCAGTAGGTCAGATGTCTGTGCTGGCCTGGGCTATGAGGCATTGCTGATCTTAACTGGGCTTGTTTGTGCACCTGGTGGTTGGTTGATCTGGGCTGGGATAAACTGAAGGAGTTTAGCTCTGCTTCCCTTGTCTTTCTTTCTCGTCCCTTCTAGAACAAAAAAGTAGCCTGAGCTTGGCAATTGCAGGGCCATGTGAAAAGAAGCAGAAATTCTAAAGGCTTCCTGAGTCCTAGGCTGGGAATTGGCACATTACTTACACCTAGTTTATTGCTAAAGCAAGTCATGTTGACTTGTACTCAAAATCAAAGAGTGAGGAAATGAGCATGTACTCTGCTATTTTTGTCATATGGTGAAGGGGATAGATACAGGGATAAATTAAGGACTAGTGCCAGTAATGCAACTTATCACACTGAGTCTAACTTCTTTTTAACATAATCTGTTCCCTTATTACCACTGATCTTTAGAAACATAAACTTGATCATGTTAATTCTTGGCCTAAAATCTGAGTGCTTCATTTGGCTCATCAGACCCTTTATCTTCCCCAACCTTGTTTGCCAGCTGCAGTGTTCATCTGTTGCTTTATCTACCCAGCACTTCCATTTTCCCTTAGGAAAATGTCACCTCTCCACCATTTCATAGCTTTTATGTGAGGCTCAAAGATGGGCATGGGATACAGGGTTAAATCCTGTTACTCTTTTCCCTTCCAACAGGAATTCTTTCATTGGTGGAAAATATTAGGGTATGGGAGAAACAAATTCCACTTTTTGCTGAAGTTATTGACAGTCATTTTATTGTCTCATGAAGACAGCCTGTCAGCGGAATGAAGGCAACATACAGTGAAAAGCAGAGCTGAGAAACAGAGAATAATAAAGCAAGCTCTAAAAACATCTTTTTTTTTCCTTTTGATCCTGGATACAGCCGAGTTTGCATCGCAGCGATTTTTTTTTTTTTTTTTTTTTATTAAAAACCATTTGAATTTAGTTTCTGCATTGTGTTACGAAAAGTCCCTGGCCCAAGTCCACATATGTACATGTAGCTACTCATACTTCTCATATCATGCCATGAACTAACACCCTCAGATGTTTTATAAATATAATGTGTTCCATCCCCATTGATATGATTTCATTCAAGTTTCCAATGATTTACTAAGTGCAAAGCCCTGGAGTGTCTTTTCCCTTTCTCCCAGCCAGAAACATTTGAGTCATTCTTTAAGATCAAATTCAATGTCAATGCCATTTTTCCTGTGAAATCTTTCCTAACTCTTAGACAAAATTAATCTGTAGTGTATGCGTATTTAGAGGCAATAAAGGGAACAAAAAAAGAGACCCAGCTATTACACGCTTCATAACACAGTAAACATGATATTACAGTGATACATCCTATCCATCAGTAAATGCAATCATCTTTATCTTCAAACTCTCCCCAGAATCAGATAACTTCTTATAACTTCCATTTTAGCCAGCTATTACCATCGCTCTCATGGACTGTTGTTGCAAGAATGACTTACAAGTTTCCATATTTCTGCCCTTCTCTCCATACACTCTACATTCAACACCGTGTCCTTGTAATGCCAAAGGAGATCTGTTCCAAAACTTGTCTCTAGGGCCCTGAGCAATCTGGTCCCTGTTTCATCTCTCCAGTCTCATTCCTTGCTCATTCTGCTCTGTGTATAAGACCTTTCTGCTGCTTCTCATACACATCAAACATGCTCCTGCCCCAGGGCCTTTGTAGTTGCTGTCCTTTCCTGAAATTCTCTTCCTACAAATATTTGCCTGAGTTTTCTCTCACTTTCTTCAGGTCTTTGCTGGAGTATCGTCTTCTCAGTGAGGCTTTCTGAGATCAATATATTTAAAAGTTGAGCTTCCATCCTCCTTCCCTGCATTATATGCTCCATAGACTTATAAACATATAGAGTACCATATGTTGTACTTACATGAGGTATGATAAAAAATATGGTGAATGTTTAAATTAAAAACAAAACAAAACTTTTTACAGTAAAAGACACATTGCCATTAATTACGGTCAAAATACTCCCCCTCACTTTGGACACACTTATCCCATCGTCCTTGCCACTTTTGAAGCAGTTCTGGAAGTCCTCTTTTGTGAGTGTCTTTAGTTGTGCTGTCGTGGCTGCCTCGATGTCCTGAATCAATTCAAAATGTTTTCCTTTCATCGTCATTTTGACTTTGGAGAAGAGCCAGAAGTTACACGGTGCCAGATCCAGTGAATAAGGTGGATGAGGACACACCATAATGTTTTTATTTGACAGAAATTGCTGTACCAGAAGCAATGCACAACACAGAGCATTGTCACAATAGAGGATGAAATAAAGACAGTCATGAAAGAGGACTTCCAGAACTGTTTCAGAAAATGGCAAGAACCATGGGATAAGTGTGTTTGTAGTGAGGGGGAGTATTTTGAGGGGGATTAATGGCAATGTGTCTTTTACTGTATCAATTTTTTTATTTTATTTAAACAGTCACTGTATCTTTTGATCACACCGTACATATTTCACTTTTTGTCTTTTTCTGTTCACTAAGATATAAGCTCAAAGAGATTAGGTTTTAATTTACTTATTTATTTGTTTGTTTGTTTATTTATTCATATATTTTGTTCAGTATTCTCTTCACATTGCCTAGTATAGTGCCTGATACATAACAGGTCTTAATAAATTTGTATAATATAAATGAGTAAAGGGGACACATTTATCTTAGTGCATGTCTCTCCATCATGCTGTGGTATGGAGGTCAGGGACCATATGGTATTTATCCTTTCTTCTGATCTCTATCCCACTGGACACCAGAGTACATAACAGGTGTTCAATGAATAAGGTTTTTTTTTTGTTTTTTGTTTGTTTGTTTGTGTGTGTGTGTGTGTGTGTGTGTGTGTTTTGTTTTGGTTTGGTGCATGCAACTAGAGAGTGTTAGAAATGATAATGGAACCTACATCTTTTACAACCAAGTCTTAACATGGCTGCTTCGTTCACATGACAGTGAAGCTCAGCCTCAGAAAAATCTGGCTGAAGAGGCCTGAGTGTTACCCTTTGACTGTTACAAAAACACTACCTTATTCCCACTGATTTCCTGACTCTATCAAAAATACATTTAATACTTGGATCACATGTGAGAACTGTGTGATCCAGTAGTAAAATATTGTAACACATTTGGTGAAATTCAAGCAAAATATAGGGTATGTTATTAAAATATAGCCTTGTTTTTTACTACATTAGTAATTATATATCTTCTTTAAGACATTGGAAATGCATTTTTGTCTGACAGTATCTCGCTTTAAAGGTTGAATGGAAAAGTTGTCTCAACCTCATACTCTGCAATTTTTCTGACTATCCTGTCCTTTTTTTCCCAAGATTATTTTAACTTCCTAATGGTCAGTTGCTAAGAAAATATTTTTGTACATTACAATTATCCCTACGAACTAAAAAGTTAAGATATGGAGAAGTGCACATACAAAAAGATTGAGCAAAGAAAGTGTAACTTCTTTGATTAGGCTTTTTCCACACTTATCTCAGCCAAGGCTTAATTTAATGTTTATTTTTTCTGTTTTATACTTTTAATGTCTTCTGGGAAAAACTGCTGCTCACAGCACAGATTTTTATAGTTTGATTTATCTATCTATTTTTTTTCCAGTATTTACCAAATAAATACAATGTTTCACAGCTTTACACTCCATGGCATAATACTCTAAATCTTTCTCTAGTTTTTGCAAAAGCTTGGGCAGCATATTCTTACCATTTTTTTTTTCTGTTAAGACAACTATAAAAATAAGAAGATAAAGAAATACTTGTGTGTTTTTTTCTCTCTTAAGAGAATGGAGAGAGCAATCATAATAAAGTTTTCAAGATCATTTAATATTCTTTTCCAGAATCTTATTTTGAAGAGACTAATATTACTACTATGAATATGATTATTACCCTTGCCTCTGCTACTATTAGTTACCATTATAAGATGTCTTACTTGCATATCTTGCTTAATCCTCAGAATTCTCCTGTGAGGTGAGTACTATTTATTAACCCCATTTCACAGAATAGGAAATTGAGACTCAGAGTGGTTAAATGTTTTTGAGGTCACAGAGCTAGTAAAGACTGATGTTAAGATTTGAACACAGACCTGCCTGCTCTCTATTTAGATATGTGGTATGAAATTAATGACATTGCTACAAAGTTTATAGCTGAAATGACTGAATTCTTTCAGAGTATAATGAGTATATTTTAAGAATCTATTAAGGAAATTCCAATGTAATTCAAATGGATTCAATATGCTATGTTAACATTTTTTTTCTTACATTAAAACATTTTAGAAAAATTAAAAAAGAAAACTATAACAAGGTTATAGATGATAATAGGGTTCTATATATTTTTAAATTATAATGGTAAATGAAGTCAATTCAGTGAATTTTCTGAGGATAAAATAACAAAAACAACAAAGATTCATTTTGAATTCCAGTGTTTACTACAGGACATTGTATGAACTACTAAGATTATAAGTTAATAAATACGACTGTTTTCAAGAAAAAATAATTGTGTGTTAGTTCAAAATAGGCGATCTCTTTGAACTGGTTTTGAATGGAGGAAAAAATAAAATTTTTAAATGGCAGGAATATATCTTATTACATATCTCATTTCCTCACAAAAACCCTTTGAAGTGGGCATTTTATTTTAATTTTAAATATGAGGAAATGGAAGCTCAGCGAGATAAAATAATTTTCTTTATGTCTCCAAACCAGATAACTACAGAGCTTGGATTTGGTCCCAAGGTTAACTTGGCATTACTCTACTCAATTCTCTTGGTCTGTGTTTTTAAAGGTTGAGTCTATGGTGAACTAGAGAAAGATTGGTAAGGGGATAAAATCAGATAGGTCAACCTAGGGAACTAGGTCAGTTAGGTCCTTATGGGACACTGAGTGTTTGACTTTACTTTTAATGAAATGGAAAAGCCCTAGAGGCTTTTGAATAGAGACACAACACAATCTGACTTCCATATTAACAGTATTACTCTTAAAAATAGTATGTTCTCTTAAAAATAGACTTTAGAATAAAAAAGACTGAGATAGGGAGACCAATTAGGAACTATTACAGTAATTCAGGCAGAGGATGTGATTTAAATTATGCTTTGATGGTAGAACTAAGAGGATTTGCTAATGGTCAGATGAATATTCACAATATCATGCCATGTAAAATGTTTTCTATCTTCTCCGCCTCCTCCTTCAGCCTACATTAACACATTACACCTGTGTCATAGATTTGTATTTCAGAAAGAACACTGGGGGAAAAGTATTAGATGAGAGTATCACTAGAGGCAAAGAGACCAGGTAGAAGTCTGCTGCAGTAATCCTAATGATAGATGGTGGCTTGAAACAAGAAAGTGATGATGGAGATGGAAATAAATCTATTGATTAAGAATAGGAATTAATAACTGATTGGTAGTAAGCACAAGAGAGAAGAATATACCTTTCTGACTTAAGCAACAGTTTGGGTGATAATGCCTTTCTAAGTTAAGGGAACTCAAGAGAGAGACAAAGAATAGGTAGAATGTGGAAAATGGAGAGGATGATATGAATTCAGCTTCGGGGATACTAAACTCAGTGTTCTTGTGGGGGTTCCAGGTGGTTTTTCAGGAGAGAGTGGTTTCTATGAGTGTAGCTCAGAGGAGAAATGAGAGCTGGAGTTGGACAGTCAGTCTCATCACTATATAGATATAAAGCCACAGGAACACTTGGGATCATCCAAGCAGAAGGTTTGGAATGGAAAGAACAAAGTGTTGAGGACAGACCTAAGATAAAGTCCTCCATTTAAAGAGTAGGTTGGGGTAAACGAGTATAAGATGTAGGGAAAAAAAAAAAAAAAAAAAGTAGCTAGGAGTGGGTTGAGATAATATTATAAATAGTGTGGGAAAGCAAAATAAATGAGTGTGTATGGTCAATAGTGGCAAATGTTGGCAACCGTCACAGTCAATCAAAACTTGAAAGTAAATCCAGTGGATTTGGCAACATAGAACTAGTCATGACCTTACTAATTTTAATGGTGGGTAGAGACCCTATTACTACAGTTTGCCTGTTGGTCTTTTCACTAGACAAGGAGCCCCTCCCTATACCATGGTGCTGAGTTCTTGAATCTTTGTTCAATTCCCGGCACCACCTCATGGTATGTCAAGCAATAGAGATTTGAGGTTTGGCTGTCCATCTGAAATGGAGACTTAAACTGAAGCAATAAATCATGGGCTCTGTGCTGTATGTGCTATGCCCCTTATGCCTCCTGAAAAATATGATCCTCAATTAATTTTCACGGAGAGACTTAAGACAACTGAAATATATAGTATCTTGAATTGCATTTGTCATTTCCTGATTAATCATAGATGTCTCATCTTATTTTTAGTGCCATTAAGAATTACTATCTTTGGGAGCTAATCACTATAGAGTCACAGAGTGTCAGTTATTTGTGACTTGTACAATCTATTTTGATGACTATACAACTTACATCTAAGGAATGCCACATTCCACAGTGTGCTGTGTTGGATGACAAGATCATTTTACACTAAATTCCACTCCACCACTAATATATCTGGATGTGAATACCCTAATTTGTGAGCTACATAACTCCTTTGTTTCCTTGCAATAGATGTTGCATTAAACTGTCCTTCATACCCCAAAGACAGTGTTCCTTCCCTATAAAGCACCCCATTATACCAGAGTGCAGGGTAGGGCTTTTTTAGTCTTTCTCAGAGCTCCATTCATGTCCTCTCTAATAAATGTTTCTTTGTAACATGTCCATTAGTAGAACTTCCTAAAATCTCAGGTTCTTTGGAAGAACTCTACAGAGAACAAAGTGGAAATGTTAGGATATGTATTTGGTGCAAATACAAACAAGTAGAAGACTGATCAGTCCAAGATACAGTAATACCCTTTACAGTAATACCTGTGAGATGAATAATTTGTGTGCCTGATTCCATCACATTGTTCTGAGGATAGCTCCTTTCTTCTTTGCCTCCTTTAATGGTGTTTACCTACTTATTTTGTACACCTCCATCTTTGGCCTTGCTGTTTCAATGAAAGAAACTTAGGCACACCCAGAGACCAAAAATTTCCATAAGCTGCTTTTTATCAAATAAAACACTTGTACAAATATAAGGATTTTCAATTTTGAAGTTTTCTACTCATACCTCGTTTCAAAGGAGATGAAGTTTGACTTTGAAAGGAAAAACATTTTTCCTCATTTTTGTCTAATACTTAATTTGATAAAATGTCAGTTTTTCTGTTACAAAAAAGAAAGAAAGGAAAGAAGGAGGGAAGGAGGGAGGGAGGGAGGAGAGAGAGAGAGAGAGAGAGAGAGAGAGAGAGAGAGAGAGAGAAAAGAAAGAAGAACGAAAGAAAAACACATAAAAGCAAAGAGAAATCATAGTGGACAAAAGTCACAACAGAGATTGTATTAAGCTGAGGCAAATGGCATTCACCTTTTTTATAGTCCCTATGTTTTATAATGAAGATACTTCATTGAAACAATGATGCATACTTCAAGGGTTCCCTGGAGAGCCGTGAATCCTGTTTGGAGAGATTCATGAATATGTGCATTAGTACAATCCAACTGGAACTTGCCCTTAAAAAAATGAACCACCAGAGAAGCTGATCAGTTTCCGCTTATGTATATAATCAGAAGGTTATCATATCATCTCCCTCTCCATAGGAAAAGCAGATGCATATTTTCTACCACCTTAAAATTAGAAATGCCAAAGGAAACAACAATGTTTCACCCCTCTGTGATGTTCATTACGGGAAACCCAGATAGAGACCTTTTTATACTTGTCTCTAGACCAGTATATAAAAGAGCAGAAAATGAATATAGGCTCAATTTTTGAAAATGAATATAGGCTCAATTTTTGAAAATGAATTTTAATTTTTGTATAAGATGAGTCTTTGAACAAACCTTCAAGATACACATTTCTGCTCTAATTTGCTGAAGGTCATTAATAAAACTGCACCAAGTTCAAATATTGCTAGAGATGCTGTATAAGAGACAAATATTTCAGAGTCAAAGCTCAAAAAATGGTACATGAAACTCTGTGCCTGAAAGATGAATGAGGGACACAAGACAGATTCTGGAGTAGTGGTTTATTTAAAGTACAAAGAATTCCATGGAAAATATTTCTAACCAGCAGTTGGTGCCCAAGTTTCAATAAAAATGGCAGACCACCACCAAGCCAGTGACAGTGATAAAGAGTATCCACGTATATTTGCAGATTTATCTTTAGGTGTTTTGCTCCATGACCTCCAAACAAACCAGAGTATGAAAAAAAGAGGGAAAGCCCAAAGCACCTTGATAATCACATAGAAACAGCAGATAAAATTTGTTGTTGCCTAAAGACTAAATGTTGTTAAGTTATCATCTTCTATGCTGTGCCAAGCAGAGACATCATTAGCAAATGTGAATAATTGCTGCAGAGAAATTGAGAAGCTTCCCTAGATTTGGGGAAAATGGTGCCTACTTAAAAAAAGACCTTTTGTAATATATATATATATTTTTTGGCATTGTTATAAGTTCTGTGCTCTGAGTTCATCCATGTCAGTATTTACAGCATGTCGTGCAAACCTGGGGGAAAGAAATAATTGTCTAAAAAGAAGAACCCAATTATATTAATGTTAAAAACTACTTAATTCCTGTCTGGAAAATTCTTTTTTAACTTGTCTGTTACTAGAAATGAATTGCCAGAAATGGTTTCAATTCTACATTTCTAGTCCCCATGTTCATGGAGAAAACAGTGTTTAAACTTCTCCTTTACGTTCTCAAACCTCTGGATTCGAAAGCTGGACATTTTAGACTCTCCAAAAGTGATTTGAGAGTCTGCACCATTCTCAGTATGTAGGGTAGGGCCAAGGGGGCATTGTTAATTTGAGAGGTTACAATGGTATAGTCATGCATTTAAATTATTTCGAACTTTTCACCAGAAGTCATATTCATGTTTTGGAAAATTAGTATTTAGCCAGGCTCTGAGGAGGAAAGCATTTTATTTAGTAATAGTTCAAAAAATGCAGTAAAAATGCCTCTGTGCATTAGAACTGGCCCTAGTGGCCTGATTCAGTATTTTGCCCATTTGTTGGCTTTTCCAGCTTCACACACACAAAAAGAAATTGTACAAAACACTTAGTACTATTTTTTCATAGCTGGTAAAGGGGCTTTCACCACACAAAGGCAAGGAAAATTTATTTGGAAAGGTGAACGGGCTTTTATAAAAACTAGAAAACTCTCCTCATTCATTGAGACTCAGCTTTCTGTCCCTTTCTAGTTTTAAATCTAGTCACTAGAATTCCTGAAAGAATTATACTTCTTAATGTTAAATGCTGACTATAATCATCCATAACTGACCCACAAAAGCAAATTTTATAAAGAACAGTGGTGTTAACAGAAAGATTGCTATTTACTGACAGTTTTCTTTTCATGCCTATGCATACAACATCTATTTATTTACCTACCAACCTCTCCTGATCAAACCATCTCAGAATTCACATATACAACACAGAAAATGTAGCTTTGAGCTCTTTTTGCAAATAGGTCCTATCATAGCATCTTAGAAGTTTATCTTGTGCAAAAAGGCAGTTTTCACCAACGAAAAGCCATGTTTTGTGAAAACAGAACTAGCTAGTGAATTGCAGCTTCCGTGTGTGTGTGTGTGTGTGTGTGTGTGTGTGTGTGTGTATGTGTAAGGTGGCAGTGAGGGAGTAGAAGGTCAAAGGGTAAATTCCAATTGCTGTGACATATTTTTATGAGCTGAATCATACCCAGCTTTTAGCCTTGAAAGGGGAAGAGGATCTTAGAAAAGGAAGTAACATGAATGGGCAGGTCAGGAAAATCCTCAATAAGTGTTCTTCCAAATTAGCAGTTAATTGCTCCCCAACCTGCCATATTCATCCATTTGAATTTTATTTTATTGTCCCAGGGCTTGAAAAGATCGGTGTTCTCTTACATGAATCCCAGTAAAATTTGGATTGCAAAAGATGAAGTTATCTTGGAGCATTTACATCCCTTTATATCTTTGGTATTTTTCTCCTTGTTGGAGGGGGTGAGGGGTGAAGCATCCTTGAAAGTCAGAAAGGAGGAGGGGACCACGCCTGGAGTTAGTTCCCAGCCCAAGGCTGACAAAGCATTGCTGCAGCAGGAAGGAAAATGCTAACCGGAGCGGAGAGAAAAGACAGGAGGGGCCCCAGGAATCAAGCTCCGTTAGAAGCTCCTCTCCCTGCGCCCCAGCTCTCTGGCAAATGTGGAGGGTATTTTCTGCTTTTCACAAGAGGCACTGCCAGGAAAAAAGAAAAAAAATTAAAAAGGAAGAAAGAAAAGGGGAAAAGAAAAGCTGATGTTAAAATCAAGGAAGAAACCGATGGGTCAGGGGCAACAGTGAAAGCAGAAGCAGCTGCTGTGGCCGGCCCAGCAGCGGGAATCACCGTCCGGGCGGCGCGGTCACAGGCAGCGGCCGCGGCGGTGACAGCCCGAGTGGCAACAGCTGTGGGGAGGCCCGGCTTCTCCCCTGTGCCGCCTGCTTGGGGGGCAGAGTGGGGAGTCCCTATCGTTCCCATCTTCTGAGCAAGCACATTCTTTTCATTCCTTCACTCTCGCCTCTCAGCGTCAGCTGACCGGCTGCTCCCTGCCTTGCTTTGGAGATTGGAAAAGCCGGTGTTCTTTTTCCGCGATGCTCGAGAATGACACCCGGTCTTGTTCTAGTAGGTGTCCCTGCAGCTTCAGCAGTGCGTTCCCTGAGCCGGTTAGCCCCAGACCTGCGCGGCATCTTATCTACCGGTGGGCTCGTCAAACCCTAAGGCATTTTGTTGGTGAGATAGCAGTGACTACACAGGACCTTAATGTTCGAAGTTGATGGGGATAAACCTAAGCATCACTTCAGAGGGTCACCAGCTCCAAGGCGTTGAAAAAAAGATGAACAAATTAGGCAATTTCAGTATTAGCAGACACAACATTATGACCCTTTTTGTTTTAAAAAGAACATAAACGTAGCTACACATTGAATGAAGTTATAGGCCACAAAAGGGCAAGAGAGAAAAGGGACGAGATAATAGGCACTGTCCATTTGAGCCTGTTACACTTACTGTTTCAAACCTATTCAGACAGTGTTAGTGACAAATACATAGTTTACCGGCAATAATGAAACAGGGAAGAAGTAAAGATAAATAGTACTGAGTGCTGCAATGCGTTTAGAGTAGTGACAATTGCTGTTTACTTGCTTTGCATTTATGAAAATTACTCAGGGCAAGGTTATGTGTGAGACACATCTTTGTATTATTTTTTTCTCGTATTTTTGGAAGTCAGGGTGAACAGAAACACTCAACTTCCTTTTTCTTATTTAGATAAACAATAGCAACAAAAAACAATATTTTTTTTTTCCCCAGATTTCTCTCCTCTATTAAATATCCCGGCAAAACTAACTGTCCATTTGTTGGCATTTATAGCTATCCCGTTTGCCCTCATTAAGCCTACTCCATATGACCATTAAATTCCACCTAAAAGTTTACAAAATTTCACATATATGTGCTTTAATTCTGCCATGCAATTATGTATTTCTTTATATGCTTGTGCATTTGACCATTAAAGATTTTAAGGACATTGTTTACTTGCTGTAGAATTAAACAGATTTATTTTGTATTTTTAAGTAAAAGCTCCTTAAGAGTGAAACTGGAGATTTCTCCATAGTCTGGAAGCTGCCAGTCTCAAAATGAGCCTTATGTAGTCACATTTTGAGTTGGAAAGAACAAGCCAAACTTCAGAATTTCATCTTGTACACATCAAGTTTCAACTAAATAGGCAATGAAATTTTTTTAGATTAAAAAAAACACAAAAAAAACAGTGCCTTAAATTAAAAGAGATAACTATTTGTTGTGGTCACAAAAGTATATAGATAAAGTCATTGTCTACTTAAATTTTTTAAATGCATTACATTTTATATTTTGGTTATTTGAAATGGAGTGGAATCATTGCAAGTAAGATTACATTTGTCACATAAATGAATGTCATCAAGATATTCATTTGTAATGAAAAAACAATTATGCTACATTTAGATACTTCTTTGCATAATATCAACAAAATGATGTAGCATTTTGAAAATATTTGAAAATAATTTTGTGAAAAACAATTAAGATAATTGATTAGCAGATTACTTTAATACTATTTTCAATGTGAAATTAAAGGCATTTTTATAAAATGATGAGATTACGTGAAAGCTTACGTTTCATTAAGTATATTTTTACAGGAGCATTCAAAACAGGAAGAAGTTTGAAGCATTTATACTTCTGTGGTGAGATCAACAAACAGAATCTTTATGTCTCTGATTTTATTTAGACATTTTGTATTTTTGCAGTGCGATTTTAGGGTTTTGTTGTATTATTTTTGATGTGTCACAACATGTACATGGAGATTTGCTCTTTATTGGCTCTTTTCACTAGAGAAAAATCAAAGATCTATTTAATTTGTGGATTGTTTCTAATTTGTTTGTTATATTATTGTATCACTGATATTTCCCAGACAGAGTGATATTGCATGAATTTCATATTACGGTATTTTTGTAAAATAAAATAAAATGAGAAACTTATTTCATGTAACAGAAGCAAACCTTTTTACCACCCAGTTAAAAAATATGCATCATTTAAAATGTATACTAAAATTACATTTTATTTCTTTATAGTCAAACAAAAGCTCCCTGAATGAAGATTCAGAGATTTCTTGGGTTTTGTCTAAATTCAAAGTGCCCTCTACTGTCAAAAAAGTGTACTGTGCAGAAAGAGAAAACTTGACAAGTCTGAAATCAAAATCTAGACCTTGAGAGACAGATGGAAGAAAACCAGGATAGGTAAGGCACTGACACTCAGCCCTGGGGCAATTCAGTTTGGAATGTTCCATCCATAAATGGTTATGCTCCTGTTCCAAGTTAAAAGTTACGTTAAAATTACTTGTAATTTTACAACTGTTGCTCCATACTTCTTTTCATTTTTCTTAGTTTTGGTTTTAAAACTGAAATTTCACTTTGGTGTCACTGTATGTTTTACTATAATGATCTGAACAATGCATGTCATGACTGCCGGGTTAAACTTTAAAATGACATATACCCTGATGTGTTATTCTCCTCCTGAGGAACATTATTTGGAGGTTCTTTTCATATTTTGTATATTAGAACATTTTCATTTTTACTATGGATTATATGTACTTAAAATACAAAATATTCATTATTCCTCTGACAGAATAAAAATAAGTAATCAGTTAATCCAGTGTGGAAAAAAAAATCAATGAGACTTAAAAACATCATGCAAACAAATAAGGGGTTGCCTATTTTGTTCACTCTTAAGAAGATGTTTAAACATTATGAAGACAGTCATAAGCATGCTCTGTGTGTTTAAGTGTAAGCCTGTTACAATCTCTCAATTAAATTCAGTGACCCAAAGAAAATTTTGCCATAAGAAATTCAAGCTATTCCATAATGTTAAATTGTATGTTATAGTTATTGCAAAGCAGTGAAACTTGAGGTTTGAGATAGATATAGGTGAAAAATTTCGGAAATGGTTATGGACATGTATTATTAAAGCAATGGAGGGTATTACAATATACTAAAACAGAGAGTATTCTGATTGAATTTATAACTTTTTATAATAAAATTGATAATTTGAAGTGAAATTAAAGACTCACTGACATAAGTGAAGAAAGGGAAAACTCACAATTTGTCAAGTGTGCAATATACATAACAGGTTTTGGTGAAATAGCTCCCTGAAATATTTGGTCTACATTTCAATCAAAAGTAAATTGGAGATGAGATAACTTAGGAGAATATTGTATATAAAAATCAAGGGCTATAGCTTTTACGTCAAATAAATGTAGAAATAGTTTTTCAGGTTAATCAACCACTAGCAATTTTAGGAATGACTACTGAGTGGAGATGGCCAGGGAGCTAGTGCTTCCAGTAGAGTGGGCCTCAGGCAGCCACTCTGTTTCCACTGCTTTCCTTCTCTGTGCCTCTTTAACGTCTCTGGTTGGTTTCTAACTTTGCCACATCCCAGAAGTCCATGCTGCCTTCTGTCAGGAAGAAGGACATTCAAATAATACTGAACATTAATGCTTTCCTGACATAAAGGGTTATATCTATCAGGGTATTTGTTTGCTAACAAGCAAACAAACAAATAAATAACTAAACAAATGAACACATGAATGAGAGGCAAAACTTCTCCCCAAAAAAGTGGTTGTCTGATGGTAGAATTTTGAGGTGATTTGGAGAAGGAGAAGCTTGTCGGGTAAAATAACATCACATGCCATTAAAGTTAAAGGTTGGCTCTTTTTGTAGCAAACAGCACACTGGTCTTCTCAGTTGTTTGAAAACTTCCGCAAATCTATCTAAATATTTCCTCGGGCTGTTTTTCAGTACTTGAGGGCAAATTCATTAACCCAAGTGTATACTTGAACCTAATTTCTATGGAATCACCATTTCTCTTGGCTATGATCAGATATTTTCCACTACTTGGAAATACGTAATATTAATTCCAAATTTGTAACATTAACCCTAAATTCCATAAAAATGTACCATATTTTTTAAAAATCTAATGCTATGATGTACTAGATGACCAACTAAATGTTCTATGCTCCTGTTTCCTTTGTTTTTAGAATCAACTTTTCTGAATTCAACTTGAGGTAATCAAATTTTTAATTAATGAAATCTAATTAATAATGGGCTTTTGTCCTTTGGCATAAGTACTGTTTGTGCTTATGAGTCAGTTTAGGAAAACTTTAAATCACTGGGCTTGACATCCTCTAGCCAATGACAAGCTAAGGTAGACCCATGGAACGCTTTCTTCTGGCAAAATTAATTTTGAGTTAAAATGTTACAAAAATAGAAAAAACGTCATCTCCCTGAAGAGATTGGTATTTATTTCCTATTACTTAGAACCTGGGAGGTACTTCTATTCTTATCCTTTTTTGGGGGCATGGTTATCCAATTGTCTCATAGTTTCTGTGGGCTGCACATTATCCTTCTGATAAATTCCGTTTCTCTGTAAGATAGTCAGTCAGTTTCTTTTGTTTGCAACCAAATAAATCTAATTGACACAATACATGTCTTTCTCAGTGAGCAACTCATAGATGTATAGGTGATATTTACAGCAAGTTCACAAGTTTTCATTTCATGTTCTGGAAGCTTGGTTGAATAGGGGACTTGGCCACAGCCACATAGTATGAATATGAAAGAGAATGCGACTTGGTCCCAAGCCTCCCGAGGACCACAGCATTATACTGAAGCCCTGATTGATAACCCCCATTTCCATCATCTGCTGCATTTTCTATATAGCTTTGTTGACATAAATTTTAATCTTCTTCATCCTTACAATTTAATATTGAGAACATTGGTTTGGGTACAAACATAAAAAATAATGTATATAATGGAGATGAAACAATTTTAGGAAACAAAGTTCTGGGGTGCTCAAAAAATGTATACAAATTTTAAAAGATGTTAACACTTTGGTCAATGTTGCTGCAGCAGTAGTTCGCCGTAATCAGAAGTGTCTGGACGCTGATGGCAGCCACTTTGAGCACCTCTTGTAATTGCAGAAGTCAGACGTGATTTGTATTCATCTTTTGTTATCGGTATATATTGACTGTTACATTTTTAATAGTTTTCTCCTTTCTTAAAATGTGTGTGCATTTTTGGCACCCACTGTATTATGACAAATTGAGATATTTGTAGTATTATGTAGTACTCTAAGATTACACAGTGTAGTACAAGACATGTCTTCCCTAGAGGAAGTGAAATCCAGTGTATTTGAATTGTGGAGGGACCATGATTGGATTTTATGTGTTTATGTGTATGAATAAATAACAACTATCTATTTACAACCTGATAGGGTGTACAATGAAACCCTTCTTTTTTTCTTATGAGAATTGTTGCAGATAGAAAAAAATGTGAATTTTGAAAAATTTTCTTTCTTTAATCCATCAATAGTAACAAAGCATGTGACAAGCTTTGTTTAATAAAGGGATTATTGTAGACTTTCTTCATTCCTGGGAAACAACAGAAAAAATCCCCAGGGACAGATCATTAAATCTTCTTTCTCAGTGTTAACTTGGACAACAGCTCAGGAGACATCTCTGAGGGTGCAAGGCACTTATTAGAAGCATGTTTAGGAATCTCTGACTGTTTTTCAAAAACCACTTCTGCAGAAAACAAGATAGTTTCCAAGCATTTCTGGAAACCAAGTATAACTGAGGAGATTCAATTAATTAGAAATATGATAAATTATAAATGGTAACAGCTACAAAAGGGTAAGTTGTGGGGGAAAGATACATTAAATATGAAAAGTACAATGTAACCATGAGAGATCACTCAATATATGTTACTTTATTATATTTTATATTATACTTTTCGAGATAAGGCAATTTACCACAGTATTATTTTATGTCTCACTTACTTTATGGGGGGGGAAGCAAAGAAAAATTTGGAAACAAAAATGTACAGTCTTTTTTTCTTACTGCCACTTTTACTGTTTACATTACTGAAACATTCTGATAGTCATAGAATATATTTATGTATCCTCCGTCAGCTATAATTAATTTGCATTATGTTTTTCTTCCTGAAAGGGATTATCGCTAAAACCATGATTTTTCTCCCAAAACTTTATGTTTCCATGACCCAGCACTTTATATTTTTTTCAATGGATTCCAAATAATAAATACAATTATTTTATTTGAGTACTGATTTAGTCAGTATTTTCATAGTCAGAGTTTTATTTGCTTCTCCTAAGTGTTCTCGTTCCTAGTCAACAGGTTCTTTCTTGATTGATAATTTGTTTAATGTTTTCACAAATAAGGGTTAGTGATTAACCCAAAATAACCCATATATTATGAGATTAAAACAGGTTTGAAGATCAGACCTTGGAACTCACAGTCTGATATTCATCTATTCATTCATTTATTAAATCACTAATTTATGTATTTATTTTTTCAACAAGGTTTTGTTGAGAACCTACATATTAGATACTCTTGCAAGCCCTGGTTATTATTGCTTCCTACCCAGAACAAACTTTTATTTGCCTAAGGGTAAGACAGGCAAGTTTGTTAGGGCAGGTTACTCCTTAGGCCTCAGGGGATCAATTGAGGCTACACCTTCAGACAATCACTTATGATGAATTACTTTTCACTACAGTCATCCCCTTTTATACAGAGGAGATACATTCCAAGACCCCTAGTAAAAGACTGAAACTGTAGATAGTACTGAGCCATATATATATATATATATATATATATATATATATATATATATATATATATATATATATTATGTATATAATACGCATTTCCTGTACTTTCATACCTATGGTAAAACTTAATTTATAAATTAGGCACAATAAGAGATTAGCAAGAATAACTAATAATAAAATAAAACAATTATAATAATATACTATAATAAAATTTATGTGAATGGCTTTGGGGTCATTATTAAGTAAAAGAAGGGTTACTTGAACACAAGCACTGTGATGCCTTCACATTTGATCTGACAACTGAGACTACTAAGTAACTAATGGGCGGGGAGTGTATACAATGTGGGTATGCTGGAAAAAGGGATGGGCAGAATGGGGCAGGATGTGTGAGATTTCATCATGCTATTCCGAACTGCCCTCAATTTAAAACTTATGAATTGTCTATCTAGAATTTTCCACTTAATATTTTCAGACCGTGATTGACTATGAATAACTGAAACCTAAGGAAGCAAAATCACAGGTAAAACGGGACTGCGGTGTTACTTTTTACATGAGTTACTGAGATACAGGCATCAAGCTTCTGGGGTCCAACACTGGGGAGAGAAATGGCTGGGAAATAAAACCAACATGGGAGAGAGCAGAGCTGAGAAATACAGGTGGAAATCTAGTCTTGATGATAATATTTGAGCAGCTGTTATCATCAGTGTCTGAAACTAGACTATATACTTCTCAGTTAGGTATTACAGCCAATACATTCTTTTTGTTTAAAGCAGTTTGATTTGTGTTTCTTATACAACCAAAGTGTGGATTAACCTAGTTGCCAGTGCTAACAGTTTTATCAATGTAAACCCCAGAAAGCAAAACCATGGATAAGTAAGGATTACTGTCCTTTATATGAAAGTTTTGTTTTGTTTGTTTTAATTAAATTTATTGGGGAGACATTGGTTCATAAAATTATATAGGTTTCAAGTGTACAGTTCTGAAAGTTGTCTTCTATTTCTTCCTTTTGTTTTTAAAAAATACTGTCTTGGACTCTCTCCACTTTGGAACTGATGCTTAATATGGTTCCGTAAACATCTAAGACCAACTTTGCTCCAACCGCTCTTAGACATTCAAACCCAGCTTGCAGGAACCTGGACGAAGGAATACTTCCACTGTCCTCTTGGGAGCGGAGTTCTCTATCTAGAGCCAGACCTCATGTAAATTGGTAAAATCTGTACTTCTGAACAAGGGAATGCCAGCTTCATGTTTACTCACTTTTTTCATTTTATCCTCTGTGCTTTTTCTTGCTTCAATAGACTAGACATTCACCCAGTTGCCCTTTCATTTCCTTTTTTATAATCCCTCTTTCTACTCATCTCTTCCATTAATTATAACATTTACATGTGACATTGGGCAAGTTACTTAACCTCAGAGAATCTGGTTTCGTTATCTGGATAAATAGAAATAACTTTACTTACAAAGCTGTGGTGATAATTAAATAATGCATTTAAAAGTGTTGAACTCAATTTTCTTTAGATAGTCATTGTGATTGGTGAGTGTCCTGTGAATATTATTAGTCTTCCTGGGATTTGTGGATAAAATCTGTAAACAAATTTTAAGCTAACTTTTGAGGTTGTTATAACACAATCAAGAGTTTACTTTATGTAGACAAGTTACTGTATGCAATTACATTACTGTTTTATATTATACCTAACTTCTTGGATATTCCTGTTATGTTTGCTATTATTATTATTATTATTATTATTATTATTATTGTGATTTTTAATTGACCACTTTCTTATATCTTGAAAACATTTAGTAACCAAGCAGAAAGTTGGATTATTTTTCTCTCTACCTTAAATCTCTAAAATAGTTGGCCTAGGTCTCAATAATCTCTCTTTATAATCACTGGATAGGAGATCTTACTTTTGCTCTAAATTATTTTAATATGCTGACAATGAACAAATTTACATATCTGGCCTTATCTACTCCTTAAACTCCAAACTCATATACCCAACTACCTTTGTGATATTTCCATTTACATGTCTAATGTGCATCCCAAATCTGTATGTCTAAATCTGGATTATTGACACTTCCTAAAAATCTTTCCCCTCTAAGGTTGTTTTTTTTCGTTTTGTTTTGTTTTTGCCTAATTATTCAGTCTAAACACCTTGGAACAATTCTTATATA
Organism: Rhinolophus sinicus; assembly: GCF_036562045.2. Taxonomy (NCBI): domain Eukaryota; kingdom Metazoa; phylum Chordata; class Mammalia; order Chiroptera; family Rhinolophidae; genus Rhinolophus; species Rhinolophus sinicus. Next base: position 150,323,779 of record NC_133751.1, on the reverse strand, counting down.
TTTTTTTCTTATACCTCGATCTAATGTATAGATAAATCCTGTCAAGTTCAATCTTCAAAATGTACCCCAAACCAATCCCTCTAATGCTACACGCCTAATCCAATCCACCATTAACCTTACCTCAGTCTCTGCGATACTCCTAGCTGGTATTCCTGTGTTCACTCTTATCCCTCTTTTATTCTTCAAATGATAGCCAGAGGGATATGTTTAAAACGTAAATTAAATTATGTCCCTCCCATACATAAAACTTCTTCTTTTCTTTAAATTAAATCCAAAGTTCTTATGATGGCCTAAAAGGTTCTACCTATTGAACAGATCATCTAATTAATGAGAAAAACTCCTGAGGACATTGTAGGGAATTCTGTTATGTTAAGAAACTCGGTCCTCTCAAAATCTGGAGGTGTTTTTTTTTTCTTCCTCGTTTTTTGTTTTCCTTGTTGTTGTTTTTGTTTTGTTTTTCTTTTAGCAGAGAGCCAATCCAGCTAGTTATGGACTATAAGTCCCGACCTTTCTTCTGTGGGCTGTGCTTCCAATGTCAGTTTAGTTTACATAATCTTTGCAGGGCTAGTCTGGTCTTCCCTGATTATATACCACTCAGGGACCAGTCTGGAGCCTATGTTATGATTTACTCTGTAGTTTAGTTCTTAAGTCTCAGCTGCATGGAATCCAATTGGTGTCATTCATACATAGCTCAGCTTGGGAATAACCGGAATTTAATGCACAGATTCAAAGAGTCTCTTTGTCCAACTCCTTCTTCTCAGTGATTCAACCCCTACTGTCTGTTTTCTAGAGTTTCCCCTTCGTGGTGTTCTGACAAGAAAGTTGGGGTTGTAGATGCCCCGTGCTGTTACATACTTGCTACTACTAGGCTTGCTTTGTGGCAAAACTACAAGACACAAGAGTCTGCGGGCCTCCAGATATGCTCCTGCTGCTACGGCTGCTGCTACAGGAGTTTAGTTGTGTTATTGGCTTTTATCTGGAAAAGGATTAAGAAAGTCAAAAGAACTTTTACACTTCAGGTACTGCTGGCACAAGGTGGGGGTGTGGGGTGTTGCCTCTTTGTTTCTGCCATTTACCTGGAGTGAGACAGATAAACTCAAAATTGCTCTTTGCTGCCCTAATGGGAAAGGGAGGGGTACTGCTTGGTTGTTATCACTCACCTAGTGTAGGGCAGGGAAAGTCCAAAGGAATTGCTCCTGCTGCTACCATGACCACATGCCAGTGAGAAGGTGGAGGGAGGCATGACTGTCCTATCTAAAGTGTCTCTGGAGGTGTCCTCTAGCTGCTTATCCTCTTTATTACTACCTGAAAAAAAAAATATATATATATACATTCATATATATATATGTTATATAGGAACAACTAGATACGAGATGATAACAAGCATACACAAGGCCAGATAAACAAGCCTGGAGATGGTGCAATGGTTGGTTGCAGCTCACATGGTCACAGTTTGAGGAGAGAATAGTAATAAAGTGCTATTAATAATAATAATAATAATAATAGCAATAAAGGCCTGCTTGTGTGTCCTGACAGGAAGTTTAGGGGGATCTACTTTCTCAGTGTGTGTGTGTGTGTGTGTGTGTGTGTGTGTGTGTGTATTTGGGATTTTGGTAGGAAGGTACTAATCTTTTTCTTTGGGAATGTTGGGCAACCATTTTCCTCCCCACTGAGAATTTAGGAAAACTATTGAGAGAGGATTATGGATTTAGAGTCAAATAAGAGAATTAATGATAAGGTTTTGGATATATTAGTAGACCTAAATTATCTGTTTGGAAGACACAATTATAAAATAATGGATTTTCCAAACAAAAAAGAGTGCTTATGTTATTGAATAACGGTATTAGAAACGGATGTTATTGAGAAGAGGTAGGCATAAGCAAAACTTCTACAACATATTTGTGAAAAACTAAGGGCCACCATTTTCCATATCTGGCAACTAGACTAAGACTTTTCCACATGTCTTTTTTTTTTTTCCTGTGAAAATGTAAACTTATAAAGTTAAATAAGTGTTCTCTCTCATAAGAGAGTTTGAGGTGGTCCTCATATAATAGGAGTACACATATTTAGTTTTTAGCAATGAAATTATGACAAAACTTCATTTTTTTTAACATTAAAATGGGGAATTGAAAACCTTTGTTTTCCCTCCATTCTCTGCTGTCCATATCTGACACTGTAGTGGTTTCCTAGGAGACTATTAAAGAATGAAACTTGATTGGTCATATTGGCAGAAAGGTTGTTGGTGTAATTTGAGAAACATTTACATATCAGATACACACGACAAAAGAAATGCTTGACACCTGGAAGATTTTTTAAATTTTTATTGCAGTATGAAAAACCTCACTAGTAAACTAAAATTAAAGATGGAAGCCATAATCTAGTAGGTCATCTTGTCAATCACTTGTCAATTATTACTTTAAATATTTTGTTCCTTATCCATTACAATTAAATTAATGTCTTTATTATTTTAGAATAATTTCCCAACTAATCTCTTTTTACCAGCAGTTGCTACATATTCCGTATCTTTCTTTTTTTAACCAAGTACTTTGCTCGATTATCACAGGGTGAAGATGTACAAAGAATGACTTCCTCAGTATGTCTCTGAGCAAGGATACACAAGAAAGAGTAAACTCAAACAAATAACAAACAAACAAGCAAACAAACAAACACAACTCTAAAAGTCATGTTATACAATGTTCTACAAAGCTAAAAGCAGCAGATTCAATTTATTTTTAGGAAAGTGGACAAAAGAGGATAGCAAGAGATTGCTACACAGAAACTACCTTTATTTAAAGCTCATAGATGGGACCAAGGATTCAATTTTAACTGGCCCTTAATTTGAAAATATATACGGAGTCTGACAGTTAAGTTCACGAATTTATTGCAATGATATTGCTAACCTTTTTTTATATCAGAGAGATTATTCATTATGAATTTGTACCAGCTGGACAAACAGTTAACCAAGTTTACTATTTGAAAGTGCTGAAAAGGATGTATTAAAAAGTTAGATGAAAAGGACTTGAACTTTTCACCAACAATTCATGGCTCTTGCATCATGACAATGCACCAGCTCGCACAGCATTATCTGTGAGGGAGTTTTTAGCCAGTACATAAATAACTGTATTGGAATACCCTTTCTACGCACTTGATCTGGCCCCCAAAGACTTCTTTCCTTACATGAAGATAAAGGAAATATTGAAAGGAAGCCATTTTGATGACATTCAGGACATCAAGGGTAATACGACGACAGCTCTGATGGCCATTCCAGAAAAAGAGTTCCAAAATTGCTTTGAAAGGTGGACTAGGCACTGCTGTCAGTGCATAGCTTCCCAAGGGCAAAGTGACCATAGTGATATTCAGCAATGAGTTATGTAGTACTTTTTCTAGGATGAGTTCTTGAACTTAATTGTCAGATCTAGCGTATGTAACTAGGCTTGTTTTTATAATTTCATTTATATTTTCTAATGCTATCCACATCTGTTAACTTCTCTTCAAAAACATATTTTCAGTTAATAAGAAGAGAATGGCACATTTTTTTCTTGAGTAAAGAACTTCAGTATTTGTTGATAAGTATATATTTTTTCCAACGTGAAAAAGGCTAAACAAAACAAAACTAGTTAAAGGAAATTTTCTCTATTGTTTGATCTTGAAATTGGAATCTTCAAAAGATCTTTGGAAAGTTTTCTGCTATGTATATTTTCCTTGCTGAAATCAGTTTGTAAATTTAATTCAGCAATTATTTGAGATAAGTTGATGTTTCTTGAACTGATCTAAGTACAAAGAGAGAAAAAGGAAGTCTCTAAGATAGCATCTGACCCAGAGGAGACTATAATCTAGTTTGGAAAACTGTGAGGACAAGAGCAGATGTAAAGCAGTACATGATTAATTTAAAAAGCAATCTATCTATATGAGCATCTCTTTGTAGCCACCCTTCAGTATAGTTAGAAGTAATAATATAATACTAAAACAGAGAATAACAAAAGAGAGACAAATAACTAACTGCAAAAATTGTTCCAATGGAAACTTTTTTTTTTTACACAAAATTTACTTTGGTATTTGTGTGGGGAGAGTAATTTGTATATATTATTCTGGTGGTTTTTATATTGGCATGTTATATTTTAAATTCTGTATCAGAAAATATTTCAATTATTGGATGTTACTCTCAATGTACAACTATAACTTAGGGGAAGACTTTTCTAGGATTTGGAGCTTTTTGTTAAATAGAAGGGGCAGGAGGTAGTGAATTCTTCATCACTGGAAGTGTGGAGGAAAGAAATGAAAGACCACTTGTTGATAATGTTGTAAAGGTATTTCATGCCTTTGATAATGGTTGGAATGGATGACCCCTGCCTGATGCCTTTCAAAATTTGTGATGTCATGAGTCTATGATAGTTTATGACATGCTACAGCATTCAAATAGGGACTCTTCATTGTGGACTAGAATAGTCTAGGTAGTCTTTGGCAAATGTGAATGAGGGTAGGTTTTAAGTAACAAGTTGGATTTAGGTAGGCAGAGAGTAGAGTAAGATCATTCTAGTTGGAAAGGAAGAGAGAAAAGCAGAAAAAAAGGCACAAATGAGCTTTGTATCTTTGGGAACAATGAGGAATTTGACCTGACTAGAATATAGAATTCATGCCAGGGATTGTGGATATAGCAAATGTGCAGAAGCTGACTTATTATGAAGGGCTTTCAATACTAGGAAATGGTCAGGGAAGATATTATCTTATTTAAATGTTATAGAACATTTAGATGTTTTTCTATTAGAATAATCTATTAATATACGTGCTTTAGTGAGATAAAACTGGCCTTGTTATATAGGAGAAAAGAGAGTAAGATGTGCCGATAATTTGGGCATTAGTAGATGAGAACCTAGTCTTGGAGGGTGCTAGTGAAAACAAGTTGTCTGTACAAATAATTATTTGACAAATATTCTATCTATGTTTACAGATCCAGAACAAAGGACATAAACTATTTTTCTTCTTCTAATGTAGAGTGAAATAATATAAAGGTGAACATAAATTGGGTTGCAACAGCTAAAAACATCCTTTTAGCATGTCTGTTTGTCTGGATTATCCAAAGGAACAGAGACAGGAGAAAGAACAGAGAAGAGCGATAGAGATAGAGATAGAGACATAGAGAAATAATTAGTTTTAAGGCCCATGCAATTTGGGTAGCTGACAAGTCTGAAATCCTTAGGGCAGGCTAATGTGTTGGAGACTCAGGTAAGTGTTATGTCATAGTCTTGAATCCAAATTCTGCATGGCAGCAGGCTGGAAATTTAGGCAAGTTTTCTACATAGAAATTTTGAGGAGAATTCCTTCTTCCTTTGAAAACCTCAGTTTTTGCTCTTAAGGGCTTCAACTAATTAGACAAGCTTCACCTGCATTATGGAGGGTGATCTGATTTACTCAAAATCTACTGATTTAAAAGCTAATTACATCTAAAAATAACTTCACAGCAACATTGAGACTGTTGTTTGACCAAACAAACTTGGCACCATAGCCTAGCTAAGTTGACCTATAAAATTAACCATCATAGCATGTAGTATTATATGTAAGAAATGAATGCTGTTTTGACATTGATGGACAACCATATTTGTACAAATCCACACAAAGATAAGTGGTATATAATTGATTACTTACTAAAAAGAACTGTAGAAAAGACATATGATTGGTGGAACAGTCTATTTCTTTAACCATCTGTCATTCTAGTTCAGTAAGAAAACATTAGTTGTTAAAATATAAGATGAAGCCCAGTCTAAATAACCTTTAAACGTACTTGCTAAATAACCTTTAAACGTACTCGCTTTTTACATAATATGGGATAGTAGGAACCTAGTACATACACACCCCCAAAAAGAAGCAACTAGACTCTCCATTTTGATAATTTCCTTTATACTGTGTGTCTTAGAGTGGCAGAAAGTGGAAGATGATAGCATGTGTCTTTTCAGTATTCCACATCATAGTAATCTGAAAAGAAATATTAGTATTGTTTTTTTATTTTTTATTTTTCCATCATGCCTTCTGATTGTTTCTCCTTTTTTTAATTGAATTTCATCCTTATGTAAACACCCTCATAAACTGTCTCTTCTATACTTTTACTTCTCAAGTTTCTTTATCTTTACAATTAAATGATTAGCAATGTACTGATAGCTAAAGCTTTGGAATTGTTGTCCTGATTATTCAAAAGGAGGAGAAAAAGAACTCATTTGGCTCAAAGTTAAATCCATTTGTCATTTTTCTCCAGGAATTGCATTATAAAATAATTGAGACAAAAAACAGAGGATGAGCTTGGCATATGAAGAAGTAATTAAAGTATTTCGGCTTTAAAAAATTGAACTGGCACTGCTCGTGGGCTAGTGGATTATGTTTTAGAGATACATTTTAGGCAAATGGTTTGGGGCAAATGATTCCTCCTTAAATGTAACCTGATTGGTTTTTAACAAGAAAAAAGGCAAAAAGGGAACAGCAGTAGTATTATTCAATTTAGTGACTTCTGAGTAGAATAAATAAAATTATTTTAAATTCAAATTAGCCAATTTGGAATAAAATGTAATATTATGTAATAAGATACACAACCTTGAAAGAAAGATTCAATTTGTAATAATACTAATAGAAAATGTTCAACTGGGAAGAACGTCCAAGGAGAAAATTTTGGTCATGAGGTGACCTAGAAAGAAGCCCAGCAGACAAGTTACAAAAGAAATATTTCTGACAAGGTAAGAAGGCAAGCAAGATGTGGTTGAAAAACCACAACAAAACACAAAACCCTAAAAGCAGTGTCAGTCAATTTCATTTCTTCAGAAATTCATTCACTGAGACTTGGTGGTAAAATTATCTTGATGAGGGCTAAAGAATCAAGAAGTGCTAGTCCCTGATCCCCCAGACACAACAGTATTGCAAGCCATTTTACAATTATCTTTTAAAAAAATCAGCAAAACAAAGTTAATTGGATTATTTACCTATACTACAGAGAGGATGTAAAGATTAATGAGTTAATTATTGTGAAATATTAAAACACTTTGGGATATCTGAATGAAAAATGGAAATAATTATTTATGGGTTTCTAGATGTCTCAGTAATCATAATTACTTTTTACTATGGACTCCTCCTTTCTAGTTTAGTATATATTGTGTATATATATATATATATATATATATATATATATATAGTGTGTATGTATATATTTTTTCCAGTAAATTAAACTCCTGGCATGATTTGGCACCAGAACAAATATTTGATAGAACAAAACTGCCTCAATAAAATAATGATAAAATAATATGCCATTGATTCTCTTCTGATAAATGATCATTTGCTACTATGAACTTAGTGATTTCCTTGCCTATGTATTTAGATGATTAAGTAGAGAATATACAGAAGGTGCCCAAAAATGTATACACATTTTAAGAAAGGAAAAAAAAAACTGTATTAAAATTGTAATACTCAATATATACTGATAACAAAAGATGAATACAATTCATGTGTATACATTTTTTTTTTGGCACCCTGGTATATACTAGTGAGTGCTTCTTAAAATGGGATACATTTATGGGCATTTGGTTATTTTCTCCTTTACATACACTTGAAAACACTTTGAAACAATTTGATGAAAAGGTATTTGAATGAAATGAGCAATAATTACTAAACTTACAAAAATGTAGTATGCTTAGTATTTGTTGAGTTGGATGCAATAGAAAAAGACAAGTTAAGCCTTGACAGATAAAAGGAGAAACAGAGAAGTGTACAACTACAGAATCTGAGGGTTGGAAAGGACTTAGAGAGGTCATTGAGGTTACCACCTTTCTAGCAGGATCATACTAAAACTACCAAACCTGTGAGAATTCAACCTAATGTTGAAAACAAAACAAAAACTTAAAAACTAGGATCTTCTAGCATGAGAGATAGATTTGGGTCTCTTGAATTCCCCTTTATGTTTTTTTTTTTTTTTTTGGCAATATTTTTCATGTTATTTTGAGTTTTAATATTATTCCTTATGGTACTGACTAGCATGTTGCAAATGTATCAACTATATCTTTCCATATCTTTCATTGGTTAAATAAAATAAAAGCTTTGGGTTCTGAAGAACCACTGTTATGTTTCTCTAGTTCACATTGGGTCTTCTTAGATACTAAACTCTGGCAAGTTCTAAGTTTTCTTTTCTTTTTTTTTTTTTTTTTAAATCATTTGATAATATTTTTTAGACAGGGAAGGAATGGGCATCTTTGGCATAGGTGTTATTAAAATGCAACAAAGACCATATGATTTCACTGACATGTGGTATACAAACCAAAAACAACAAAAGAACAAGACAAACAAATGAGAAACAAAAACTCATAGACACAGACAATAGTTTAGTGGTTACCAGAGGGTAAGGGGGGAGGGGTGGGAGGTGAGGGTAAGGGGGCTCAAATATATGGTGATGGAAGGAGAACTGACTCTGGGTGATGAACACACAATGGGATTTATAGATGATGTAATACAGAATTATACACCTGAAATCTATGTAATTTTACTAACAATTGTCACCCCAATAAATAAAAAGAAAAAGCAACAAAGGTCTTTGTTACTGACACACTGCTATTTCTCAACACTTCCTTTCTCCTTATTACCCCCTCATCTTTCTTACAGCAATTTCATTCTGTCTGTTCTACCTCCCTCGCTTCTTGTCTTGTCTTGTCTTGTCTTGTCTTGTCTTGTCTTGTCTTGTCTTGTCTTGTCTTGTCTTGTCTTGTCTTGTCTTGTCTTGTCTTCCTCCCTCCCTCCCTCCCTCCCTCCCTCCCTCCTTCCTTCTTTCTTTCCTTCCTTCCTTTCCCTTCTTCCTTCCTTCCTCTCTCTCTCTATCGCTCTCGCTCTTGCTCTCCTTCAGCAAACCTCATCTTATCACTAGCAGGCATCCTGTTGGCACTTAGGGTCAAAGATATCATCATGCCATAGTCTTGCTATTCAAAATGTGCTTTGAGAACATATGACATTGACATCACCCAAGATCTTGTTAGAAATGCAAAGTCCTGGACTCTGCCACAGAGCTTCTAAACCAAGATCAGCTTTTTAGCAAGATTCTCAAATGATTTGCATAAGTACATTCAAGTTTATGAGGTCTAGAGTACCTAGATGTCCAAGAGATTCCTCAATCTTCACACTCTCCTCCTCCTTAGGTTAAGACCCCCCTTTTCCTGTATTGTTATCTAAGTGACATGATGATATATTCACAGGGTAACTCAAGTCAGAAACCCAGGAGTCTTTCTTGATCTATTTCTCTTCCTCACCACCCATATGCAACATGTGACCAGTCTTGTCATTTTTATTTTCCAAATATCACTTGAACATTTCCTCAGCATATCTCCCCAAGTGTCACTTCCATATTTCCCATATTTCTTGCATGGACCTGACCACAATCTTTTAACTAGTTTCACAGCTTTTTACCTCACCTTTCTCTAAAACCATTTATTTGATAATTCAAGGCATATATATGTTTTGACCTTACTAAATTTCATACGATAGACAACTGCTTTTACTCTCTAGGAAGAATTCAGATGATGCTAGAAATGAGGAAAAGCAATATAAGAACTGGGTGAAAAAAACAGAACACAAACAAACAAACATTACATCTATTTTAATTTCTGATTTTCCTTAATGGCAGATAAATAAGTACAGATACAAATAAATGTTCTATGGAACTTTGTGTAAACATATGTTTTGATTTCTCACAGATAAATGTCTGAGTACAAAAAAAAAAAACACAATTGATAAATCGGATCTCATCACGATGAAAAACTTTTGCTTTGCAGAATCCCATGTGAAGAGGATGAAATGACAAACTACAGACTGAGAGAAAATATTTGTAGCCACATACCAGATAAAAGACTAATGCATAAAATACACGAGGAACTCTCAAAAGTGAACATTAAAAATCAAACAGTCCAATTATATGATGGGCAAAAGACATGAACAGACATTTCACCTAAGAGGATATATAAATGAGAAATAAGCACATGAAAGATGTTTAACATCATTAATCATTAGGGAACTGCCCATTCAAACCTCAAAAAGATAGGACTACACACCTGTCAGAATGGCTAAAATAAAATAAAAAATAGTAACAACATCAAAAGCTACCAAGGATGCAGAGAAGCTGGATCACTCATGCATTGCTGGTGGGAATGTAAAATTGCACAGCCACTCTGGAAAACAGTTTCCTGCTTCTAATAAAGCTAATCATTCATGTCAGTTTTTAGAAATAGATTGTAACCATCATATAGAATATTAATGTCAGAAAAATTCCACAGATAGAAATAATCTAACTTAATGGATTGACATTTAATATCTGTGCATGGTAGATGATAGACCACATTCAATAAAATAAATCTGATGTACTGGTATTGAAAATATATTTCAGTTAACACAGGAACCCCGTAACTGAGCAATAGAATGATTGATGCAAATATGAACATCACTAATGTAAGTGATGGTATTGTGTAATCAGTGAAGTGCTGGAAACATGTTGGATGTCACCACTATTATTTATCTCACAGAGTTATTATGAGACTCAATTAGATAATATATGTAAAGTCAACTTGAAACTGGGATATAGTGTAATATATTAAATATTAAGAATTATTTTGACACAAATATCAGTAGGAAGAGATATAGAAGACATTTAAATATCTTAATTTCTCTTCAATCTTCTCATTAATATTTTGAAACTCTTTTGTAAACTGATCATTTAATAATTTCTTTTTTGCTTTGATTAGATGACTATATTAGTGTCTACTTTTAAGTAATGATCAGTGTTCTGGTTATAGTAAGTTTAAGTTACAGTGCAGATTTGAAGTTTTAGGGATTTGAAATGATTTCCCCACATCACCAAGGCCAAACAATTGTTTAATCTCTCAGACATGTTCCTTCCTTTTGATTGTCTTAGTTGTTGTTCTAGACCTAGCCATCAGTATACCACAGAATAGCATCTTATTAATAGCTGCTCACTTTGCTAAGGATCAGAAGAAAGCATATTCATTATCATTTGTGGATTATAAAATTTATACCAAGAAAACCTAAAATAAATAACTGGGAAAAAAAAGGAAGAAAAGAAAAATCTCCCATTCATTCCTTTTTTATGAGACATGTAATGTAAAAAATAAAAACAAAAAGAGGCCTATCAACACCAAGGTGCTAGAGCAGAGGAGAGAAGATGGAAACATTTCTTTCCTTTATTCTGTGTCTCACTCCAGAGCCTGTGTTTTAAAGAAGTTGTACTTCTGTCTCAAGTCTCACAAAATCTCTTATGATGAGAGATCCCTCAACTTTTGGCCCTTACCCTTCTTAAATCCTGTTCAATAATGATGTGACATCTTAACAACTTCACGTCTCCTGGATAAGACATATTTCCTCTAAAGTTCCCTCGATCTCAATCATAGACTATATATATGTATTTTTTTTCCCTTGAATTTAAAAGAGTTCCAATTTCCATTTTAGTAGAAGGTCTTTGGTTTTTGTTTGTGTCTCTAAAAGGACAGTTTGGGTGGTTTTCTTAGAGTGAATCTACCAAGAGATCTCTATCTCTTGTCAGATAAAAACTGTGTGCACCTTTAAAGTAATTTTTTTAAAGTATTTTTTGTTTTTAGCTTCTACCTACCAAGGTTCTCAAAATCATAGTCTCCCAGCTTCAGACCAAGAATCCTAGATATTGCTGTGGGACCCAGAGTGATGCATGAATTGAATGTTATTTTTCTTTCACGACAGAAAGTAGAGCTTGGGGCAGATGTGAGAGCTTCTCTTGATCAGTATTGCCTGTAAAATTGACTCTAAAGAATAGGGTCTGCTACTGGGATGTCAGCCTAAGAGTACTATAATGGAGATTGTTTCTCTGTAGTCTCGTTGAAGCAGTAAGGCATAATAGAAAAGAGCGAACGTTTAAGATTAAATGGACCTAGTTTTACATCCCAGGTCTATCACTTTTGATCTGTGTAGCACTAGTTAACCTCCCTGAGCCTCAATTTTTTCATTTGTAAGATAGGGACAATACTCATATCTACCTTATAATACACTGTGATGATTAAATGAGATATGTAAAGCACTTTGCATGTAGTGTCTGTCATGTGGTAAATTCTAGGTAGCTTTATTAATTATGTTATATCTCAGAATCAGAACTAGTACATCAAGAAAATGTTTTTAGCAATTTTATATTTGAAAGTCAAAAAGGAGAGTTGCAGACATTAAGTAGAAGGTCTGGAGGGGTGATCAGAAATGACCTTTCCTCTCCCAAATAAATTAATGAATAAGGCAACATGTTATAGCTGGTTCAGAAAGAATTTCATTAGCTCCAGTAAATTTTGTGCACTTTAGTGTACTGGTCTGGTCCTGGGACTTGTTTATAAAGCTTTTGCATAAAACCAGGCACACGTGACAGATGAATGTCATGGACAAATCACCTTGACTTTTGTATATTTCAAGTGTGTTTATTTCAAATCTTGGTGCAAATCCCTTGAGATCCAGGACCTGGTTTTTTCATAATTAATTAGAACTTTCTAAAATGTTTAATGCATTAGGTGCTCATTTTTAAGCATGTATGTAATGTTTAACTACCTACAGCAACTATATCTTTTCTCCAATTGGGTTAGAAGGGATAGAACATGCTGTAAAGAGGGGTAACATAGCTATTTAGAGAATATATCCACCCAATGATTATCCAGTTACCTAATTTCTTAAAATACCAACTCTTTACCTTAAGGAGAACAGCCTCTTTAATTCTTTTCCATTATAATCTTACAATTCATTGCCATATGCTTCAAAGATCTAACATTACTGTATTAATTCCATTATCCTAGACCCTGATCTAATTTATGGTTCATCTTATGTCAAGACATAGATATTAGTTTGAAGTTTCCATGGAAAAACTCAAAAGAGGTCCTACCTAGAAAATGGTAGTTTCCCTCTTTTGATTCAATTTGTATATTCTTTTTTTAATTGAAGTTTATTGGGGTGACAACTGGCTAACATCCAAAATATACAAGGAACTCATACAACTCAACAACAACAAAAAAACAAACAACTCAATTGATAAATGTGCAGAGGACCTGAAGAGACATTTCTCCAAAGAGGACATACAAATGGTAAATAGACATATGAAAAAGTGTTCAACATCACTAATCATCAGATAAATGCAAATTAAAACCACAAAGAGATATCACCTCACTCCAGTTAGAATGGCTATCATCAACAAGATAAACAGTAACAAGTGTTGGAGAGGCTGTGGAGAAAAAGGAGCCCTCATACACTGTTGGTGGGAATGCAGACTGGTGCAGCCACTATGGAAGGCATTGTGGAGGTTACTAAAAAAATTACGAATAGAATTACCATATGACCCAGCAATCCCTCTCCTGGGTATCTACCCAAAAAATCTGAAAACATTCATCCATAAAGACATGTGTGCTCCAATGTTCAGTGCAGCTTTATTTATGGTAGCTAAGACATGGAAACAACAAAAATGTCCTTCGATAGATGAATGGATAAAGAAGTTGTGGTACATGTATACACAATGGAATACTATTTGGTGGTAAGAAAAGATGAAATAGTACCATTTGCGACAACATGGATGGATCTTGAAGTTATATTCTGATAATAAATATATGCAATTAGTTTTGTAAAATTTGGAGCAGCTAATATTATAAACAACAAATGTACTCTTAAAACATGAATACAATAAAAATGAACATGCTATTTATATAAATACTCAGTAAAATTTAGGTTTGTAATATGTCATATTTTACAAATGATAAATTGGTATTTTCCATTTATTTAATGTTGAGGTCATACGTGTTGACTAATAGCCAAAGTCACAGTTACTCATGAACTTTAGATTTCTAATTTTTAAATATTTGTACTGTAAAGACAAATACTTAACACTGAATTCACTGTGATTTTAGTTCATCTATTTTTTTGTCTCAGAAACTCAATATCCTATAATTATTATAGCTATTCTGGTAAGTCCCAATTGCCAATATACAGTACTCAGAAAACCATTTTGGTTTCCTGAGCGTTATGAATTTTGAATTAATTTGAGTTTAAAATTTGGTAAGGAAGATTTACATGTGGAAGAAAATAAAAAATTATGTTAATGCCTTTTATAAATTCTTTCATAATCAAAGTGGAATACTGGAAAATGCACTTTGGAGTCAAATAGACTGGGACTCAAATCTGAACTCAATTTGTCAGCCACATGACTTTGAACGAGTCACTTGACCTCCTGAACTACAAGTTTTTCATCTCTTAAATGAGAATATAGTAGCCCTGGCTTATTCACAATTTCCCTTTTCAAGAATTCAGTTAACCTTGGTCAACTAGGTTCCAAAAATATTAAGTGGAAAATTCCAGAAATAAACAATTCTTAAGTTTTAAATTGCATACCATTCTGAGTAGCATGATTAAATCTCATGAATTTCGCTCAGTCTTGCCCAGGACCTGAATCATCCCTTTGTCCAGTATTTCCACACTGTACATGTTCCCCACCCATTCGTCATGTAGTCATCTTGGGTTATCAGATTGTCACAGTATCACAGTGCTTGTGTTCATGTCACACTTATTTTATTTAATAATGCTTCCAAAGCTCAAGGGTAGTGATGCCGGCAATTCGGATATACCAAAGAGAGCCGAACAATCCTTTTGTCAGGTGAAAAGTGAATACAGTAAAATCAGATATTTTGAGAGAGAGAAAGAGAAGCCATATTCACATAACTTTATTACAGTATATTGTTATAATTGTTCTATTTTATTACTACTTATTGTTAATCTCTTAATGTTCCTAATTTAAAAATTAAGCTTTATCATAGATATGTATGTATAGGAAAAAACATAGTATAGTTGACTTGAAAACATGGGGGTTAAGGGTGTCTACCCCTGAGCAGTCAAAAATCCATGTATAACTTTTGAATCTGCAGTAGGCTCTTCACAACTGCACATTCAACCAACCTTGAATTGGTTTTTACATCGGAATACTGTTTTTAATCTGCAGTTGGGAAATTGCAGTTGGGAATGCAAAAATACTGTTTTTGATCCACAGTTGGTTGAATCTGTAGAAGTGAAACATGATGATACAAAGGGCCGATTGTACTTATTGAAAAGAAAAAAAAAACACATATAAGTAGACCCATGCATTTCAAACTCATGTTGTTCAAGGATCAATTTCGTACATAAGATTCTAGGTTCCAGCCAACCATTAGGGGTCTTGGAATGTACACCCTGCAGATAGGGGGGCTATTGTAATTTGATTTGGTAATCTGTGGAGATTTAGAGATAATGCATGTAAGGCCTCTAGTACAAAATCTGGTTTAAGTACATATTCAAAATTAGGTGCTACTGATATTAAAAAAATAATAACATTAATAAAGAATCTAATGCAGCATAACAATACTAAGACAAACTAATCATGATATGTCAAGATGTAATTTAGAGTCAGTAGGTAATAACTGGTTCTAGACCAACACTCAATCCTAACAAAGGAAATAAATAGGACTCTTTTTTTCTATCAACCATAAAAATATTGTTCTTGAATCAGAGTCCCATGTTTAACAACTAAGTTCTATCATTTATTCATTCATTCCCTTATTCACCTTGGCATTGACATACTTCTGTAATTGATGTACCTTTACCTCTTTGAGTTTGATTTTCCTCTCCAAAGGTATTAAAAGAGTTGCATGTGAGATTGTTACTGAGTAGATGCTTATCTTAGTAGATGTTATCTTTTTTATGTATTTGAAAAATATTCAGTAAAAATAAACAGACTTAAAACATGGACGATTTCCAGTAAGATAAAGGAAAAAAATTATTGCTATCTTAGGATAGTCTATTGAAGAAGAGTGCATTCTTATAGATATATTGGGAGGAACTGATTACATTTTGATTGATTATCTTCATTTTAAAATGGAGATAAAATATCCATATCCTAAGATAATTTAGAGAATTGAAAAGCTAAACAATATCAGCAATATTTAGATCCTGACAAGTAAAGCTTTCATTAATTATTAGTGATTATGATAATTATAGTAGTGGTGATGATGATGTGTAAAGAAGTCTGAGGAGAGCTATGAGATGAGAGAGGGATGATTTGATATGTTATATTTAGGGTTTTATAAAAATGTTCTTAAGTAAATAGTGTCGTGTTCTGGTATTCCTACATAGAAAGGATATCCAAGACAAACATTCTGCCCTGAAAGATACATATTTTAACATCTTATTATTTAGGTGTACCACATAATTATGAAGCAGGAAGAACAGATCCATGAGTATGTAAAAAATGTAAAGCAAATTATCTATCTGAGATGCAGCACATATAATACTCATACAATCGAAGCAGCATAAAATATGATGTAAATCATTTTACTAAGTCAGATTAAAGGTGCTATTACTCATGGTTATGTAATACTATCTGTAATTTCTGTGTTAAACTTGACATTATAAATCCTTTAATCCATGTATTTAAAAGCCGTTCTATGGCTCATTTTTCAAACAGATTTCCGTTAACACATTTACTGCTAATGAACCACTAACGTGTTCTCTCTTTCTTAGATAAACGCTGTTGACCAACATTATTATTTGCTCCTCATATAATTATTTTTTTGGCTTTTTAATTTAATTGCTTCAATAAAAAATACACCAATAATGCATTTTTAATTACACTTCCCAGGTGACCTATGTAAAAAGAGGTTTTATAATGAAGCCACAATAATTAGCCTGTCACAGTCCAGTTTGGGGCTATTGTCTAGTTGTCCTTTCCATGGCTTGTGTGGCATGACTAGAATTCTAAAGACCTTGTGTATTATCTCCCATAATACTTAGGAAGGTATTAAAAATTGTGTGCAATACTGGCAGAAGCAGGCTTTCTAATTATTGTCAGCTATTTCTAGTGTGACGTGGTAAATTCCCTTGAGAACAGAAACAACAGCCCACTCCAGGGTTTGTAATAGGCCCTAGAGCCTAAGTAGTTGTAGACAGAGCTGTTTCCCTCTGGATAGATAATTGGTTTACATAGCAGCTCAACATCTGAACCAAATCCATTTTTTTTCCTATTGTGATTTTACTGTTTACTCTAATACACATAAACTATTTTGTTATATTAAACAGCGTATGACTCATGCTTTAATAGCTGAGTAAATTTGCATGTTCTGCCTCACCTGGAATACTAATGACTATTATGTCTGCCCATTTTTCATGCATGAAATATTAAATATTTGGTTTGTTAAGCACACATACTTTCTGTAAATAATGTGTCCTGGCAACTTGTTAAGTACAATTATCCTTTAGTTTCATTTTTTCATGGATAAAATATGGCTTTCACTTAAGGAGAAATGCAGATAATTTCCAAGAAATTTAAGGATAGTTGTCCTTATTAGTGTAGTATAATCAATTATTGAGAACCATTTGTAACTGTTTGCATACTACTGTTAATGGCAATATAGTGACACTTCATTGTGCAAACAGAGAAAGTATGTCAGATTCTCCTGGGTATGTAGATACCTTGCCTCACAGAAATAAATAAAAGTATTGTGGCATGCTGAAGTTTTATCTAGACTTGGTTTTAATATCTCTGGTCTGCTATTGCTATGTGTTGTAAGCAAATCCTACCATATTTTTTTTTTTTTTAAGTTATATCAGATCTTCAAGTCACTACTTTTCTCTTCAATGCCCAAATGAGTAAAGGTAAAGAGCATTATCACAATGGGAACGTCAATGGTCTTTAAACGCCTTCTGAAAACACCTTCTACTATTTTGTGCTCTTTCCTCCATGCCTCTTACTTCTCCCTCCAATTGACAGTATAATAATCAGCTGACACTTTATGTTCTTACTGTAAATATGAGTATTTTCTATGAGTCTGTACTGGGTGGAATCCTGTGTAAGGCATTTGTTACTACTCAACAGAACAGTTCCACTGGCCATCGGTATTTCCTTCTCTACAATAAAGTGGCCCTGTTAGTAATTTTGGGGACTCAGAATGATAGGATTATTTGGCCAACTTGTATTTAAAGTCACAAGAATGGGCACAGATATTAGGTTATGACATTCTAATTTTTAATTTTATAGAAATAAATTATCTTCAGTGAATAAGAATATAAAGTGGGAACTAAAACATTATGTTGTATCACAGCAAAGTAATTGTTTCCCCTGTGTTTCGCCATTATGTTCAATAGAAAGGGATCCCTTCCCCACCTCACAGTAAATGGTACAAGTAGCTCCATCACTTCTAGCAAGCTATATAATCTCTCTGAGCTCAATTCTCTCCTGTGTAAAAAGAGAAAACAAATAACATCAACTTCATAAGGGGATAAATAGAGATTCTTTAAAGTACATAGAATAGTGCTTGAAACAGGATAAGCTCTCAATAAATGTTAGTTCATTTTCCTTCAATTAATGTATTTTTACGTCCAATTCTTTTTTTAGCGAGGTTAAGACAAAAATGTTACAAAAATATATATGACTGTAATTTTAATCAGAGATGCAGAATTTGCCCTTTGAAAAAAACATCTTCCAAATAATGATACTGTGTGCATGTGATATCATATGAAATGCACATACCTGTATGCCATTTTGAGTTTTTAAATGTCTGTGTTTGTATTTTAATAAAGATTCAATGAGGATTGATCCAAAAGTATTTTGGCAAATAATAAACATCCCGAAAGTGACAAAAACAGACAAAGATTAGAACACTTTGCTAAAAAAAAAAAAAAAAAACAACAAATCTTAGAAGGGCAGAAAAGCAGAGTGAAAAAAAAATCAGTCATGTGAGTGGTCAAATACACTCTTTGGCAGTCTCATAAACTGTAGCTTAGATAGAAATATCAAGCTATTACTAATGGCTATTAATGTGTACATGCTTCATGTAATTTTATAGTATCTTATTTTAATATCTGTAATTTTAATGAATTGCAATTTAGGAAAGAAACAATTTCATTTACTTTATATAACATAATTATGGATCAAATTAACCCCACACTAGTCTTAATTACATTTAGTTTCATTTGGCTGATCAAGCAATTAACATGCCACTGTATTTTGGAAGTAAAAATCAAGTTGTTATGGTCTTTCTTCCAAAAAACATGTACTTGTTCATCTCAAGTGTAGCCACCATGTAAAATTATTTCTTGGAGTAGTTTTTTTTTTTTTTTTTTTCCCCTGCATACTGTACACTCAGTATGTTGCTGCTCAAGAATAGGTATAATGAGGAAGTACTGCACCTGGGGTCCTGTTATATGTTACTGCTTAATAATCTGTCCTTCATGCAATCCTTTATCTACTACATTCAGATTGGTTTTCATGCACTTCTCTTTTAATTGGAACTAATTTTAGGTTTGCTATTACTTGTGATTAAACAGCCTCTTTACCACACATATATTTCCTTCCATTTATGTATTGTTACCTTCACAATTTTCTTTAGAAGAGAGTGATTTGTCAGGAAGAGACGATCTTTTTACTCCATTAGCTAAGTTATATCTATAAGGAGCATAATTTTAACAGCAATAAAAAATATTAGGTTTAATAATAATAGCATTCAGGACCATATGAATATCACTGCAACTAATCCTTTCCCACTAATTGAAAATGAAAATGGCCCTTTGCAATATGTGTGTATTGTGAATAATCCTAATTAGGATAATGCAAGGTTATTTTAGCACAGTTCAGAGGCAGGGTACAGTCTCAGAAAAACAGCTTAGCTGAAGTGTAGTTCATTTAGAATTACCTTGGAGTCTATGAGAAAACACAAACTTCCAGTCATGGACACTACAGAAGAGAGGTCCTTTAGAAAGCACCTGTTCCAAATTGTATTTAAACAGACTTAAAAATGGAAAAGGGCCCCGTATTGTGATATGTCTAATACTCTCCAATGGGAAAAAAAATAATTCTAAAAATCCTGACACCAGCCTACTATCCATAGTAGACTGTATCTCAAAAAGGCTAAATACAAGATATTTAAACAAACTCTGTGCAGGTATATGAGTTGCTCATATTCCAAAGGCTTTATTCTTTATTTCATGATAAGTATTTTCATCCTCCTCAGTCTGGATAAAGATAGTTTTCTCTTGACATTCCACATTGTGACTGGATTTGTCAGATTGCATCAGTCACATTTGATTACATTATATCATGTCAAGAAACAATGAAAAATAAGGTATGTTTCTTCTTTTTACTGAAAGTAGCAGGATTTGTGGTTCACTAGATTTTTAATGTAAATATTCCCTTTCACATATAATGATAAAAACAAAAATACATTAAAGTAGTAAAGAAATAAAGGGAACAAATAATGGCTGACAATTTAAACAAGATGCTCATTGTAACTGGTTTTATTTCACTTGTATGACAAAAAAATTATAGCTATGTGTGTTTATTAGTGATTTATTCCTTTTAAAAACTATGGTTAGAGTTTAAATGTTTATAGTGACTAAAGATCAATGTTTTATTATTAATTTGAACAACCATTTTTGAGAAGTTACATCATATTTACAATAAAATTTACACTGTCCTTACTTTGCTTTTATAGTGAAATAAGCATCCAAACAGATACTCTGTCAATAAAAATGGTCTTTGGCTAATAAGTGCGTATGGGCTATTTTAAATCAAGTCAAGAAAGCAATGATGGCAAGTGTTCATTGACTTTAATTTCCCACTTAAAACAAGACAAAATAGATAAAATAGGAGAAAAACTCTACGAATTCTCTCTTCTCTCAGTGACCTCCAGCCAAAGACCACAAGGTACACACCTGCACTTTAATAAGTTCTGATTATTACCTGTTTCAACAAGAGAGAACTTTTGTTGTACGTGTTGGAGGGCAGCTGGGCAGTGGGTTGGGGGTTGGTGGTGGTAAGCCTGGTACACAGGCTGCTTTTGCTCAGTAATTACCTCAGGCTCTAGTGGGGAGGGGTCAATACTAAGGCCTAAGGGCTTCCATGTCCCAGGTGATGTTGTCACCATTTTTTGAGAGCTTATTTGTTAAATGTCCCCTTTTAAACCACAAAAACCCTCTGAAGCTGAAGCTGTGAGGTTAGGCCTGTTGCCCAGAGTTACACATTCAGTGAGTGACTCAAAGTATGCTCAGGTGATTAACCAGAAAGCAACACCTAGGGGATCCATGCAGAAGGGACCCAGAGCAGGCAGAACACAGGGAGCTCTTACCAGGTTGAGGGGCCTGGAACCAGGTTGGCAGGGAGGTCTGGGGAGGGAGAACCTTGGACATTTGCTCCAAGCACCACACATGGACTTCACTGACCCCGGTCCTACATCTACTCCTATCTTATGTGAGGTTTCTGAAGCCCCATCTTCCCACAGAACCATCTGGTCCCACCTTGCCTCCCTGAGGTCCTGTCCTTCCAAACTGCTTCATGTGCTCTTGGGTGTGCCAGTGGCTTTCTCTGCCTCACCATCTCTGGGAGTGTGCTGGGGACAGCCAAAGGGGGAAGCCATGAGTCCCCAGTCAACCGTAGGAAAACTCATGGGCCTGGGGAGAGTCCTAGCATTGGTCCTGCATTCTCCAGGACCTCAAAGGTCCTCACACTTGCAACCAGATCTGAGCCCTCTACAGGGAACCGTGGTGTATGTCAGTAAAAGATTAACAGAGAGGACTTACTGTGTGGGTTCAGGCTTTGGCTGCGTGATTTGGCAGTGGTTCCAAGTAAGTGGGGGTTTGCTGTAGATTGGGTACGGTTAGTAAGTGAAGACAATTCTACTACTGGCTAACTTAAATTCTTATTTATCAAGCCAGACTACAGAGAGGTGAAAGCTCTATTGGTAAAGAAGCAGCAGTCACTCATAATTGCCAGGATGGGGGATGTTTGATAATTTTTTGTGGTTTGGAAGATGTTTTGCCTATGTTCTGGCCTGATTACAGAGTGGTATTGTTTTTGTCTTGTCTCTCATTATCAGAGTGGCCTTATCTGATGCTGATGTTCTGTAAAATCTTCTTTGTTCAACAGGAGAAGCCAAAGTTTAGCTGATCGTACCAGGCCAGCTCCTAGCAACACCAAGGCCCAGCTAATAGTCCCAAGCTACCAGCCCAGATGCCAGAAGCTGCCTTTTCCTTTCTCAGTTCTATGCCTTTTTATCTTGACTACCCAGCTGATTATAGTGGGTACTTGCCTAGAAGAAGATTTAGAATAATCCTATTTCTTTGTCTCTGCATATCCTTCCTAGGACACTCATCTACTCCCATGAAATTTCTGTGCTGGAAATTTCAACATCCATAAAACAGGTGTGAATTTTATCTTCACATCTAGATCTCTTCTTATTTTTTTGGCTGCCTACTTCTTATGACCCATTGAAACTTAAATTGTCTAAAATAAATCTCTGAATCTACCTCCTTAGATCTGCTCCTCCACAGAGCCATCCTGGATCCCTACCTCTTTTTTGTGTGTCACATCATTAGGACCTATTGATTCTACTTCCAAAATTCTGAAATCCATACTTCTATCTTTTTAGGAATCAACTCAGTAGTTTTCTTCTCTGATTTCACCTGGAAAAAACTAATCCCTACTTTCTTTCCAGTGTATATCCCTTTACAATGGTATGTATCACATCTGTTACAGCTCTTGATGTGTTTCACCATCTGGACTCTGATCTGCTTGTCCAAGTCTTAGTCATTTTTGCCTCTTGAGCCCCTTACATGTGAGGAAATATAGCATTAATGTTAAGACCCTGGGCTTCAAACTCACCTTGCCTAGGTTCTCTTCTTGAATTTGCCAGTTCCTAGCTATGAGATCTTGGCCAAGCCACTTAGCCCCTCTGGGCCTCAGTTTTATTATCTGTAAAATGGGGTTGTTAATAATAGCACCTACCTTATAGGGTTGTCATGAGAATTAATGAGGCATAAGGTATGTTCTTGAAACAACACCCAATACAAAGTAAGCCTACAGTAAATGTGTTAGTTATAATTATCACATGCCTGATACACACATGAGGCTCAGTAAATCTTTGTTGCATTGGGTTAATATTGGATTCCCAATCATTACATGTAGAACAAGCAGTTGGTTTAGAAGATAGGGACCGTATCCCATCTTTACCTAAGTTGAGTTATACTAGTAAGGTTCTAGGCAGGCTGGAGTCTATGGCTCTGCTACACCACTGAAAAGCACTAAATCAGCAGGTACAGGGGTTTTGAAATCAGTTAGTATTGAGTTTCAATATGGGCTCAGTTTTGAGTAAATTTCTTCAGGTTGATGAACCTCCTCTGTGAATTGCAAATAATATCTAATTCACAGGGTTATTTTGAGAATTAAATGAGTTATATATGTAAACAAATGAGCTGGTTACTAACCAGGTGACATATATTTGTTAATTATTTCCCCTTAATTTCCTCTCCCACTGTGCCAGGTCATACCATCCCACATACAACCTTCCATGTAGCATGGTAAGGGGCTAGGAAGGGCTACAGAGCAATGTCTTTGGAAGTCCCCATGAGACATTGCCATATATTGACATGAGACCTAGATCAGAAATGAAATCTATCAAGCTAGATACAACATTGCTTTTGATGGAAACACAGGATGTAAAGTGGGATTGGATTAACTAGCAATAGAGACAAATCAGTCAATGTTGGGCTCTGGTCAGGAAACCAGGCAGGATCCAGGTGGAGGCAGAGAGGACTACTTAAAGCAGGCAGGTCAGGTTAAGTCACAGCAACCAAGTGGGACTGGCACCACCCAGTGTCAGATTCTTTGGGATTGGTAAGGTTTGGATAGGCAGGGAAGGTCAGGCAAGGCCTGTCTCTGTGGGGAAAACGGGAACAATGAAATTTTCAAATAGAGTTGGTTGACTGGTATTGGAGGCCCAGGGAGGTGAGAGGATTGTCTAGAGGAAACACAGAGAGGATAACTGCAGGGAGCAACTACTTCTCTAAAGGCAGAAAGAAGAGTTTGGAGATATCAAAATACCCTCAAAGTGAGTAGTGGCTCTTTCAACTCTCAGATCCATACTCTCTGGTTACTGGTGCTGATATTAAACTGTCTGTTAGCTCCATATTATGCTTTGTGATACTGGGGCTGGGACTCTGCACACTTCACCCCTCCTTTACCAACTGTCTCCCTATAAAGTTCTGCTAATAAGGGGCAATATAAGGAGGTTATATAATAGGAGGAAGGGAAAGGACTTGCTCGGATCTCTTTTGCATGATGTTGCTATTAATGATACTCCAGCAATGGCCTTCACTCTCAGTATTGGTAATTGATACGTTTTCAGCTTCATCCCTCTCCTCCTAGAACCAGCCTTATCATGCTCCCTCAAAGGTCTCAGCACTAGCGAGAGTAGCCTTTCCTCAGCAAAAGTCCAGCCCTCTAAGATTCCTCCTCTGACCGTCTAGGGTCTGATATGCCCAACCACTTCCCTCTGCTGTCCAAGCCCTAGGGAAGTAGTAGCTTCTACCTGCAATTACTGTCTGTGCTACCCCACGCTTTCCTGTTGCCTCTTCAGTCCTTCAATACCTATTTAACCAATTTTCTATTTAAAATTATCTGCATTTCCAGACCAGACTCTGACTGACATATTCTCCCATGCCCTTATGAGATCTTTGGATTTGCACACAAAAAGTAGATGATGCTGGCTCTTTGTCTTTACTCTTAGGCAAACCAAACGTCTCGGAGAATGTCTGGGAGAGAATCGGGAATGTTACGGTTGTGGTATGCATTATCTCAAAGGAGAAGCACCCTGAGCTTTTCATTTCCACCCTCGCCATGACTGTCATTTATTGTTCACTGTCAATCTTTCTGTGCAGTACATTTGAGGAAGACATAGGTCCCATGGCAACATCTAGTCAAGTATACAGGCACTCATTAAATATCTATTGATAAATGAAGTAAATACAGCATGTAAAAGTTTTCATACATCTGTGTGAAAATTATGATAGTCATCTATAGCCAATACCCAATATTATTGTCATTCATAAAACTCTATGCCTATAATGAAATTTCTTCCATAATTCATGATTAAAAGAAGTTATGCAATAGAGTTCTTTTGTGACTAGAAAGATCCTTAACTTTAAATAGCTAAATATATGTGTTGTGACTTTTTCTGAGTATTAAGGAAAATAAATGAACTTTATGAACTTTCTGGAGCCAGAATAACATTGAAAATTTTGAAGCAAATATGTAACTCATTCCTTACATTTTCTATTGAATAGAAATGTATTCAATAGAAAACTCAGACCTAGATGGAAAATCAGAACCTACTTTACACAGAGAATGAATCCATATCAAAGGTTTTTTAACTTAAATATTTTGAAACAATAGTTTAGCAATTGGACTTGGCTGGCAAATTAAGTTTAAAGCTTAGGAATTGAAGAATTTGTTAAAATTGAGGAGCATGTCCTGAAGAGAATTACACTATTGGTGACACATGAATTAAAAGCACATTTTGCATATGTGTGTAAATGTCTGGTCCTTTAGTGACTTAAAGCCTGAAGGTCAGAGAGGTTACATGAGTGGCCCCATTCAGGTTTTTTAACTCTTGATATGTTTGATACACACACACACACACACACACACACACACACACACACACACACAGTATGTGTTTAAGCCTGATTAAATCACTAAATGAGATAATGTGACAGGATGATAAAGGTTATCCAAAAGTTGATGAATAAATGCTCTGGGACTGAATTTCAAGACATGATTCTGGAGAGAGGAACATTGTGGGAAACTGAGAAACTTGCAAGCCTGAATCTCCTCAAATAGATAGTTAGGGTATTTATAGGGATTAAACACAAAACATGAAAGACTAAAGGCGTCATTGATTTGGAGGACATAGGGTAATAATTCCTCCTACTCATGCTGTGGACTTAGGGTGGAGAAAAATACTGTTTAACAGGAACAGCATACACATAACACTGAACTTGTTTTCCTGTGCAACCCCTGGGCAGAGTACATGGATTGTTAAGTCCTCTAAATTTACAATTTGGTTATAGAAAAAGGAAATGGTAGAGGGAATGGAGATGTGACCAGACAAAGTTGTTCTACCAGATATTTAAAAAAACAAAATTTTAACAACTGCATGTTCATAATTTCTAAATATTTTAAAAATAAATTGCAAAAGTTTATAAGGTCATTATGAATGATGACGATAATTTCACCTTCAAAAATACATGTGTATATGTAGTTATGTGATATCTTAATATAAAATTCAATGATTTTATTTGGAGTACATGAATTGAGTATATTATCCTCAATTTTCTTATTTGTGGAGAGAAATGAAGCTCTTTCAAACTTTTAGAGTAAAACATTATTGAGATTTTTCTACATGATACAGAAAACATAGATAAGAATTTCTCCCTGTTAATCTGCATGGGTAAATGTTCTCTGTGAATGCCTCCTTCATTCCTGTGTCCATTTCTGGGGAAGAAACAAAATAATCTATTTTGACACTTTCTTAAGAATCTCTAAGATAAAAATGTCCTACCAGTTGTGGCTTAGTGATTCTGTGCAGGAGCAGATCGTTATAACCTACAATCTTAAAACCATAGACTGTCAAAGTTGTAAGGGGTCTTTAAAGTAATTTAACCAAAGTCCAATTGTCCCCCAACTTGCTATAAGGTAGTCATTTACTTATGTTTAAATATCTACACTGACAGAAGTTTCATCATATTTTGAGATAGTTTATACAGTAACCACAATGATTGTGACTAACGCAGCCTCATGAGGTCAGAATGAGGCTAAACCCATTGATGTGAAGGGCCATACTCTATCACCTTGGAATCAGCATTTCCAGGAAAAATGCCCATTTGTTTCTCCCGTGACAGTTTCAAGTTCCTTCCCCATCCTAGCCAACTGTTTTCAGAAGTAGAGAAGGATGCTTTCCATTGACACACTCTTCTTCCTACCTCCCACATTTAAAGATACACCCAGTAATACTTTGTAGTTACTTATATCTGTGTTTCCCAAAGTAGATTCTGTGGAACTTGATTCTCATAAACATACTCAAAAAAAGTTTCAAAGGACAAATACATTCAGGAAACATTGCAAATCTTCTCATGGTTATTTATAGTGACAATTATGATACTAAAAGCTCTAAGAGGCCTCGAGAAAAGAAATCTGTTTAACTTTCTATAGTTTAATATTTCCCAAACTTCTTTGATCTTAGAAACCTTTTTCAAGTAACATTTGTTAGCATTTCTTTAAACCAACAGTTCTTTAGAAATGTATGTTGAGAAATGCTGGCTATAAATTTACCGAGATGTCAAATCATAGGAGGAGGGCAGAACAAATATTTGGTCAGATAAACTTTTACTAATGGGAGATGTCATGCAATGAGAAGAAAAGGCAACATTGTCACCACAATATCATCATTTTCCACCTTTGCTCTCTCTTGTTTTGCCCAAATCCTCCCTTGTGTGTCACTATTTTGCCCCTGTTTGTCTTGGTCTCCACATGAGCCATAGAGCCTTATATAGAATTACAAGTCAGAGAACATTTGTAAGAGCTCTACGGAGCCTTAAAACATCTTAAATAAGACCACAATTGTTCTTTTTTTAAAGAAGAGCAATGGATTAGGAAGAATTAGCCAGAGGAAGTATTACAAGCATTCATCTTCCTTCATTATACTTTAGAGACGAGTGGTTATATGGCATGCAATTCTTTGCCAGGCCTAAAAAAGAAAAAAAAAAAGAAAAAAAAAGTCCCAAACCCTCTATGAATATTTCATAATTAAAGATAATTTATTCTGAAGTGGAGTTTACCAAAGACATTCCTAGAAACAGTGCCTTTCATTTGGATGACAAGCTCTGGGACCAGTGTAGAATCTTAACAAGACATGCCCAAAAGGAGAAAAAAAAAAAAAAAAGGTCCTATTATTTAAACTATATTTTATAGGTAAATGCTAGGAATTGTGGCTTTCAGCTGATATTTTCTTGTTGTGATTTGGTGTTATTTGCATCAAGAGTTTAATACTTTTGACCTCTGTTTTATTACTTATCAGTAATTTTGCAGCTAACAACCAAACTAAAGCAAAATCAGAGGATAGACACAATTGCAGTAGAATCTACAGAGAATACAGTTTACCTACCTCTACCAAACCAATATAAAACCCCTCCATCGCTATAAAGGGTCACTCTCAAATCAGGGTGCTCAATCTAGATTGCTTGATTAGACAATATTTTTAAAAAGTAAGAGAAAACACTCCTATAATAATGTGATGGTTTCATTGACTAGAAATCAAGATTTTCTTTTGAAAATCTTTTTTTTTAAAAGGACATTAACCAATACTCTCCATAACAATAATCACTGTATTTCTAGATTGAGGAAACTAGTAGAAAATAAAATCTCCTTTATTGGCAGTCAACAAATGTTAAGAGAAACCAAACCAAAACAAAAACCCCTGAAAACAGAAGCAGCAGGATTCCTCAGAATATAGAACTGAGAAAATGGAATTGACTGAGATGTTGCCCAACAATCATAATTTATGAAGTGATACATATATATGTATATTTTTTCCACACACACACACAGACATGCATACGCACACACACAAGAACCATCTCCAAGAATGTACTGCATATTGAAATTTGACAGGAGAAAAAAACTGAACATGGCCCTCCTTTATTCTGTGGTGTTTAAAATTGGAATTTTTAAGAAATGAGTTCACATAATATAGTTAGAAAAGCAGATGAGTTTATTTCTGCATTTATTTCAGTGTTTTAACTATGAAACTAGCTGGTATCAATTAAAAGATGTTATTATTCTGCTAGACATTCAAAAATTTTGTGGAATTCATATTTTCAGATTGGGGACTATCTCTGTAAATTTTCCTAAACACAAGCACCATCTCATTAGACTCATTACCTTGCGGTCTGTAGAGAAACACAGTCTTAGAAGGACAGTGTTGGCTTTTGAATCCCAGTTCTGCCACTTATTAGCTGTGTGATCATAGGCAAGTTATTTCCCACTCTGAGCCTCAACCTTTGATTATTGGTGGGTAAAGTAGGTGTAACAAGCAATGCCATCCTTTCTGTGCTGTGGTCATGGCTTATGTAAGATTCCTGAGTGTCTTCCCTTTAGCAATTATGCAGTAAATCTTCTATCTTCTCTTTCTTTTCCTCCTCTTCCTTCTCCTCTTTCTTGTCCTCCAACTCCCTTTTATTTTCCTCCTCCATTTTCTTATTGTCATTATTAAATTCCCTGCGATTGACATCACATTTAGAATTACCATAGAATTTCACCTCTCCATGGAATCAGACTTCACTAGATTAAAGGCAAATGTGCCCTAACTGCAGTAGCCAAGAATAGAGTTACCTTGATAAATGAATGAAAAAGAAATGAGAGGAAGAGAACTGTGGTGCCTCAGCTTCTCAGACTTCCGCCTTCCATTAACTTCTCCTTTAAAATATGCCCAATGATGCAATGAAATGATTGTGAAGGAGCCTCTCAGAGGAGCTGGCTTGAGGATAATGATGGGAAGTGTGTCTCAGCCTGAACTGACCTTGCTACCAGCAGAATTATATATATGGTATATCTTCCAGCTTCTCTCCTGTCCCACCACACTCACAGGCCTGTGTGTATGTGTGAGTGGGGGGTGAGGGGTGGGGGAGGAGTTAAGAATTCAGTGGCAAAAGTTGAAGAAATTATGAGGATTCTGACATTTAACAATTTCTTTTTGCAGTGCCTTATAATTTTTAAATGTCAGAGAGAACTGGAGTGGCTATTAAGTCTGAGATCTTAGCACAGAGTTAGGTCAGTTTTATTTTACTAAAATTGGCTTGTTTATTTCTAGCAAGTAAGCATTGCACTCCAATGTGACCAATTCTTTTCTTCATCTGTAACTACTCTATCATTGGTTTTAAGACCAAGGACCACAATTTCAAAGTCAAAGCAATAAAAACAAAAGTGGATTTATTTTATTGGCTATAGTGGTTTTTGTCTATTAGGGTAATAAAACAAGAAAGAAGCTAACATATTTGATGTGTTTCACATCCAAATAGTTTTATTACTGAGAGTCTTATCAATAAGCAGCATAAGTGTGCCTATTCAGAGTCCTCACGGTCACCTTCAGAGTAATATTGATATTTAGATTTTCTATAGTAATCAATTAGTCTGCAAAATAGTGTTCTTTCAAAAGTAACCCCCCAAAAAATAATCCAGTAAATTACATTTACATTTAACTTACTCTCAATAAAACAAAAGAAAGTTCTAATATCTGTAATTAATACCAAGTTATTTGGTATGTGATTTGCCAATAGGAGGAGCAAATTCTGGATGTATAACCGATTCTGCTCTCAAATATTTTT
This sequence comes from Rhinolophus sinicus, assembly GCF_036562045.2. Taxonomy (NCBI): domain Eukaryota; kingdom Metazoa; phylum Chordata; class Mammalia; order Chiroptera; family Rhinolophidae; genus Rhinolophus; species Rhinolophus sinicus. Next base: position 150,293,533 of record NC_133751.1, on the reverse strand, counting down.
TTCTGATCTTGTATGTACACAAAGAAGTTTGGAATGATTGGTTCCCCATCGTTAAGGCTTGGTTCAAAGGCCATATTCTTAAAGAAATTTTCAAAGACTCCTCCAGTGCGGCGTCCAGCACGACAAGAGCAGTGGGAAGCGAGAAGGGCAGCCCAAGGTTAAGAAAGACAGCAGACAAGAGTAGAGTGCAAGCGGGGCCAAGGGACTCAAGCCTCAAGGACTGAGCCCCGAATCGGGCCAACGCATGGCTTTTATTAGTAATCATACAAGGAAGTAAAGTTTGATTTTTCAATGGTCCACGAGTCACGTGCTTGACTGGCTGTACTTCATGAAAGTCCCCATTGTGCTCCAACACGTACTGTGCCTTTACACACATGCACAACCCCAGGTGATGGAATCACTGTACTGAAACCATCGGATAAGAGAGCCTGACCGATATTATTTCATCGGTTCCCAGCTTTCCGGGACGCTCCCCCAAGGAAGCTTTACCGATATTATCCCATAGGGTCTCAGCTTTCCAGACACTTCCTTATGACATCATGGGGAAGGCGCAGGAAACAGACAGTTCAGCAGCTGTAAGGCAACACTCCAGATGGGAGCATTTTCTTCCTACTCTGAATTTCCAAAATGTCTTAAGTATACATCTTATGTATTGATTATTAGTTTCTACCTATGTTATTATTTCTATACAATTTGTATCTTACCTATTTAAATGTCGGTCCAGGAAAGAAGGGCACTTGTCTTATTCACTTTTATATTAACCTCAGTACATTACACAAAATAAATACACAGAATACTAAATATGTGAATGAATGAATGAATCCCCAGTTCACATTCATCAGCTGTCAAAGTCACACACACACACACACACACTTGAAAGTTTTGCCATTAAACTAAGTTTAAAATTTCAGACTTAGGAGTAATCCCAGAGGTCGTCCTGTTTCACTATTTGTCCATATTTTACTCATGGAGAAGATGAAGCTCAGAGAAACTGAACACCAAAAGCAAGAAAAACAATATGTCCAAGAACACATAGTGAAAGTGTTTTGAACTGAAAGTAAACTTAAAGAATAAATTGCTTGAATCCTGTATTATTTTCTGAAACTCTTATGTATGTATGTATGTTTGCATGCATGCTATATGTATGTGTTCATTCATTATTTCTAATCACATATAAGAGGCCCAATAACGTAGATCAGAAATTACCAGCAGAACCCAGACTAGAATGCTGTTCTTCTAGTCATGCATTATACAACCTGGAAATGATATTATTTCTTAGATGCATGGACCAATTATTTACCTCTCCATTTGGCTCAACCAAAGAAACTCACAGGCATGATATGGAAACTGGAGCGATGTGAGAATGCCAATATAGACAGATCTAGAAGACTTAAAGGAGATAACACAGATCTCTAAGACTGCAAAAACAATTAATAACTCTTGGCCTACTTTTTACCTTTATGTTAGTATATCACTTTCCTCCTTTTATAAAATAATCTTTCTAGGGGTGATGGCATCTGGATTCTATAACTGTGAAGAAGAAATGCATTCTCACATGTCACCTCTCACCTTTGAAGAAGAAAGAGCCAGAGAAGTTTTTAAGATTATAAACTGAATTGGAGCTAGAACCAGAGTTTTAACCTAAATATTTAAACTCATAGCCTTTTATCCTTTTCATCTGGTGTTGCTTCCGCATATATGCGAATAAGTATATATTAAATGAGGAGCGCTTATGCTTCTATAAAAAAACTAACAGTTGTGCTAATTAAGTACTTTTCAATTGAGGAAATATGAAATATTATGTGAACTTGCAGCATAAAGATGCCAGTGACTATACTTTATAGGTCATGAAAATTAGAGAAAGCCCTTTTATACAGCGTTCTTTATCCAAGCAGAGACTCAACTCTAAACATTTGGACATTATTTGGTTAGTGATTCCGTTATATGTTAGTTAGTTCAGTTTTGTTTATGGTTTTCTTGGATAGCTCAGCTGCTTTTTATGTAAACAAACACAATAACAAAATCAAAGACAGAAATATAGTATGTGGGTACTTGGATAAACATGGTTGATAATTTGAGGTATCCTTCCAAACCTTTTTATGCATATATAAATATATATGTAAACATATCATATAGAGATATTTAACATTTTAGTCAGATGTGTATTATTCTATAGTTGGATTTTAAATTTCATGGTATGATTTCTATATTCTATAATGTATTTAACTGGGCCAAAATGTCAGAGTAGGTAAACGCTGTTCTCACCTCCTCTCAGGACCACACATCAGTCATAACTTAACCACAGAACAACCATAACAACTGTTATTGAGAATCTCCTGAAGTCTAGTTGAACCAAAGCCCTACAACTAAGGACATACAGAAGAAGTCACCTTGAGACTGGTAGGAGGGCCAGAGACTCGGAACAGGATAGTCCCACACCTGCATGCGACAATTAAAAATTGGGAGGGAGATCTCAACTGAGGAGGTCCCCCATGATGAGCAAGGGGTTGCAGCCCCTCCCCCACCCAGGGTTTCAGTGCAAAGGAGAGAAGTCTTCGTAACTTCTGGCTATGAAAACCAGCAGAGATTGTGGCTGAGTTAGATGGAGGGCAACTACACTCCCAGGTGCTCCTCTTAAAAATGGCACACATTCTTACTCACTGATGGACTCACTTGCTCTGGGCTCCAGCGCTGAGGCAGCAGCTCAAAAGACACCAGGGACATATGGGGATGAACTGAATTGTCTAGCATCAGGGTGAGGGCTGGAGAAGCAGCTTTCTGCCAAACAGAGAAGCTGGTGGAAGCCATTGTTTCTTTGTTGAGCCTTCCCCTTCTATGCGTGCAGGCACAGGCAGATGCATCTGAGTCTCTATCAAACTAGCTATCACCTTTTGTCTGCCCCATCCTAGTGATTCCTGAGACCACACCCCAGCCAACATTCAGACACACCCAAGCCAATTTCTGTATAAATGACCTGGCTTGGCTCATGCTGTGGACTATCCTAAAACCTTTCATAAGTTCAAAAAACCCAAACAAGCAGCATCTAGCTTTGGTGTGTCCTATACCACTGGCTGAGCAGCTCTAAGCCTGGCACTAGTGACAACTAGCCTTGGTTAGTGGCTTGGCCTTTCAAGATACCTCCAAGCACTGTACAGGTGGTGGGCATTTTTGGGTTGCTTTATGGCTCATGCCAGGTGGCTCTAGGAAGGGCAAAGACTGAGGCTGAATTTGGCTTGCAGCAGGTTCCCTCCCAAGAGTTCTTGGGGCTGGCAGTCCAGGTGGCCAGATTTGGACTGAGCCAGAGCATCAATTGGCCACCTCCAAAAACAACATACCAAAAGGGCAGACTGGGCAGGCACCAGAGCCCTACTTTGTAGGGCCAGCCCCTGTACAACAGTTCCTCCACTGTAGTCACAGCCAGTTCTCATGACCAATCAGCTTAAGGGTCAATCCCTTCCACTGATGTGCAAACAACCATCAAGTCTCAACTAGAACAGAAGGACACACTCAATCCACATAAGGGACACACCTGGAACACCCATCTTTGGTGACCCAGGAGATTGCACCACTGGGTCTCACAGGACACTTACTACATAAGACCATTTTACTAAGACTGGGAAGCATAGCAGCACTACATAGAAACAAACACAATAAGGTAGCCAAAATGGGGAAACAAAGAAACATTTTCCAAATAAAAAACAGAACAAAGCTCCAGAAAAAAATCTAAACAAAATGAAGACAAGCAATCTACCAGATGCAGAGTTCCAAACATTGCTTATAAGGATACTCAGTGATCTCAGGGAGAGCTTCAACAAAGAGATAGGAAACACAAAAAATGGAGATAAAAAACATAAAAAAGAACCAGTCAGAAATAAAGAATACAATAACAGAAATGAAGAATCATGAAAGGAAATCAACAGTAGATCAGATAAAGCAAAGGATCAAATCAGTGATTTAGAAGATTAGGTAGAAGAAACATCCAATCAGAACAGCAAAAAGAAAAAGAAAAAAAAGAATCCAAAAAAATGAAGAGAGTTTAAGGGGCCTATGGCACAACATCAAGTGTACCAACGTTTGCATCATAAGGGTACCAGAAGGAGTAGAAAGAGAACAGGAAATTGAAAACCTACTTGAAGAAAAAATGACTGAAAACTTCCCTAACCTGACACAGGAAATAGAGATACAAGCCCAGGAAGTGAAGAGTCCCAAACAGGATGAATCCAAAGAGGCCCACACCAATACACATCATAATTAAAATGCCACAAGATAAAGACAAAGAGAGATTCTTAAAAGCAGCAAGAGAAAAATCATTTAATTACCTACAAGGGAGCTCCCATAAGACTATCAGCTGATTTTTCAACAGAAACTTTACAGGCCCGAAGGGGCTGGCACAAAATACTCAAAGTGATGAAAAGCAAGGACCTACAACCAAGATTACTCTACCCAGCAAAGCTATCATTTAGAATTGAAGGACAGGTAAAGAGCTTCTCAGACAACAACAAAAAGCTAAAGGAGTTAATCACCACCAATTTAGTATTACAAGGAATGATAGAGGGGCTTCTTTAAGAAGCAGAACTAAAAAACAAAGATCAAAAATGTGAATAATAAAATGGCAATACATATCTATCAACAATTACTTTAGTGTAAATGGATTAAATGCCCTAACCAAACTATAGAGTGGGGCGGACAGATGGCTCAGTTGGTTAAAGCGCGAGCTCTGGGCAATGGGGTTGCCGGTTCGATTCCCACATGGGCCAGCGAACTGCATCTTCTGGCAACCAGAATGAAGTCAATGAGGGGCCGCTCAGCTCCCGGGTGGCCAGATTGCTCAGTTGGTTGGAGCGCAAGCTCTCAACCACAAGGTTGCCGGTTCGACTCTCGCAAGGGTTAGTTGCTGCGCCCCCTGCAACTAACAATGGCAACTGGACCTGGAGCTGAGATGAGCTCTTCACAACTAAGATAGAAAGGATAACAACTTGACTTGGAAAAGTCCTGGAAGTACACACTGTTCCCCAATAAAGTGCTATTGCCCTTCCCCAATAAAATCTTAAATGAAATCTTAAAAAAATAAAAAGATAGAGTGGTTGATTGGCTAAGAAAATGAGACCCAAACATATGCTGCCTCCAAAAAGACTCACTTCAGATTGAAAAGCACACACAGACTAAAAGTAAAGGGATGGTAAAAAGATAATTCATGAAAATAGAAACAAACAAATAAAATAGTTAAGGTAGCAATACTTACACTAAACAAAATAGACTTTAAAACAAAGGCTGTAACAAGAGACAAAGAAGGATCCAGGAATCCCACTTGTGAGTATTTATCCAAAGAAACCCAAAATGCTATTTCGAGGGGATGTGTATATCCATTTGTTCATTGCAGCATTGTTTACAGTGGCCAAGATATGGAGACAGCCTGGGTGTCCATTGATGGATGATGAATAAAGAGTAGGAGGTACATATATACAATGACATTTTGTATTCATTGCAATATTTGCAACAATGCACACTTGGCCATGGGTGGGAATGTATTCTTGCCATCTGTGGTGGCATGGATGGACCTGAAATGCATTGTGCTGAGTGGAATGTCAGACAGAGAAAGACATATGCAATCTGATTTAATTTATATGTGCAATCTAGAGAACAAAATAAACAAACAAAACAGAAACTCATAGATACAGAGAACATTGTGATGGTTGCTAGATGGGAGAGGGGCTGAGAATGGGTGAAAAGGGGGAAGGGATTAAAAAGTACAAATTGTTACAAAATAGTCATGGGGATGTAGGGTATAGCATAAGGAATATAGTCAATAATATTGTAATAACTATGTATGATGTTAGATGGGTACTAGATTTGTTGGGGTGATAGATGGGAGGGGATTTGGGGGACAGGGTGGAAAAAAGGTGAAAGCATTAAGAAGTACAAATTGGTAGTTACAAAACAGTCATTGGAATGTAAAGTAAAGCATAGAGAATATAGTCAATAATATAATAATAACTATGTATAGTGCCAGGGGAGTACAACACTAGTCAGAAGATTACTTTTTAAATTATATAACTGTCTAACCACTATGCTGTATTCCTGAAATTAATATAAAATAATATTGAATGTCAACTGTAATTAAAAATTTTTTAAAGGGATAAAAAAGGTGAAAAGAAATAAGAGGTTCAAATTTCCAGATAAAAAGCAAATAGGTCATAGGGATGTAATGTACAGCATGGGGAATATAGTCAATAATATTGTGATAGCCTAGTACAGTGTCAGATGGTTGCTGGACTTAGGGTGATCACATCTTTAGGTATATAAAAGTTGATTAACTGTTGTGTACACCTAAAACTAATATAATTTTGTTAGACTACTCTGCAGTGGATATTCTGTCCCTTACACTTTCACATGTGATTATTTTCTTATGATGAAATCTTAGCTGTAGAATTGCCAGATATTGAAGGTTGGGTTTCTCCAAAAGCATACTCTGAAATGCAGATTTCATTTAGAAGGTGTATTAGGAAGTGATCCTAGGGTCAGTGCTTGTGGAATGGAAAGGAAAGAAGCAAAACCAATGAGCAGTTGGTTGCTATGAAGTCTCACAGAATGTCTCTGCTGATTCTTCAGGGAAAATTTAAGCTGAGATGGCTACTTAGAGTTTCCTCAAGTTAGAGTGAAGTGGACAGGCCCTGAATTGATTAGTTACTTGACGCAGCCTACCCAAGAAGGAAGGGAGCCCTCCAGCTAGGTGGCTCTCTTCACACAGGGTAATTTCTAAAGACAGTTAACAGCTGAGTACTGGCCTTTTCAATAGAATTTGGAGAAAAGGGGAAGATAAACACATGCGCTCGAATTGCTATCTCTATAGTGAAATCTTCTGATATTTTTCAGTGCCTGTGTGGAAGAGAGAACATATCATTCGCGATCACTATAGTGTACTAATCTACCCTAATCCTGGAGGGCATGAGCTATGGGTGCATGTGCATGAATCTTCAGTGAAGAATAAAACTGAAATGCTATCACATTTAGTACTCATTTGAATTGCTCCAAAATGTTGATAACCTACATTTTAAAGTTGTTGATTAATATATAATTAAATGGTAATATGATTTGTAAAGTTAAAGATGAAATACAATGAGAACATTTATAAATTTTCTGAGATCATGCACAGAATATCATAGTAATACTAATTTTCTTATGAAAAATTTAAAATTATTGTATTACTTTTTATACTATATATGGAAATGCTATACATAATATATGTAATATACATAATACTATATATTTTTCAATATGTATACTGAAAATATATATAGTAATATACAATCTTTCTGCCTACTAGTGTCTAATTTGTAACATTATTTTTTAGTCATATCAAAACATGAATCTTTATAAACTACACAAGCTGTGTTAACAAAGATGGCTAAAAGTGGATCTTAAAGTTTCAGATTGCAGATTGTAAGAACATTTTCTGTCAATATGTTCTATTGTCTCCTCTTGATGCCTCACCCCACACAATTAATACAATTAATTAAAATAATAAAATATATTACTTACAAAACTTAGTCTTAAGTAGAGCCAGATACAAAATCTATACTTCCCATAATGGAAGATATATACTATACAATGGAATAAAGTGATAAATTTTAAATACATGGTATAATTATTTTTTTCCTGTTGCTATCTATTTTTTTATAAGTGGCAAGAAAGTACAAAATAATTATAAAGTCTCTGTTTAATAAAAGCAAAACTATGAATTATGCAACTTATGAAATCTTACAGCTTTAAAGATTTTTGAAATTAAAAATTTTCCCTGCTCTTTTCACTCTTGTCATATTTTTTTCTCTTCTTCGTAATAATTAATAAAATCCTTCTGAATGATTTCTTTGTTTTTCATTTCAGAAGAGCCAGATTATTCAAGTGTAAAATAGTTTTTAATAACATATACTCTATTTTCTATTTGTCCATGGGTGCTTTGGTCATACATTAGAAAAAATGAGAACAAATACAGATGTATTATGAGATGAACTTTAGACACCAAATAAGTATTCCCTGGAGGGGAAGAAACAGAAATATGAGCTGCTTACTCTGAGAGCTTTTCAAATCCTCTAATCTATTTGAAATTATTTTGATGCTGTTATTTAAAGGATAGAGTTTCGTTGTTGCACGCAGGCTTGAGTCTGGCATTTTCTACCTATGCTATCTTAACAGTTAGGTTTCTGAAGTAAGAATTTCCTTTCATTCACCTGAAGTACAGTTGGGTGTTTCTACTTACCATTACATTTTGACATTTTGACTCAAGTGAAATTTTTACATTTCTGCTCATAAAATAGATATTTCCTGATGGGGGGAGAAAGGAATGTGGAGATTGGGGGAAACATCCCAAATGACCCACAATGTATATATATATATATATATATATATACACACACACACACACACATTATATATATATATATAATATATATGTATATATATTATATATATATGTGTGTGTATATATATTATGTTATATATGTATTATATTATTCTATAAAAATTAAAATTAAGAAAATATTCAGTATTCTTTAAGGAAATTATATTTATTATTTTCCTTTCATGGAATTTTGTTTAGTATTCCTATAATTTAAGCACTTAGAGTTAGGTGACCACATAAATATAAGGTTAATGGACAGAAATTTTTGTACTTTGTATTTAAGTAGAAACTACCAAAGGAAAATACCAAAGATTTAATCCATTTTTCATGAATTATCATCAAAGTGGTTTTTGTATACTGTTTTCAATTTAAGTTTTAGATTATATATTATGGAAATACTAATGCTGTGTGCTTTAATATTTTAAGTAAGTTAAAACGTCAGTATGTTTAAAATAACATAATCACTATGAAACATTAAAAATATGTCTAAAAGTATTGCATTCAGGATGTATATATTCAGGATGTATATCTGATACTTGTATCTCTAAAATAAATATATTCTTGAAATATTTTGGGGAAAATATACCATTTTAAGAATTATTTTATAATGGTTAATTGTACAACATTTATTACATTGTATTCCAATTTTTCTTTTATTATTTTTCAAAGATACACAAGTGTGTAACAAAATAAAATTAATCTCATGAAATTCAGAGGGGAAGTTTTATACTGCAGACTTCTAAGCCTAGGAGTGTTATTCACTGAATGATTTGGGTGGAATTAGAGAATAAACACTAGGATCCATCAAAAGGTCACTAGGAAAAACTGACTCAAAATATCTCATTTTACTTTGTCATAAATGGTGCTGGGATAAATATCCCTGTAGCTACTCTTTTCTCACTCACAATTATTTTCTTTAGAAAATTAGAATTTTTTGGAGAAATATGCAAAATAAGGTTTTTGATCTATATATTCCCAAATTATTCTCCAGAAAGTTTTCATAAATTTTTATGTTGTCTATATATGTATTTGATTTTCACATTAAAATGTAATTTTTCATCAAAATTTTATGTTCTAATTTTTAAAGAATCCCTACCATTTTGATCAATTAAAAATCTTATTTAATCTGCATTTTGCTTTGTGATGAAACTTATAATGGTCGTAGCCATTTGTATCTGTGCAAGTGTGCGAACTTTCCTCCACGTGGAAAAATGGGGTGTTTGTCTTTCTCTTGTGAATGTCAAAGGCTTTGCATATAGTAGATATGTTAACTTTGCCTGTAATATATATTTCAAATTCATTTCCACCTTGTTATTTGATTTCTAATACTATTTATATCAATTCTTGACATATAGAAACTTCAAATTTTAATGTAATAAAAATCAAAATTATTTTTTCTTATGGTTTCATTAACTGCATAGTCAACTTTTTCTCAATAATCGTTCACCTATATTTTCTTGGAGTGTGTTTTAGCACATAATGACATGAATTGTGGTTGGTTTATTATATTCTCATATGTGCTTTAGTACTGAGCATGAACAAGCCCATGCTACTGTTTCCCAATCACAAGATCCATTATGTTTAAGGATCTTTAAAGTTCCTTCCAGTTGAAATGTTTTCTGATTTTATAATTCTGCATTGCAACATTATTTGCTGCCAGCATAAATCTTCACAAGTTACTAAATGCACTGTATGTTTATTCTGAGCCTATACATGTTTTTATAGAAGTTCCTTTTTTTGGCCATTCCTTCCATGACGAGACAATTAAAACTTAAAGGCAGTCTGTGCTTGTGTTACAGATTTTAAAAAATTCTAAAAAATCTTGTGGCTTTTGACAAAATGGTAAGTGAGTGTCTTGCCCTTGTTCCTCTGGACAGAGGCAACAAAACGTACCAGTAGAATGCTGCTTAATAACCTCTTCATCTAATAAAGAATTGTGTTCTGTGCTATCATGTCAGTTCTGGTAGACCTATTTTATTTTGTCTCATGATTTTTTCCCCACTTTGATGTTCACCTTACCTCTATTTGCTCTCATGATTATTTTACGTGAATCATAGACACTGGGACTATGGGGAAAATGACAGGTCATTGTATTCAGACCTCTGTACCTAGTGCATGTTATTGCCAGACACTTATATTATTCTCCTTAGAATTATATTTAATCTCTTTCTGAATGTCTTATTGATGTTTTCTCAATGACCTCTTTGGGTGGCTATTCCATTGTTAAATTACTCTTGCCTTTAGGACACTTTCTCTTATAAGTAATTTAAACATGCCCTTCTTATTTCCTGTAAAACATTCTAAGTCAACCACGAATGATTCTTCCCTCTACTGTATATTATTTCTTTCTTCTCCTGTAAAGTACCACATGTCATGGGAGACAAGCTCTCCATTCAATGTGTAGGCCATTCAGAAGAAACCTAACATATTTATGTCATTCCCTCATATATAAAAGGAACAGCTGAATGTTTTCTAAAATTTCTTCCAGCTTTAATATTCTGTGATCTTATGATTTCTACATTTGGTTGTAGAATTTTAGATTAGTTTCTGACCCATAGTATGTGAAGCCTGTGAACTTTTAACTTTTATGTTCTTAAATTTATGATTTTAATTTTACACATATAATACTGAATTGTATTTATAGAAATAATACCAACTTTATTGAGTACTTACTATGTACTAATTTATACTATTGAAACATTTATATATTTAAGTCTTCTCTTCTAATAGTATTTTTAATATTTTGTTGGAGTTAAGTATATGTACATGCACACACACACACACACACACACACACAATTGTGTGTGTGCATAAAATTATTCCATTGGGATCATTACATTCAATACATCCTTGTCCATCCTTTACCTCTTGGGTCATCACATCATTTTTCCTTTCTTTGTAATTTCTGAGGACACCTCATGCTCCATGAAGACACTTTGTAGAACTCTTGTTGTATTCTCTATGACACTATTTCCCAATTTGTTTTATTTTTTTATGGCTACAAAGAATATTTGTTTACTTTCATGTATTTTCAAAAACTCTAGAAATAGTAATATTTTTGAAAAAAAATGTTTTATTATTTTTGAAACTCAATTTGGAAAGTGAACTATTTAATTGATAATCTCATACTGAATAGTTACTTTGTTGTATGAAATGTTTGCTTTACTACTAAGTAGGGAATAGTCTGTCATTAATAATGATGAGACTGAGCTCTTATTCTGCCTACACATGGTAAGGCTTGTATCTACCAAGGTGATTTTTTATTCTATTGTATTGAACTGAACGACATTTCTTCATGTGCTCTTTAGGCAATGTTCCCAGATTTTTTACTGAACAAAGTAGAAAACTGATTCTTGGAAACTTCTTAGGGCATTTGACAATAGAAAATAGGTTCAATCCAGTACTTAGCTTTATACTAGGTAAGTCTGAGGCAAAATTAGTTCCAACCTTTGTGTGCCTTAGTGATTTTGATCTACCACCTAGAAACCATGAACCTTTATTTTCCTTCTAACAGCCATCCCATCTCTCATTCCTTTGAAAGTTCAATTTCTGGAAAGACTATTTGACATTGTTTTCACAGCCTCTCTTCCCAGTCATGCCTCTTCTTATTAAACTCATCTCCCCACCTTTCTAACCTATTCCACATCTTCACTGTCTAAACTGTCCTTAACAATGTGGTTTCTTTATGTTTAAATCCAATGGATGCCTCTTAAGTCTTATCCTACTTGACCTCGGTGCAGTTGCTGCTATTGACCATTATCTTATTCTTGTAGTTTTTCCCTTTATTGGTTTATGTGACATCATTTCCCTCTCGTTTTCATTCTAGTTAGGTAAAATAATGGTTAATTATTCTGGCTATGTAAACAAATTCCCCAGGTTCAAATTCTGACTCCCTTAATTACTGTGTGAACTTGAGGGTACCAATTAAATTTTCTGTATAAAACAGCAAGGACAATAACAATACCTATCTCCAGGAGTTACTGTGAAGATTGAAATATCACATTCAGGGGCACTAAAAACATTGCCAAGTACATAGTGAGTATATACATATTAGCTATTCTTATTCTCAAACTCATTTCTGAGAATTTCTTCCTGCTTGGGTTCTTATTTTTCCTGTTCTTCAGGAGTCTACCCATAACTCTCTTCTATTTTCATATTAAAAAACAATTTTATTGGTAATTTCATCCTTTCCTAGGTATAAATAACCAATAGGACACTGATCAATTCAGTTTAACTCTTAAACTGGTATTTAGACCTGAGTATACAACTATCCACTGGTTATTACTTGGATGTCCCATATGCATTTCAAATTCAATATGGCCCAAGTTGAAATCCCTTTTCTATCATAGTCAGCTTAGTGACTGTCAATATTAGCTATGCCAGTCTTCTCCAGAGTAAGATCCATACCCACAGGCATACAGCTGAAGGGAGAAATTATTAGGATTTCTATTTATATTTTAAAAATTAAAAAGGAAATTTATCTTTTCAGATGTTTAAATCTTGGACACTGGTTTACCTACTGAGCCAGTGTGTCACAAAATGAAATCCACACCAAGGACAGTTAACAACAACGCCTTCATACTTTTGTTGCTGTCAGCATTTTGTGACACACTTCAGCTTCCGTGTGCCTGATTAAGCAGATTTCTAGGTTGTATTATATAACACTTATAAAGTGAAAAGTTTGCCTAAAAAGTTTTCTTCAAATACAAAGCATAAGACAGAATTTTAACTTCAAACTCTCACCAACAACATCCATTGTTACTAAATTCTCCACTTCTTGTGTCTTCACTCTATCCCTCTGCCCATAACTTTATTGAGACTCTCCTTACTTGTTATTTGGATAGTCTATAGTCTACTAAATGATCTCTCTACCTCTAGTCTTACTCCCTCTGCCATCCATTACTGCTCTGTTTAATAGTACCCTCTTTGTATAATATCCATCTGATCACGCCACCCCCCATTTAACATCATTTATCTTGATCTGCTCAGGCTGCCATAACAAAATATCACAGACTAGGTTAATTAAGCAACAGAATTTCATTTTCCCTCAGTTATGGAGGCCGGTAGTCTGAGATCAGTGTACCAGCATCATCAGGGTATGGTGAGAATTCTCTTCATGGCTTTCAAACAGCTGCCTTCTATGTTCTCATGTGAACTTTCCTCTGTCCATACATGTGGATATATGAAGATGAAGATACCTCTACCTCTGTTTCTGTCGTTCTATATCTATATCTATATCATCTATATCTATATCTATATCTATATCTATATCTATATCTATATCTATATCTATCTATATCTATATCTCTAATCTCTATCTCTTCTTATTTAAACTTAATCTTATTTAACCATAATTACCTCTTAAAAGCCTCATCTTCAAATACAGTCACATGGGGGGGTAGGGCTTTAACATATAAATTTGAGGAGGGACACAGTTCAATCCATTACATCATTCATTGGTTCTCTATCTCCCACCCTGTTAGATTCTGGCCTCCTGGGCGTGGCATCTATGGCTCCCCATGACCCCACAGCAGCTCCTGTCTCCTGCCTCAGCTCTCATCATACCTGACCCAACATGCTGTACTCAGCCATACTTACTAGTTCTCCAAAGCATGTTAAGTGATATTCTTGATTATCAGCCTAGATTGTCCTCCTATGCTCATTCTGAATATTGCCTTACTTGTAAACTCAATTCAGGCATCTTCTCCTTGAAGAAGCTCACAATGTAATACTTATATACTATTCCATATCTCTTCACCCTGAGTCTGGATTATAGGTCCTTTCTCAGTGCAGGTTTAGATCACACTATATTATAATTTTTTTTTTTTTACTTGCTTCCCTCCCCATTAGATTATACACTCTTTGAGGGCAGGGTTCATGCTTTATTATTATTACCATCACTCTCATTCCCTGGTGGCAAGTATCAGATAGTTAGAGGCTCAAAAATTTTTTGTTAAACAAAGTTTATATCTCTATAAACTGAGGAGCATGGATGTCAATATTGCCATTGTAAACTACAAACTCTCTTACTTTCAATGAGGGTTGGACAATGTCGCTATATTTTATAGTACATAGGTATAGAGTGGCTAGAGGTCAGATAGCAGAGCACTGCTTAACTGAGCAGAAAGGGTGTGAAGGGCTGGCTGTAGGGGACAGGACAGAGAGAAGAACAATAAATCTGTCACCACATACCAAGAAAGAGTATCATATTTGAGAAGGTAAAATGTAATAGCTAAGAAACATCACTCCCTCATCAACAAGGAGGTATGGATTCCTCCTACCTGAATTCCTGTCACCACAGTCAATCAGTACTTAATCACTGTCTAATCACTTACAACCAATCAACACTTTCCCTCTCTGCAGTCTATGTAGTCTGAAGAGCTTTCCTGGCATGTTCTGCACCCAGCTCCCTGAAGAGTGGGCTTGACACTACTCTTAACTTAAATCCCATTCCAGTTCCACTTACTCAACTGAGAAAGAAAAACAAAACAAAACAAAACCTACCAGCTCTATGTGTATGGGTCAAATGATGGCCCAGGATGGGGAACCTGGCTACAGTTTCCCCTTGCCAGATTTACTGCTGTGTATGCTGTCTTGGTTTTACTGTCAGGTTTAGAGGGTGGGTGGAAGAATTCTCTAGACAACCTCAGAAAGGTTTGGTTTGTCTTGAATTCTCTATTCCTGCTTCTGGAGTTTGGGGAAAAGTTTGAGTGGAGCAATCCCCCCAAATATACATGCCTGCCAACTGCTCTGCCCCAGCCACATAGGCAAGAAAGACTGTGTTTACTTTATGGAACTGCCACGGTCCCCTCTTCTTAGTTGATTACATGAAAACAGTAATTTCATGGGTGGGTCAAAAGGCCATCATGCACTCCCTTCCCATCCTCTGGATGTCATTGTCATGGCAGCCTGTCTTCCTACATCCATGGGTTCACAACAGCTATCAACATTTCCTAATAAAATATTGGGGTTCTTAAAACAAACATAGTCTTCAGAAGTTATTTAAAAAAATCAGTTTTCCATGTATGTAGTCAATAATCCTTAGTGTTGTTAGGAAGATGAATATTAGGATATAGTCAACAAATTACAAAAATTGGTCACATATAAATAAGAAAAACTTCTTAATAACTGGTGAAGTATTTCAGAGTTTAATAATTTCTAGAATTTGTACCTACTAGTGGTTAAGGAGAGATAAAACACAGTAGTTGGTTGGATATTTCACCTACAAGGTGATTTTTATAGCACCTGCAAAATACAGCTGTGGGTTATTTCTTTAGGTAACATATGTTTCTGTGTTTTTGAACTGATGACCTGCTTTGCACTTTTCAAATAGCAGCAAAACAAAATTCCCTTAGAATCGAAGAATTTTTAAGCATGTCAAATAATATGTGGTGAGAATCCTCTAAGGCAAAGGAATCAGTTTTTAAGAGGGTATAGAAATAAGCAAAATGACCTAGACAGAAAACTTACCCTAAGAGAGAAAATAGCTGGGAGTGGAAAACCAATTCTTCAGAGGACAAAGATAGGAGGATAATTGGTTCAGAAGAAAAACTTCTACCTGTAGTAGAGAAAAAGCAGGTTGATAACCCTTGTGGAACTATGAAGGAAGAGAACCAGAGCTGCCTTCATAATCATGGAGGCTGGGATGGCCCCCAGTGTTAGACACTCTATTGTGGAAGGCAAAGGATGGAAGAAAAGGAAGTCATTGTTCACTTGGAAAGGAACTAAAATGTTTTCAGGCCAAAGAAAATTCAATACTGGGATTGCAACTATAAGGAAATAAAATAAATGAAACACTAGATGAAAAAACAATAATTAATAACATTTAGCGAGATTATTAAAAGAAGGATGATGTATATTCCCCAAATTACTGAATTTATTGATTATTCACATTTCTGTCCCTGTTAAGCTAAGTGTATCATTTCAAAATAAATAAAATCAGTGACAGTTTGTATCTTTCTTACACATCAGTTTATAAGTATGTATTGAACATTTATTTACACATATCAAACATGATGCCTGCAGAGATTGATTACTCAATGCTATATAAGAGGTTCAGTTGAAATTTGAGCTACTAAGATTGGAATAGGGCATTTTCATGTGTTAAATGTGTTATACTGACAATGGAATGGTATGCACATTTCTTTGTAATTCTGGGAACCTGTTCTGTAGGGGCCACACATGGAATTTTTTTTCTTTTGTCCTGAAAGTAAGAAGAAGAAAACTCTAATACTGAAGATTATGGAATTATAGAAATAGAGCAAAAATAACAATATTGCAAATAGGCAATTCTTGAGAAAATAGATGTTTTTAAATATAATTTTTAAAGATTGTGTGTTAAAAATTGGAGACAGGGTTTTTACACTAATATTAGTGTCATTATGCAAAGGAGAAACCATCCTAATACAGAAAAACTTTGAACAAAGAACATGAATGTGTAGAAGATAATTAGAAGTTGCATGATACAAGAGAAAAATACAGAGAAGACTCTCACATAACATATTTCCTAACCACATCTGTATAAAGAGATTTTAAAGAAGAATCAATCCTTTGTGAGAGCAAGTTTAAAACTAAGCAAACTATTGTCATGCAATTTGTGAGACATTGGGAGTCCTCTGACCTTCAGAAACATAGTGAACTTCTATTGAAATGCTTATTAATTCCAGTGCCAATGGAAATCAAAGCTCCACTGGCATAGATGATGTTGGTGTACTGACCATATCCTTTCACTCAACTTTCAACTTCCAGCATCTGCATATTTACATCTATTTCTTGGGGTCAGGAGTGCCAAGGAGTACCTTCTGAGAGTATCCCTTAACTGATGATTGACAAGAATGATATATAAATATCCCAGTTCCTCAAGGAGAGTAACTCTGAGATGTGTGTTTCACATCGACTCATCTTGCCCAATAGGATTAAGTCCAGTTCCCACAGTGGTAGATGTCTTATTAATGAGTATTTTAGGGGATGCCCTCCTTTCCTTATTTCATTTCCTTCCTGTTCTACTGGTGGGTTTTTTTCTCCCACCCAGATAAACTGTTCACACCAGAATCCTTGTCTCAGCATCTGCTTCTGCGTGTGTACATACTATGGCAGCTTCTCTGAGATTTATATGTATGCCCAGAGCAATTACATTTTTAGAGGCCCTCATAAGTTAACCAGAGGTGGAACTTAGCTGCTTCTTCCATTGCCAAAATAAATATTTACTCTCATAGTTTTTGTGAATTTAAAAGACTTTATTGACAATTTGGAAGTGTCTGGCAGGAGTCTCCTGGCACAATGTGCAGCTTTACTCTCTCCCCTTTCTTTTTCTGTACCTCCCTTTTGCAGATTGCTTAGTGAACCTCAAATTTTTCTCCGTTCTATTACATAGAGCCATTTATTCTAATTTCTTCTTCCTCTCATGGCTTCGTACAAGCCAGCCAGTGTCTGGGGGGGGGTCCCACCTATTTTTCCAAGTACTTCTGCTCCTTTCTCAAAGACAGCTCTCTCCCTTAAAGGGATTCTGGAATCAGCAGTTAATATAATAACCTTTTCTACACTTTGGTATGGTCACAACCGCACTGTTATCACCTCTATATTCTAAGTTATTATTAGTTATTCTTGTATAGAATAAGAATAAAGTAGTCATTCTTCAAGTTCTGTGTACAATAAACTGAATAGATTCTCCTTTCTTAATTAATATTCGGTCAGTGTCAACTTTTCTTTTTATCATCTTGGTAAAACTCTGAGTTAAATAAACACCCCCAGTATAGTTACAAATAATTATCTAGGTTGAATCCACCTTATTTGATCAAGGATACAATTAAGAGCTTGAAGCATATATAATTTGGGGTGTGTTTTAAGAAAAGAAAAATACAAATATAGGTAGATGAGACTTGGAAAGTCAGGAACTCAGAAACCTAACTTTAATTAACTTCACAGTAAATTGGCCTTATTATCCGGCATCCTTACACAGAATTGACAAGCCAGGAATATAGCGCCTCTTAAAATTACCCCTTATAAAACAGCCAGAACACTAGGTGCTTATAATCTTCCACGTATTGTTCTAAGAAGTTTACTAGGATTCATTTATTTAATCTATTTTTATCCCAGATTTACAGATGAGGAAACTGTGGGGCAAAGAGGTTAAGCAAGTTAATGAAGGCCACACACTAGTAAATGGCAAAGCTAAGACTATGCCAATGTTTCTCTACAGCGAGCGCACATAATGCCGATGCTATAATGCTTCTGAAAACTTTGTCTTCTTGGCCCCCAGATAACTCACTTTCTGTGAAAGGAAGTACACACCAAAGCTAAACCCCACATGAGCACTAAAACTCTACTTGCTACCTTCATATCATCTTCAAAAGTCATTAGATCAGTCATATACTCAGAGGAGTACCCCAAGGCCAAAGGCCCACTTACCCCACCAGTCTTCCTCGTGAGCACTTAGAGCAGAAGGAAGCTCACTACTTGATTCCCTTCAAAATAACACTAAACTGGTCCTATTAAGCCACAAACATCACCTTAGCACATGCCTGTTAATCTGTACAATGTAGTAATAATACAATTACTACAGGGAAGTAGGTCCAAATATAGAATCCCTGAGGCAACCCAAATGTGTGGGTTAGTAAATGGGCCTAGGGTAGTGGGGTATAAATCCCTACTGGGATTATAATAAATACCCTGTGGTGTAGTTTTCCAATTTACAAATAGTCTTTTGTCTGTACACAATCTTCCTATTCTTGTTGATTGAACCAAAAGAGAACATTTTCTCCAGTTTAAGAAGAATTTTTAAGGGAATTCTTTCCAGGGAATTCATTACTGATACTAATATCAATTAGTATCATAATTGATACTAATATCAATTAGTATTAGGAGTAACTGTAAATTTAGTGGTGTAAGGTGACTCTTTTTCACCCACTGCATGGTGGTCATTGAGAGAAAGCCAGTTAACAGAGAGAACTTTTCTGGGAAATTTCCTGTTCAAGGAGCTCAGTTGGCTATTTTCATCTTTGGAGTCTGTAATTTGCCTACGTATCATTTATAATGTTTGGGCTTTTCTGTTTATATATATATATATATATATATATGTATATATATATATATATATATATATATATATATATATACATATACATATACATATATATATGTATATGTATGTATATATGTGTATATATATATATATATATATATATATATATATATATATATATATAAATCTAGCTTGAATTCATTTCTGTTAATTGCAATTTACAGTCCTAATTAATACAGGGATATATAACCCAAAACTTATTTTATTAAAAATATATATTTTTTAATCAAGTTTATCTCCATTCAGAATTGTAACTAAAAGTTGCTGTGGCAGTTTTAGAATATAATTCACAAGAGCCAGAAAGTTAAGATTCATCTGTGAGCAGGGATATATCTCAGTGTGATATTCCAGGACTGGTAATTTCTGAAGGCAATGGTTATTTCTCAAGGTAAAAGGTATTAAATGTGTCTTTACTAGATACTTTCATAATCCCATGTTCTCCTTTTAAAGATTGAGGTCATCTTATTTTTAGTCTTCAAGTCATTAATTTATTCCTGTTTTTTCTCTTCATAGAAACTTTTGATAATGAACCTTTGCTTTATTAGAGCTTGGGGCTTTTCAAAAGTTCAATTTCACTATGAAGTCAAGGTCTTAAAATTCCTTATGAGTAAATGATTTTTGCTATTTTTTAAATCTCATTTACTATATTAGTTACCTTCCTTAACTAAACTTTGATTTGATATTTCATGTGTGTTTGTTAATGCAGGCATACATTTCTGCATGTATGTATGTATGTAATAGTAACTGTCTAAAATAAATTGTCATACTGAAACCAAGAAGCAGGTGAAAGACCATTAGTATTAACTCATGAAATAAAAGTAATTTCATTAGCTATCAGATATAATTCATTTATGTATATTGATGTTTGGGAGTCCAAAATAATATGCGTATTTTGTGGGGTATAGGATGTTTCCTTTACTAATAATGCCTATTTTGTTTGTCTATCTGATTCTGTTAGACTTTCTATTCATGAGAAATATGAAATTTTAGAAGGAGCTGAAAAATGTTTTAAAAGGAAAACTGTCACTCAGTTTTTTCAAGCAGATGGTGGTGTATTTTAGTCATAAAAATTGGAAAATGGGTGTACGTTCCTTTCAAAGTTATGTCTCGTGAGTAGTTTAAAAGGTTTGGATTATCAACCTTATACCTTCCAAATAGACAATAAAATAAAATTACACAAAACAAAACATAGATTTGATTCTTCCAGGAAGAGCTAATAGTATTTGCATACCATTATAGTCCCCATTGTCATTTCTCTCTTTAAGCAGATATTTAAATTTGGAGCTATATTTACTATTTAAAGTAACATAATATAATAGAAACAGTAGGAACCCTCAAGGCACATCTCTTTACATCTCTAATACATAACTATTGTGTCCTCACATGACATTAGTAAGACTCACCAGGGGAAATGAAATTTTATATAACTGATTGCAATTTTCTTGTAGCAAGCTGGGCTGGAAAACTATGTATAAAAATTAGAACTACAGTTAAAGCTTAAAGATCATGAAGAATAGAGCAACCATTATGTAGAAAATATTTTACTTGTGAGGCATGCCTTTTTTCCATTGATTTTAATTTTTTGTGTAAAACATATACATATAATACATAACATGTGCAGGAACAATTCACTTTTCTTTATTTGTAGTTTATCATATATGTAGTCACAATGAAATATTTTATTAGTTTTGAATGTTATATACATGAAATCATACTGTTTGTATCTTTTGATGAATTACTGTTTATATTCAACTTTATAACTTTGAAAAGATTTATCATTTTGTAGATCATTAATTTTTACTTCAAATAAGCCTAACTTTTACTATACATAGTTTCAAGATACATTGTTTAATCCACTATACTCTTGGTAAATATCATCTGGATTGTTCCCAGGTTTAAAAAATTTGTTTTCAGTGCTCGCTTTGGCAGCACATATACTAAAAACTTTGTTTTTAGTATTACTATATGGCTGTGTACATTCTTGTGTCTCTAAACTATATTTCTAGAATAGAAACTGCAGAATCAAAGTTTATGTGTACATTCAAATTTATTGGATAATGCAAATGGTTTTGAAAAGTTGTGCTATTAAAAATTCCATCCATATATGAGTTTTATTACTCTAAATCAGAGTCAAGATTTAAACTTTACTAATGTTTTAATTATTATCACTATGGTGGGTAAGATATAGTAAATCATTATGGGTTTAATTTGCTTTTCAATGATTACTAGGGAACTTGAGTAACTTTTTAATATATTCGTGTGCCATTTTTTGTCTTTTTTCAAATGCTTATTTATGTTGTTTGCACATTTTTTCCATTGAGTTGTTGGTCTTTTTATTACTGATTTGTAGGAATTCTTTATATATTATAAATACTAATCCTTTGTCTTTGTGTATTTTGTGATTATCTTCTTTCAGTATTAGAGTTTATATTTTCTCATTGTGTCATTTAATAAAGTTTCAAGTTTACCAAGGTCAAATTAATCTTTTCCTTTATGTTTGGTGCTTTCATGTCTTATTTAAGACGTGTTGCATAGCTGATGGTAATTTATTTTAAAAATATAAAAATTTGTCTTTTGGCAATGTATTTTCTAATTGTTCTGTAATTGTTTTTGTGTAGAGTTTAAAGTAGCAATTATTATTTTGTTTGTTTCTGAGGCAATAATAAATTATAATGGCAACATTTACTAAAGAGGCCATTGTTTCCTTTACCAATATGAATATTCAGATCTTTCATGCTCTAAGTCTCTGTGAATTCAGGAAGTTCTTTGAGTGATCTCAAACTATTACACTGGTCTATTTATCTATCCCTATACCAATATGTAAATTTCAATCATATCATCATCTTCATTTTAAAAAGCTGCTGTGATTTTGGCTGAAATTGCATTGAATCTATAGATCAATTTGACAAGAATTCATATTTTTATATTATTGATTATTTTATCCATATAAATGGCATGTTTTTTGCATTTGGTTAGGTCTTAAATATCTTTCAATGATATTTTATAGTTTTCTGCATCAAGTTCTTACACATTATTTTTAGATTTATTTATAGTACCTTATTTTTTATTACTTTTGTAAATTAATTTTTCTAATAATCACATTTTCTAACTCACTCTATTATTTAAATTTGTACTTTTACAACTTTGCATATGGAATTTTCTACTACTTTTGAAGGTAAGAAAATTCATTCTCAAATTCCAATAATTTGTCCCTAATTTGTCTTGGATTTTCTTTGTCAGAAATAATATAATTTGCAAATAATAAGTTTAATATGCTCTGTACTCATTGGGAAGTCATATATTATAATTTTATTAATTTAGAAATTTTAACATACATATGAAATTTAACAAAATCTAAACAAAAATCTTCACCCTTCTCCCCGATAATGCTAGTGTTTAGAATGTTTAAACTCTGATCACCCACTTTCTAATATTTTAGTGCTGTATAAGATTTTTATTCTATCTTGATTTTATACCAACCCCATAAAGTAGTTATTTTACTATAGTTTCATAGAGTGTATCTGTATAACATTTTCCCCCAGACAATTCCCTTTTTCATTTCAAATCTCCATTCTGGAAAGACGTAGATCTTTTAGAATTTCCTTTAATGAGAGTCTTTTAGTTTTTAACTGTCTCCATTTTCTTAATGTAAAAAATCTTTATCTTCTTTGAATATTTATTTTTCTGGACATGTAATTTATTAATTACAGTTATTTTGCTGTTTGAAAAAAAATCACTTAACCTCCTTGTTTCCCTCTGCTGTTCTTGTTGAGAAACCAATTATCTGTGCAATTATTATTATTGCTATCTTATCTATCTTATGTCTGTCTGCTTTCAAGATCTTCCAATTTTATGATTTTCCCTTTAGCGTTGTCTAAATGTTCTTTTTCAGTTAATTCATATTTTAATTACTTCTATTATATTTTGTCTTTTCCAGCAATTTTATTTCACACTTCTTTGAATTGCCCCAGCTTCTTATTCCTTGTCACATCAATAATTCTGTGTTTTATTTTAAAAAAATATGTTAAATACTCTTATTTTATATTCTAGATCAATTAGTTCAAATATCTGCATTCTTTGTGAGTTTGACTCTGAGATTTTGTTTATTTTGTTTTTGATATTTATAATGTTTTCTCTCTCATGTGTTAGTGACTTTTTTAGTTATGAGACTATGTGTATGTGATTTGGTATGGCCAAACAGAAAGTTGAATTCCGCTTCCTAAACCACGTCAGTGCAGAGTGACGATTAAGAATTTTTCAGGCGGATCTCCCCCCCCCCCCCATTTTCTCTAAATTTACTCAAAAGTAAAGCCAAAATAGGTAAGT
Organism: Rhinolophus sinicus; assembly: GCF_036562045.2. Classification (NCBI taxonomy): domain Eukaryota; kingdom Metazoa; phylum Chordata; class Mammalia; order Chiroptera; family Rhinolophidae; genus Rhinolophus; species Rhinolophus sinicus. The sequence continues at coordinate 150,269,729 of NC_133751.1, read as the reverse complement.
GTTGTTTAAAGTGATAGGTTGTTTCTTAAGTCACTTACAGAAGGCTTTATACTTTTGGAAGTCCAGCTCTTGAGAAGAGTATCTGACCCCCAAATAGCTTTGACCCTAGCTTTGCCTTATCACGTTTTCCAAAGATGGCACTTTTGGTCTGGATAGGTCAGCAAATGCCCTTAAGGCCAAAATGCTTCAAGGTTTCCTTACTACGGTAGAACTGGCTTCTTATGGTTGCTTGCGCCTTAAGAAATCTTTTATTTTCCCACTATAATACCCATCTTTTTCTTCCTTCCTTCCTTCCTTCCTTCCTCCCTCCCTTCCTTCCTTCCTTCCTTTTTTTTTTTACAATTTAAGCAAACTTTTTTGGTGTCTCTGATGCAAAATGTTTCTTTGCACATGTAAGGCTCCATATTATTAGAAATTAAAGTGATTTTTTTCTGTCTCTCTCCACAAAATTTAGGCTACTTTGGGTGCATACAAGATTATAATTTTAAGCAGAAACAGGGCTTGTGCACCATTCTCTTTTAGTTTAAAATTGTGCTTTGGGTAATTATTAGTAGTATGATCTTGAGAAAGTTATTTAACCTGCTTCTACCTCAGTTTCCTTATGGGGTTAATAATTTTATTTACCTTAAAGGGTTGTTAAATTATTAAATGAATTCAATAGTTAGAATAGTAACTTACAAAAGCATGCACTCAGTAAAAGCTAAAAGTGTTGTTATTCTCTCTGATAAAGTGAGAAGAAATTGAATGTTGTCTTCTTCTTCGATCTGTTTACATAGGCAGGACTGCTTAAGTAAGGATGGCCAAACTGAATAAAAGATGAGGATCTTATTAGTAATGACAGTTACATCTTGCATTGTTTTGTTGTTTTCTGCCTCAAATTGAAGCCATACATTTTGATTCTCAGCTTGCTTTCCTTAACGGTCAAACCACAGATCTTCATGGCAATTGACTCACAGTGCAATGTTGCCAAAACTTCTTAATAAAAATCACCAGGATCTTTATTTAACACGTTTATTCTCAGAATTCTTCCTTTAACAGTCTGATTCAATAGGCCTATATTAGGTCCTAGAAAACTATATTTTAATAAATGCCTGTAGGGGAGGGAAAATTTTCCTCTACCCTCTTAGGTTTATTAATCGGGAGTTGTGAATTAGACTGATAAAAGATAGATTCATAGGAGAAAAGGTTCATTTCTGCATGCAACAGACATACATGTAGAAGTGCTCAGTGATGAGTTACTCAAACTGGTGCTTAGAATTTTGATACTTCGATATCTAACTAAGTAGATGAAAGGTAGGGAGAAGAAAAGACTCCAGTGGGAAAAACGAATAGGTTTCTTTAGGAAAGATCATTATTTTTTCTTATAAGAACAAATGGAAGATAAGACAATTTATGATAGTATTTGTCTATTCAGGTATGAGACGTCTTTGTGTCTTCTGGGCCATAGAACTCTGCTGGTGAGGGGACACATAGTAGGTTTATTCTTGGTCTCTCCCCTGGGAGTATAAACTACCTCAATGAGGGAATTTATGGCAGTATTTATTTCTCAGAAGTTTCTGCTTTTATTTAGATAAACGGAGCTTTGGGAAGGCTTTCTTCTGCATCTATTAAATCCAAAATATCTTTAACCTATAATAATCTTTGTACCAATCTGCAATTTCAATTGGGCACTCACAGGCTCCAGGGAAATCTAGGCAACACAAACCTATGGCAGAAGATACTAAAACAACATGCAGCATATACTTCCGTTCTAATCTCACTAAGATAAAAGACCTGAAGGGAATAATTTGCACTGCATTGTCTTTCATTTTACTCAGATAATCATACTGGTCCTTAGTCATCAGCCAATTGAGGAAAATGAATCTGAAAAATCTCTGAACACTTTGAGAAGAATAACAAATCCAATTGCAGCCAAATGATTATCTGAGGCAGAGTTTGGCTATTTGTTTGGTGTTTACATTTTAGTTATGTCCTCCAAATCTATCCAGCCAAATCAATAAGCCTTTCTTGAATCCTCTTGAACCACAGCTCAATTTCCTCTTCTGTAATTTCCCTCACATTGCCACACATCTCCTTCTACCACATTAGAGATGCTTTTTAAATACACATCTTTTAGTGACTTTACTTGGAAGGTGTGTGCCATATGGAGAATGAGCTCATAAAGAGAGGGCAGCCAGATCAGCTCATATCTCATATATCGGAGGGTGGTTGAATCCAATATAAATAACAAGGCCTGTCTTCTTTCACATTATAGACAGCTTTGTGAAGAGATAAATTGTACTAGCTTTCTACAATTCATAAAGCAGAAATACATCATATATATTAGAAAATAAGTATTATCCACTAACATAAACATACAACCTTCTGGTTTCTATTTATTAGATATTTCTGACTGTACTTCACCAAATTCTTATGAATTAAAGTTTTCACCATAGATACATTAAAATAGTCAAAAAATTTTATGTTCCCAAATCAATAAGAAAGGTTGAAATTTAGATATTTTCAGCCCATTTACTGAATGTTATGCATGTTTAATTGAAAAATGGATAAAACAATATGGTTCCTGCCCTTCTTATTAATGAAATCCTGCTCCCCCAGCTCCACTCCTACCCCCAAACTCACTAGAATAGAAAAAGTAGAAATGACTTTTAATAGAAAGTACCTTATTTTTTCCATATATTACATCAGTTCTGATTCTTGAGTATAGCCCTACAGCTCATTTGTATCCAGCATTGTGAGTTCTGAGGAAGGAGCAATTAGACTTCAACAATGGGATTCCAGAACATAATGGACAATATGCCAGGTATTTAGTTGCAGTATCTTCATTTCTATTCACATCTCTATGTACAGTGTGATTTTTCTTTAATTTAATTTTAGTGCCATTATTGTATCTTCTGTTTAATTTTTTATAGCTTGCTATAATTAAGCTTTTATTTGGAAGTCATTTTAAAACCACTGCCTCGTTGTCATGGAATTGTTGGTAATATGTGATTACATTATGTTGTCTTTCGCCAGGACACTCTTGTAAATGAAGCATTATCCTCAGAGATTTTCTTGGCTGAAAATGTAAGTAATTAAAAATGTAAACAAATATTATCTGCTACATATGCTACAATAATAAATACGTCAGTATAATACAAGTTAATGTCTCTTTGGGGATACAATTTAATCCTGCTACAACATGTTTTATAAATGGACAAATAAACGGTTAAGCACTTAATATCTTATGTAATATGACATGCAGTTGCCCAGAGCTTTTATGTGTTCTATCTTTGAGTATTTATGTATACCTTAACAGGCATTATAAAAAATTTTTAGCATTATTTGTTATTTGCTATGGAGATGTGGAAAATAGAATTAATGACCCATCAAAAATTCTCAATTAACACCAAATATAAATAATAGTCTAGAAAAATGGGTCCTCATTGTCTATAGATTTTAGGATGAAAATGAATACATTCTGCTTTGAAGGCAATTTGGCAATATGTATCAAAAGCCTAAAATGTGCATAACTGTTACCCATTATTTTATTTCTTGGAAATTATCTTAAAAGTCATTGAAGTATACATAAAATAGAGTGTTTATTATTTTCATAATTTCATAAATTCTAAAACTGTCTAACTACTAAGCTGAAACCTGAACTAACATAAAGCAATATTGAATGACAAATGTAATTGAAATAAAAAAGTTTAAAATGAAAACAAAAAGTCCTAAGGACCTGAGAAAATACAAAAGTATAAAAAAAAAATGAGAAGAGTTTAAGAGATGTCTGGGATAACATCAAGCGGAACAACATTTGTATCATGGGGTACCAGAAAGAGAAGAGAGAAAGCAAGAGATTGAGAATCTATTTGAAGAAATAATGACTGAAAACTTTCACCACCTGGTGAAGGAAATAGACAAATAAGCCCAGTAAGTGCAGATTCCCCAAAAAGATAAACCCAAACAAGCCCACACCAAGACACATATAATTAAAATGGCGAAGGTTAAAGACAAAGAGAGAATCCTAACAACAGCAAGAGAAAAGAAGTTAGTTACCTGCAAGGGAGCTGCCATAAGACAATCAGCTGATTTCTCAATAGAAACTTTGTAGGCCAGAAGGGATTGGCAGGAAATATTCCAAGTGTTGAAAAGCAAGAACCTACAGCCAAGATTACTCTACCAAACAAAGCTATCATTTACATAGAATCGAAGGACAGATAAAGAACTTCCCAAAAAAGAAAAGCTAAAGCAGTTTATCATCACCAAACCAAAGGAATCTTAAAGGGACTTCTTTAAGATAGGAAAAAAAGAAAAAATAAAAGATGAAAAATGTGAATAATAAAATGGCAATAACTACATATCTATCAATAATTGCTTTCAATGTAAGTGGATTAAATGCTTCAATCAAAAACATAGGAGAACTGAATGGATAAGAAAACAAAACCCTTACATATGCTGCCTGCAAGAGACTCACTTCAACTGAAAGTAAAGGGATGGAAAACTTATTTCATGAAAATGGAAACAAAGAAGCAAAACAAGCTCAGGTAGCAATACTTATAGCAGACAAAATAGACTTTAAAACAAAGGTCTTAACAAGAGACAAAGAGGACCCAGTAATCCCACTTCTGGGTAATTATCTGAAGTAAACAAAAATACTACTTCGAGGGGATATGTGCATCCATATGTTCATTGCAGCATTGTTTACAATGGCCAAGATATACAGGCAGCCTGGATGTCCACTGATAGAAGAATGGATAAAGAGGACGTGGTACATATATACAATGGCATATTGCTTGGTGAGAGAAGGGAATGGGTTTTTGCCATCTGCAGTGACATGGATGGATGTGGAGGGTATTATGCTGAATGAAGTATGTCAGATAGAGAAAGACAGATGAAATGTGATTTCATTTATAGTGGAATCTAAATAACAAAAAAACAAACAAAACAGAAACAGACTCATAGATACAAAGAATGCTTTGATGGTTGCAGGATGGGAAGGGGTTGAGGGAGTGAGCTAAAAAGGGGTCGGGATTAAGAAGTACAGGTTGGTTGTTACAAAGCAGTCATGGGTATATAGGATATAGCATATAGGATTATAGTCCATAATATTGTAATAACTACGTATAGTGTCAGATGGATACTAGATTTATCAGGGTGATTGGTGCAAGGGGCTTGATGGACAGGGTGAAAAAGATGAAAGGATTAAGAAGTACAAATTAGTAGTTACAAAATAATCATGGGTATATAAATTAAAGCATAGGGAACATAGTCAAAAATATGGTAATAACAATATATAGTCAGATGGGTACAAGACTATTTAGGGCGATCATTTCTTAAATCATATAAATTTCAAATCATATGCTGTACACCTAAAATTAATGTAAAATAATATTGAATGTTAACTGTAACTGAAAAATTGAAAACAGGAGGAAAAGGTGAAGGAGGATAAGAGGTACAAATTTCCAGGTATAAAACAAATAAGTAGTGAGGATGTAATGTCCAGCATGGGGAATATAGTCAATAATACTGTGATAACATCGTACGGTGTCAGATGGTTGCTAGACTTATCATAATGACCACTGCTTTAGGTATATAAATGTTGAATAGCTACGATGTACCTGTGAAACTAATATAATATTTTGTTATATTATTGTTAATAAAAAATACCTTAAAAAATACGCTCAGTAAAATGGGCCAGAGGCAAAAGACTGCATATTATGATTCCAGCTATTTGAAAAGTCTAGAAAAGGCATATTTATGGAGATCTAAAGCAAATTAGTGGTTGCCTAGGACTTGGGGGTGAGGACAGAGATTAACTGTGAAAAGACACAGGAAACTTCTGATTGATGAACATGTCCAAAATGGTATTATGGTGATGTCTGCACACCTTTTTAAATAATCTACCAACATCATAGAATTGTACATTTACAACCGGTGACTATTATACGTCAATTATTTATTTCAATCTGTTCAAACATCAATGCTGATATTGTTAGATATAGCATGTATTTTATTAGAACAAATATAAAATGGACTATTGAAAAACCCTAAGTCCTTCAGTCAAAACTTGTATGAACTAGGATTTTGGTGACTATTCACTCATTTTGTTTTGTTTCCTATGTCTTGCAACAGAAAATTTTTTTGTCATTTTTTTCAAGTGAAGAGGTTTACTTGATAAGTGCATATGTTCAGTAAAAATTAATTATAGAAAATTTAATATTTTGGGTTTTTTTATACAACCAATTGATTCCATAATTTTTGTAAGCATAGTTCATACTCTAGTGTTTCCTGATGTTTCAAAAATACTTTGAGCTGGTGAATACACAGATGTATCACGAACTTCATCAGGAAATATTTGTTTAATGTCTTCCTATGCACATGTATATTAAATACTCCTTTTATTCACTTGTATTTTGCATCCTTAAAGGGTATGGAAATGTTGTAACAGTACTTTCTATGCAATATTATAATATCGTAAATTAGAGGAGATCTCAACAGTACTGGAGGACTGTCAGATGCAGCGCGAGAGAATGGGAAGAAGCCAGAGGAAGCTGTGCAATCAAAGTTACATTGCATGTCTTAAGTGTGACTAGGATTAAATCCTGTCTTCTGGTTTTTAACATCCAACTCTAGTTTATTCCTTTTTGCTATGACTTAATGCACACGCTTTTACTTTCAATATCAGATTATCACATAAAAGCCCTTTTTATGTGTCTTACCTGTACCTAATGGCATGCAGAAGTGGCTAAACATATGTGGTCTTTGACCTGAAGGAAATTGTTTAAAACAAGTAACACATATATGAAAGACATATGAACACCTACATGTGATTCTAATATGCTTTAGTTCTTAAAAATATGTGTGCTTGTTAGTAATATTTTACGAAAATGGTAATAGGCATTCATTCAACATTCTTTTAAAGAAGGAAGAAAAGTAAGGGATGTCACAAAGGCATTTATAGAGTTTAAAAGTTCGGTTATTTATTTATTTATTTATTTATTTCTGTACTTATTTATTTATAGTTTGGGAGAGAAGGGCCAACCAGATTTAACGGCCCTGCCAAATTTCCAAGTGTCTCCATTAGTTTAGAAGTCTTGTGTCTTTTCTGAAGATGTGGGAGTTTGCTGACCAAGCCATGGCTCACACAGAGGAAGAGGAGAAAGAGAAAACCCGAGTGGGACAGTGGAGTAACTACTCATCCTGTGGTCACCTTCTCCACTCAGAAAGAAAATGTTGCCATTAATGAAATCCCTGTCTTAGGAAGGCCAAGTGTCTGCAAATACAGCCTAACCCAAGTGAAGAACTGCAATCAAAAGAACCTATGTCAAGTCAAATGTATAGACTGTTTCATCTTCAGTTATCCAGTTGCAAACCAATTGCTACTTTGAAGGAGTTATAGGAATCTCAGCTGGCATCTGTGATTGATATTTCAAAGCATAATAAAGAGAGAAAGGAGGGACTTATTAATCAGAAAATTTTCTTTAATTACTTTTTTAAATAAAATGGAGAAATATAACAATATAACATACTATGGCATTTTATATTATGTTTATTCAATATCACAAATGCTTAGATTAAATTAAGAGAGGAGCTAAAATGCAATAATAAAAGTATTTCATATTTGTATACCACTTCTTGATATCTATATCTCTCTATATCTATATCTATATCTATATCTATATCTATATCTATATCTATATCTATATCTATATCTATCTATATCATCATCTGTTTGTGCACCACTTCCCGATACAGGGTGAAGCCTTAACAAAAAAAGGGACCTATTCTTTAAACCAGCAAAAAGATTTCTGAAGGAGGTAGGATTTCAGTCCCTATTAATTCTAAATTGCTATCTTTTTCCAAGCTCAGACCATGCATCAGACATTAACCCTCCTATACTCTATTTCTTTTTCCCCTTTCACTTTGCTCTGTGGATGATAAGGGATACCAAATCAATACTGTGTAGAAGCAGATATAACATTCCCAGAGACAGTGGAGACAGGGAATAGAAGCAACAATTCATTTTTCTGTCTCAGTTTAGATTGTATTTATACCACCTGCTATGCCTGTGGGAATGGAATCTCTAGTAGTGTCTTCAGACACAAACTTTCTCTTAGTGACTTTCCTTTTTCTATTCAGTGTGATATAATTTTTTTTTCTAGGGGAAGTAGCCTATGGCACTTGGATGAAGAGATGAGACTTCAATGAGATATAGGAGACAAAGAGTGACAAATTAAAATGACAAGGCTGTCTTATAAGATTGTGATCCAGTGAAATGAAGTATTTCTGGCTCAGTCCATGTAGACAGCATTATGCTATGTGGTAATAGATTGCAAGACCTGGGCAGCCTGTATATGTCTTTGAGATAACTGAATTTGTCACTATCAACACTCTCCCATGTTGTGTCTTTCCTAGCTTTTGAGAATAGGCATATGGACAAAGGTATTCATATAAGTCAAGAATTTAGGGATACTTTATTTTTCCTAGAAAACAAACTTACTTAAAACAAGAAATTTTAATAACATTTTATTCATTGGCATGAAATTAATCCAAGGAAAAGCCTTGAAATAGATAATTAATAGCCCCCAAAGTGATGGTTATTTGTATGTATCCATTGTGCCCATTGAATGAATGTCTTGCTCCATCTCTTTCCTCATAACTACCTAGTAGTTAACCACACACTCTCTTCTGAACTTCAGTCCCACCTGCTGGACATCTTATCTGATGTTAACACCATCACTACAAATTTAACAATAAATAAAATGTGTAGACTTTCTTTTAAAAATCAATGGAAATGCAATTACACACTATCAGACAAAAGTTTAAGTTTAATCTGCATTTAGCTGCTTGACCCCAAATGGCGAATGGAAAGATAGTAGAGGATTGTAAGCATGCTTGACTGGAGAAAATTTGGAGTCGTCACTAATATGCCTTCTTTGTCATCTTTACATATGACTTGGTAAGTCACCAAACCTTACACATGTAGTTGTTCTGTACAATGTGTCTTACATTTTTCTCCTTTCCTTCCTTCTGCCTCCCTCCTAACCCATGTCCTCATTTCTTTTCAAAGAAATATGATTCACTCAGGGACTCTAACATAAGAGATTGATTTTTCTCCTTTCCTTAAAGTGCCTCTTGATGATTGTGGCCAATTATATTATGTTAAGGAATTAGGGTGAACCCTAGTGGTTTGTGTTTGTTGTGTATTTTGAAAAATATTCTAAAATTCCTTGAGGACTCAAGCCAAGAAAAAGTTACCTCCTCATAAAGTACTGGATGACTTCAGTTGTGGATGGTCATGTTTTTCATCTCTTGGCAGGTCAGAGATTTTTAGTTGTAAAACTGGAGGATGACGTACTTTTTTCAGAGCTATGTGACAGTTGCATAATGGCAAGATTATCATGTTTGTGTCTTTACTTATATGTCATGCCCAGTTAGACTATACATTTCTTCTTTTTTAAAAATTTATATGGCATGCGGAGTAGTACTTTGGGTGATTTCCATTTTCCAAAACCAAATTCCAAAAAAGTTTAGATAATTAGTTTAAAAAGTGAATAAATGAGTGATGTCAAACCTGGTTGTTGCAGAAATCTTAGATCCCCTAAAATTCAGGGATTTGGGGGCATCTCTTTCATACCCAACCTCAGGGGTGGGTTGTAACAATAGACCTTTGGATGCAAAAGAGTTTGGGTGGAACAGTGCATTGTAATTCAGAAACACAAAGGAAAAGTTAAGATAGAGTTACCATTTGTGTAATAAGAGAATCCCTTACACTGAACCAGGATATCTGTCATACATATTTCTATAACATGAGGAAATAGAAACCACCTGTCAAACTCCCCATCCCCATCCTATTACCTTATTTTTGAAAATTTTAAATTGTTTTATTTGGTTCCCAATTTTGGATTTTCCCAATGTGTTAAGTAGAGGAAAATAAAAGGTAAGTCACAGAATGTCAAAAAGAAATTTAAAATACTCATAAAAATGCAAGACCCAAGTGTGGCTTACTTTTCAGGTCCATCAGGTAAGAATCAATAAACATAATATCTCTTTTGTAAAGTTAGTATTTTTAAATTATATATTGCTCAATACACAATTTTTCCTGTAGAGCCAGTGGAAAGGAAAAAGATGACTTACATCAACATCAAAGAACACACTATAAGAAAGAGCTCAAAGATGATCATAGTAGACACAATTGAATTTTAGATGAACAAACAATTTCAATAAATTGAATTAATTAGATTGGGCTTAAGTGTGCAAGCGGTCTATTTTCTGAAATCATGTACAATAACTTGTTCAAGAAGTGCTGGTGTATCATTGCCTGAAGTCAGAGGATAAAAAAAGAAAAAAAAGCTGAAAATCCATTATGTTTGCGTTAATAGTCTAACTAAACTAATTAACTGCTATTTGAATTTTCACACCTCTGTTTCATGATATATCTTGTCTCAAACCTCCAAGCCTCAAAAGCACCACCAACAACAAAAAAACATTTCAAAGAGAACAGTACTAAATATAATACAAAATACCCCTTTATGAAATCAGTTACTCTTATTTTCTCCACATTTAGGTGTTTACATTACTTGACCAACAACCTCTTCAAATATACTCTCTCTACAAAGTTATGTAGCCTAATTAGTTATCTGCATACAAATAAAATAATAATTTATACACTTATCAATTTATCCTGTTATGTATATAGCTACTTTTAAATTTAATCCAGATAATTAGAATTCCTAATGTTCTAGAAAAGTATATTCAATATTCAAATCTGCATATTCAAACTTTTAAAATAATTAAATTAAAAAAGTCAAATGAAATATCAATACTCAGCTCTTTATATTTGTTACACAATATTGAAAATGTCTAAAAGACTTTTTTTAGTTTCCATGTGGCTGTGAATACATTAAATTCTGAGTTATGGCTAGAATCAACTTATCCATGCACTTTTATTAACTGGGATCTGCTCCTTTACATTTGATTTTTAAAGAAAGAGACATATAAAAAGAAAATAAATTTTCTTGATTAAGAAGTTATGCTTATGTAACAGGAAAGTGACCAAGAGTCAATAAAAATTAAAGACAAAACTGTTATGTTTAACTGTATGAAATCTCCAACATTTTATTATTTTTATGTTACATAAATGAATATTTAATATGGTTCAAACAGATTTTATTATGGTGTAAATCATGAGAATTTCTTATTTCCTATACATTCCAGTTAATGGAAGTATTATAATATCATGAAAGATTTCCCAAAAATCTTTCAATTTTCATTATTATTATTTAATGTCAAGATGCCAATTTTACCTTTGAAAATTTGAAAAGCATATCCTATAACATGTCCTCATCTCCAAATAACAATCTTCTAAGTCATTATCATAAAATATAGCTTATTGAAGGTGCAATTATTCTTATAGTGTATTACGTTATTCTTTTATAGAAGGTATTCTGATGTTCAATAATAGGTTTATAAATGCATATTTCATTGTGATTTATTTTGTAAAATGTAATTTAGTTAAATTTCATTTACAAGTAGAGGTGATAATAATGATAGTATTTTCCATGTCAATAAATATATTTTCATTAAATTATTTTGTATACTACAACATATAATATTATTTTTATAAATATATTTATAGCAGATGAAAAATATAATATATCTTAATTTTTACATTGATTATTTCTTTATAATTTTTGATGCATTTTAATTAACAGAGTTGTAAAGAAAACAGTGTTACCCATGAACCATTTCCTTACTGTTCTTTCTTAATAAAAAATTTTCTTTCTTAATGACTTTTCATCTATGATTCATGAATAACACTGAATCTAAAATTACGTATCAATTCAAATAAATTAAGAAATCAGAAGCCACAAACTATGTTATAGTCTAACAGCTGAATTTTCTATTAGTTAGAGTCATATTCATGAACAGAAATCTTTGAGAATGGTCAGACCCTAATTTCTCATATTGCTATACCTCTTTCATGCTCTCTGTTGTACAGATTGTCTGGCTAATTTCTATAGTTGAGTTCTGACTGTGAATTTGTACTGAATTCCATCAGGATACATTTCCTGCATATATCCATGGCTGGTTGTGCAATTGGGGACAACACTCAGATAATGAATCCAAGGTCATGAGTTCACTACGGTGTGGCCCCATTTTCCTTGTTGTATTAAAGGGCTATGGATCACACCCCTTATTACAGGTAACCTTCTTGCGCTATAATCGTACATGTAACATGTCACAAGAGCGGTTCATGTGAGCGTGTTTGGAAGGATCAAAGCAGATCTGCATGCACAGTTAGGGAAATCACTCAAAGTGCATGCTTGCTCAGGATGGTGTCAACATCTTCACTCAGGATTCTTGCTAGTCTATGTTCCCATGTTTTCCACAGTCTCCTCCATCCCTCACAGCATGACAATGATGGGCCTCTCCAAGTTTGGCGAAGATAACCCTGACTAATCACATTCTGCCACCGTGCTACACCCACAGTAATGGAAGAATGAAACTAACACTCAGTCACTGACTGTCACAAATCCTGTTCTTCCAGTCTTTATGTATGGGTTTTGAGTTTTAATCAAAATCATTAAGAACACAAAATTTCTCAAATCAGGAATCATAAACTCCAAAATCCATGACATTCTCATATATTATGCATGAAACTGTAATAGTCATAAAAGACATTTTTCGTTCTAGATAGTTATAAAATTATTTTATGAAATGGTGCCCGTTATGACCATTTATTCTCTCCAGCCTTTAACACATACTCTCAAGTAATATACATATCTTTCAAATATAAACAGGGAAGTAACCAATAGAATGAAGATATTTTACAGAGCTTAGAACTAATATCTACTCCATCGAATTTCGTTGTCTAACAATTTTTTGCCTGTAAGTATTTATGGTCTTCAAATATTAATATTTTTAAAAGCAGTCACTGGTTAGTACTAGAATTGAAACATCTAAATGCAAAGATTCAGAATAACTGTAGACCCAAATAATAATATATAAATAAGGCAGAGAATACTTACAAATAAAAATTTTAAAGTCCAAAAGTAAGAGTACCAAAACAATATCAACCAGGCACGTCAATCTTGAAACTTCCATGTAAATGTCAAAAGTGATAGGGGGCGGCCGGTCAGCTCAGTTGCTTAGAGCGTGGTGTTCTTAACAACAAGGTTGCAGGTTAGATCCCCACATGGGCCACTGTGAGCTATGCTCTCCACAACTAGATTGAAACAACTACTTGACTTGGAGTTTAAGAGTGAAAACACACTTAAATAAACAAAAGTATTTTTTTTAAGTGATATGACCAAATAGGATAATATCCTTGTGATACTGAAGTGCAGAAGAATTTCTTATACACTCCAAAAATACAAAATATGAATGTAGTTTACATCAGTTAAATAACTTCTGTAAAATAAAAAGAAAAAGATAGGTAAACAACCTAGAAAAATGGGCAAGTAGAGCATTGCTACTAATAATGAGAGAAATGCAAATTAAAATAGCAATACTCTATCTATAGTAATATGCTATGGTACTCAATAAAATTAAAGTGCTGATAGTTCTACCATGTACTCTACAGTTCCATCCCTGAGTATAGGTACCTTCCAGAGAAACTCTTGCTTAGGTTCATAAGAGGATATGTACAAGGGTGCTTATTTCAATGTTGCGTGTGTTGTTGGAAGGAATTTAAGAGTCCTTCAACAGGGAGATAGGTATGTACATGTGTGGCTGTACATGATGAAATACTTTGCAGCAGTCAGAAGCAATAAATTAGAAATACATAGAGGAAGAGGAAATCTTAAAACTTATGGCTGAGTGAGAAAAGTAAAACAAGCGAAAACACAAAAACCAGAAAAGTAAAAAGAAGGACTACAGTATAAGAGGTATTATGTAAAAGCCAAAATCCCAATATACACAATATGATCTTTTTAAGGATTTTTAACATATCTCACAAATTTATTTTCCTATTAGAGTGCATACCTATTGGGAAGAGGAGAAGGGAACAAAAGATGGGTACAATGGAGGAAAAAATAAAACAGTGAAAGACCATGCAGAGATGGAAAGTGATAAAGTGTCCTGAGGGGAGGAATTTAACTTGTTCCTTTACATCTGAGGTTATACAAGAGAAAAGAAATTGAGGAGGAGATGAGAAGAGGCAGAAGAAAGAAGATGAGAGGCTCAAACAAACATGTTAATAATCCTCGTCTGCCTAAATCATTAAGGATGTCATTTAAGGTAAGTTTTGACCTCAGAGCAAAAGTGAAGTCTGTTCTCAGAACACCCTGACATCAGTGCATTCAGAGGATGGAAGTGATTAGTTCACCTTATCCTTTCAGCAAAAACACTGCTGGTTCTTATTCATCACATGCTCCTTACATTCCAGCAATGATAGTCTCAGATTTTATTAATTCATCAATTGTTTTTCTGATAAGGCTATTTGTGTGATGACATGCCCATGTGACTCTGAATACATTTGATGAACTATTAGGACTTAAAAGAGTAAGGTGGGTACATTGAGCTTGATTAGAAAAAAAGTACCACTGATTGCCCTACAGCTAAACTCTTTATTAATTTGCACCATGCAATTTCTAGTTTGAAATTCATAGGCATTTAGAAAATTAATCCTTCACAGAGAGGATAATTCAGGTGGTGAACTTAGTAGAAGTAAGGCCTTTTGGGTATTTACTTTGGACACATTATCCCCAGCAGACCTGAATGAAGAGCACTCTGAACCATTTGCTGCAAAAATCCTTTCAGCAAGGCAAGTTCAGAAGTTGAATTTCTTTAGCTTACGGTGAATGACTAAATCTTGTGTTTACATAGTCTTTTTCATTTTAGAGTCTTAAAGTGTTTTACATAGTACACCTGATTTAAGTGAGTAAAAGCATAAAATCTTTCCTTCTGCCTGGGGTTGGGACAAAGCAACTCATGCTACTACCAACTACATTTACACACACAAAAGAAACAAACAAAAATCCTCCCATTCTTACTCAGTGGTAGAAATCAGTGTCAACAGGAAAATCTTTCACCAAAAAGCCAACTGTGATATCACAAGCATAAGATTATAGGCAAAATTTCTGCCAGGTAGCTATACAGCAATGTCAAGTTGAATTCTATTCTTGGTGATTTTGTTTCAATTCTCAGAGGAGTTTTGTAGCATAAATATCAAAGTGCAGAGCTGACTTTGGAGCATAAGTACATGAAATAAAAGCTGGTTTTCATAAAAAAGGAGGTGGGATGATTAAACTCATGTTAAGTACCGTTATTTAATAGTTCCACATTTTCTTCACATAACTCAAAGGACAAAAAAAAAAAATCACAAAGCATTACAAAATCAATGTATATCCAGCTGGAAACATTGTTCAGAGAGAGGGCAATTATCCCTAAAATTTCTTCAAAGTGAGTATGAACAGCTGACATCTTGGGAGTCAATAGTATAGTATAGTAACTGTATACTATACATATTTATGTATATACCTGCACACTTATTTTTTTCAGAAAGCACCACTATAACAGAAATGCATGTAGTGCACTTATATCCATGTATAAATGTATATATATATATATATATATATATATATATATATATATATATATACACACACACACACACCAGGAATGGCTTCCTGTAGAAAACAATGCATAAATAAAACTTGAATTTAACAACCACAAATGTATCTTCAACTTTACACACAATCTATCCTCAGTTGTCTAGAGAAAAGTAAAAAGCCACTGTCAGGTATGTTTTTTTAAAATAAAGTTTTGCTTATTATATTACCATTGTCCATGTTGACAAAAATTCTTAGAAAAATTAATGGATGATATTTTGAAACATTTATTGTCAATTCTGTGGTTTCTCTGTCAATATATTCTAATATTGTGGTTAAAGTGAATTGTGAAAAGACTGATTTTTCGGTTGATGATTACCATACTCAGGAAGCTGTTGGCAAATCAAAACTGTCTCTTGAGCCGGAGAATGTGACTAAGCATGTCTGGGGTTGTTTTTGTTGTTGTTGTTGCTGTTTTAAGAAAAATAATTGGAACTTAAATACAACAATGACAATGTCTAATGAAAAGCTATATTGGAGACGGTATGTCAGTGCAAGTATAAACTAATAATTTGAACAAAGTTAGATAGTTGATTGACATTAGCTGGGAAGGATGACATTCAAGATGTGTCTGTGTCAGTTTTGACTATTTACTTATTAATAGTTTTTGGACGGCATATAACCTCCCAGCCTTCAGTTAAGATTACATCTGCTAATATCTGTGTATAGGAAAGAGGGTCTTAATTCCTTTCTGATAATGAGATAATAGCCAAGTAAGACAAGCTAGCCTCCCATCCCCCCCATCAATCTTCATGCCTAACACTTTTGTGATACATTCTTAATCTTTACTTTAAAACAAACTAATACGGTCTACTAATAATATGGTCTGTGATTTTCATAAGTAGGTACCATGGGGAAAGGGTCATTTTTAGAAATAAGTAGGTTATAGATGTGGACACTCAGGCCTTAGGGCTGTAGCAGATCTGTGGCCAATTGGGAACAGATTTCCACGACCTTTCAGCCATACTATCTGTGCTATGCTGCCAGGTTTGTAAACATCTTTAAAATAATGAAGTGGGCAAGAGTGGTAGGGAATAGTGATATAGTAGCAACCGGATTGACAGACACACCACATTATTATCTTTTATTTCTGATTATTAAAAGAAATGCACAGATTATTAATTTTCATTGCACTATAGAACAAAAGAAGGATTTAAATGTCTATTGCCACCTATTATCTGGGACTACATTAAGTAGGTGCTGGTCAGCTTGGCTTCATTTGTCCTCCAGACGCTGCAGAGATGTGAAGCCAGGCCAATTGGGGTTAAAGCAGGCAGGGAACTGATACAGCTGGGGATCGTTAAGAGTGATCAAGGGCCAGACAGAAGAAAAAGTCAGCTGAAAACAAGGCTGAAAGCTCTTCCAGGCAGAGCTGGCAGAGTCATATGCATTCAGGAAACAGCCTAACCCCATCCAGTGAACTTTGTTGATTTAATTAGATTTTGTTTAAAATTCCAGAATAGGATCAGCTTGGTGTGCTTTGATGCAAAATTTGGCAGGGGAAAATTATTGTTAATTTTCAAAAGTAATGCTATTGGGGCATTTACGAAATGTTAAACTTCTTCTTTTTTTTTTTTTTGGTGAAAAACGCATACATTTAATACAGCACACACATGTCTCCTTGCTGATAAAATATTGTCATCTTTCCTTGACCAATTAATACATAGACTCTGAATTTCAGTGGAAGCCTGCTCATTTATGCACTTTTAGTTTATTGGATTTCCTCCTGTCTCTGTCTCTTATTTCGACTCCCTCACAGTACTTTCTGGGTGACTTTCCAAATTATTTGCACTCAAGTTCTTGTCTCAAAGTATATTTGGTAAAACTAAATCAAGATGTAAACATCTTAATGATTACTAAAATTTGATTTTTACTTCACAGAGCTATTTTGAGGATCACATTTGATAATACATACAAAATAGTTTTTACTGGGAAAATAATACAAGTAGAAGTTATTCAATTTCCTCTACCAAAACTATGAATTTTTAAAGACCAAAAAGTGTACATTTATACCCATTATAATTTTCAAAATACAGGAGGAATTTAGTAAATGTCTGTAGGGAAATGCTAAAACATTGATGCTTACTTGGCCACCTAAAATATTTTGAGAACTAAATGAGGGTTTGTTGTTTTCATAGGCACATATATGTGGGAGATGCAGCTACTGAGTTCTACCTTCCTCTGTGGTTCTATGAACATAATGTAACACAAAACTCGGGAAGCAGAGGAAACAAAAGGGACAAATAGTATTAGCTAAAATTGGATCCTTAACTTGCCTACAAAACGTAGCCTTGAGAAAGCAATTGGGAAACAAACAAAATTTTCAGTCCGTGGATGCCAAATTATTTACCAAGGAAAAGTTAAAACCAAGTAAGATGAAGGAGAAGATGGATTCAGTTCATTCCTGGTATTTTGTTGGTTTTCCATTGAGCCCTGGAAGTTTCATCTCTTCTAGAATTTGCCTATTTAGATATACACTAGTGGTTCTCAAAGTGTGGTCCTCAGCCACAAGTATTATTAACATAATCCAAAAGCTTTTAAAAAGTGGAAGTTCTATTTTTTATTTGATATTTGTATACATTGTGAAATAATCATACCAATAAGTCCAGTTAATATTCATCATCATGCATAGCTACAACTATTTCTTGTGATGATCTTTCAAGATTAACTCTCCTAGGTATTTTCAAATATGCAATACAGTGTTATTAATTATAGTCACTATACTGTACATTATATCCCCATTATTTATTCATTTTATAACTGGAAATTTGTACCTTTTGACCTCTTTACCCTTTTTGACCACCACCCACCTTCACCTCTGACAACCACCAATCTGTTCTCTGTATCTATGAGCTTGTTTTTTGTTGTTGTTGTTGTTGTTGTTCTTGTTTATTTGTCTTTGTGTTTTTGAATCTACACATAAATGAGATCATCTGGGATTTATCTTTTTCTGTCTGAGCTATTTTACTTAGCATAATGCCCTCAAGATCCATCCATTTTGTCACAATTGTCAAGATTTCATTCTTACAAGGAGATGCATGCAATATGGCAGAATAGATAAACATAGCTTGCATCATTCCATGAACATATTAAAATTACAATTACATTATATAACAATCAACCTGAAGAATCATCTGAAATCTAGACGAACAGAAGTCCTATGACTAAAAATATAAAGAAGAAGCCACTTCGAGACTGGTAGGAGAGGCAGAGACATGGAAAGGACCCAGACCTCCATGTGACTGTTGAGAATCAGGAGCGTTTCCCCAGAGTAACAAGGGACCCCAGGCTCCCTCACAAGCCTCTCCAGCCCAGAGTACTGGTGCCAAGAAGAGAAGTCCCCACAACATCTGGCTATGAGAAACAGTGGGGATTCTGACAGTCTGGGTGGGACAGAATGCTGTGGGAAACCCAGATATCCTCTTAAACGGCTGCACACTGGCACTCACTTACTTCCAGGCACTAATCTTGGGCTCCAGCAGAGTAAGGGTGACTCAAGAGGCATACTTGAAGGTTGGCTTCAGACCACAGCAGAACACTGCCCAATTAGGCCCACAAGTGGCACACACAAAGGGGAGTCTCAACAGGCACCAGTGCCCACTGGGTCAGCCCCCTGCCCAGCACCCCATGAGCTCTGGACGTTGCCAAATGTTACAGCCAGTCATCCTAAGGGTCAATCCCACCCACTGATGTGCCTATAGCAATCAAGGCTCAACTATAACAGGAGGGCACCCACAACCCACACAAAAGACACTCATGGAGCACCCAGAACAGGTGATCTGGGAGACTATGCTACTGGGCCTCACAGGACACCTACTACATAAGGCCATCCAGCCAAGACTGGGAGACATAGTGGATCTACCTAATATACCTAATACATAGAAACAAACACAGAAAGGCAGCCAAGATGGGGACACAAAGAAATGTGTACCAAATGACAGAACAGGAGAAAAATCCAGAATAAGAACAAAATAAAATGGAAGTAAGCAACCTATGAGATAGAGTTCAAATATATGGTTATAAGGATGCTCTGAGAACTTCAACAAAGAGATAACTAGCATAAAAACAGGATATAGAAACCATAAAAAACAACCTATCAGAAGTGAAGAATACAATACTGAAATGAAGAGTGCACTAGAAGGAATCACCAGCAGACCAGATGAAGCAGAGGATAGAATCAGTGATTTGGAAGACAAGGTAGCAGAAAACATCCAATAGGAACAGCAAAAAAAAAAAAAAAAAAAAAACACACAAACAAACAAACAAACAAACAAAAAGAATCCAAAATAAAAAAATGAGGAAAGCTTAAGAAACCTCTGGGACAACATCAAGAATAACAACAGTTCCATCATAGAGGTACCAAAAGGAGAAGAGTATAGAAAACCTGTTTGAAGAAATAATTACTGAAACTGGTGAAATAATGACTAAGCTGGTGAAGCAAATACACATACAAGACCAGGAAACTCAGATAATCCCAAACAGGATGAACCCAAACAGGCCCACACCTAGACACATTATAATTAAAATGGCAAAGGTAAGAGGCAAAGAGAATCCTAAAAGCAGAAACAGAAGTGTAACTAGTACTTTATAAGGGAACTCCCATAAGACGGTCAGCTGATTTCTCAACAGAAACTGCAGGACAGAAGGGATTGGCAGGAAATATTCAATGTGATGAAAAGCAAGGACCTACAACCAAGATTTCTCTACCCAGCAAGGTTTAAAATCGAAGGACAAATAAAATGCTTCCCAGACAAGAAAAATCTAAAGGAGTTGATCACCACCAAACCAGTATTAGAAGGAATGTTAAAGGGACTTATTTAGGATGGACAAAATATCAAAATTCTGAGTAAGTAAATGGCAATAGCTACATATCTATCAACAATTACTTTCAATATAAATAGATTAAATGCTCAAATCAAAAGACACCGAGTGGCTGAATGGATAAGAAAACAAAAGCCTTACGTATGCTGCCTGTAAGAGACTCACTTCAGATCGAAAGACACACATGCACAGAAAGTAAAGGGATGGAAAAAAGATATTTCATGAAAATGGAAACAACGAAAAATAAAAAATCTGGGGTAGCAATACTTATAGCAGACAAAATAGACTTTAAAACCAAGGCTATAAGAAGAGATGATGAAGGACCCAGTAATCCCACTCCTGGGTATTTATCCAAAGAAATCCAAAATGATACTTCGAGAGGAATTGTGCATCTATATGTTCATTGCAGTAGTGTTTACAACGGCAAAGATGTGGAGGCAGCCTGGGTGTCCATCAATGGATGAATGGATAAAGAGGAGGTGGTGCATATATACAATGTAATATTGCTCAGCCATGGAAGGGAATGGATTCTTGCCATCTGCAGTGGCCTAGAGAGACCTGGAGGGTGTTGTGCTGAGTGGAGTATATCACAGAGAAAGATGCAATGTGATTTTGTTTATATGTGAAAGCTAAAGAACAAAATTAACAAACATATCAGAAACAAACTCATAGATACAGAGAACATTTTGATGGTTGACAGATGGGAGGGGGGTTGAGAAAGTGGGTGTAAAAATGAAAGGGATTAAGAAATGCAAATTGGTTGTTACACAGTAATCATGGGGATGTAGTGTATAGCACAAGGAATAATGTCAATAATATTGTAATAACTATGTATGGTATCAGATGGGTATTAGATTTGTTGGGGTGATAGATGGCAGGGGTACAGGTCAGAGTGAAAAAAGTGAAGTGACTAAGAAGTACAAATTGGTAGCTACAAAATAATTATGGGGATGTACAGTAAAACATGGAGAATATAGTCAATGGTATAGTAATCACTAGGTTTAGTGCTATGTGGGTACTAGACTAGTCGGGGGGATCAGTTCTTAAATTATATAAATGTCTAACCACTATGCTGTACATCTGAAATTAATATAAAATAACATTGAATGTCAACTGTAATTGAAAAATTAAAAAAGAGAGGAAAAGGTGAAGGAGGATAACGGGTTCAAATTTCTAGGTATAAAACAAATAAGTCATGGGGATGCAATGTACAGCATGGGGAATGTAGTCAATATTGTGATAGCCTAGTACAGTGTCAGATGGTTGCTGGACTTATCATGGTGATCACTTCTTTAGGTATATAAATGTTGAACAACTGTGGTGTACCTCTGACAAAACTAATACAATATTATATGTTAACTATAGTTTTAATAAAACTCTTAAAAAAAGAAAAGACAACACAAAAAGTAGAACAAGGTTATGTGTACATTTTACTTTTTAAAATGTCTGTCTCCTAATGGACAATAAACTCCATGAAAACATGGACAGCTTTGATATTGGTCATCATTGTATCCTCAGAGTTTGGTAGAATGCTTGGTACATAGTAACTTCTCAATAAATACATATATATATAGTTGATTGTATATATATATAGTTGATTGTAAACAATATTTTATTATTTACATTTTCAGCATAAATTTTATATATATATATATATATATATATATATATATATATATATGATCACATATATATATCACTTTGTTTTTTCCATTCATCCATCATTGGACAATTAGGTTCTTTCCATGTCTTGGTTATTGTAAACAATGCTGCAAGGAGCATGAGGGTGGAATTTCTGGATAATATGGCAGTTCTATTTTTAATTTTTTGAGAAACTTCCACACTGTTTTCCATTGTTGCTGCACCAGTTTATATTCCCACCAATAGTAAACAAGTGTTTCCTTATCTCCACATCCTCACCAACACTTATTGGTTGTTGATATAGTGATGATAACCATTCTAACAGGTATTAGGTGATAGCTCATTGTGGTTTAAATTTTTATTTTCCTAATAATGAGTGATGTTGAGCATCTTTTTATGTACATGTTAGCCATCTGTATGTTTTCTTTAGATGTCTTTTCGGCTCCTCTGTCCATTTTTTAATCAGATTTTTTTCCTATTGAGTTGTATGAGGTTTTTAAATGTATTTTAGTTATTAACTCCTTATCAGATATAAGATTTGAAAATATTTTCTCCCATTCAGTAGGTTGCCTGTTTATTTTGTTGCTGGTTCCTTTGCTGTGCAGAGGGAAATTCTTGAGCCCCACCTTAGACCTACTGCATCAGAAGTTCTGGACTTGGGCCTCAGCGATGTGTTTTAATAAGCTTTCTAGGTGATTGTGATACACTCTAAAGTTTATCATCTCTGGCCCACAGTGATCTTTTTGGATAAACTGGGAATGTCTCCAGTTTTAAATGACAGTCCGAGAACCATCCTAGTAAACTATAGTTCTATTGGACCAAGGCTTGCTTGTTTCTGTTCCCAGAACACCTAAAATTGAGTATCTGAGTTACATTATCCAAGCTTCCAGGTGTCAGAGAAATAAGAAGGAGCATTCTATATTTCTAGGAACATGACATTGAAAATCAAGGTCCAGCAAGGTCCAGCAAGGGTAAGAAAGAGCAGAAGGCTATGCAAATCTCCCAAGGGTGAGAAAGCTAAATTAGCAGTGAGAAAGGATGTGTCTCTCTTAAGTGACCTGCACAGAGATCAGGAAATGGAACCTTCCTAATACTCTCTGGACAGGGAAAGAAAGGTCTGCTAATGCACAACTTTTTTTCCTGCAACCCATCTCAATTTTACTAAAATGTACCATTTTCTTGGGAAAGAATATAACATATTATTCTTGATCGTGGTATATTGCTTGGTAAAAACCCTAATGTGACCTCTGTGTATACTGATCTCCAACATTTTAAATAAATACCGGCTCTTAGATATTCTATTTTCTTAGATATTCTATTTTATTTGGAAAGTGCATGCAAATTAGACATAATGAGAGCGTATTTGTATTTACTATTGTGTTTTACTGCTTAATAACATGTTCAAATTTAGGATATCCATGGCCAATTTGATGCTAGTACACTGTGGTATTCAACTTGGGACTGTATTAGTGTTTGAGATCCTCACATTAAGCTAAATGTGGAAAATTGAAGACAATATGAAGGGAAGAAGTGGCAATAACCAGAGAATTTGAAAGCAGACTACTGGGAAAAGGTTAAGGGAATTCAGATTAAATTATTTAGAGAAGGTAAGACTGAGAGGCAGCCTACTACTTTACCTCCAGCTTATGGAGAATAGTCCCTAATACTTCATCCCTTTCAATGACAAGAATAAAAGGCTGCATTTAAATTGCAGTAGGTAGGATATAGGTTAACTAGAATGACCTTCTTGGAATTAGAATTAACAGTGGAATTGGATTTCTTCAGTGGAAAACTGGGCAGTGACTTGAAGAGAAAAAGGCCTAAGCATTTTCATATTTAGTTCAGGTATAGAAATATTACTATGGAATCCCACTCTTAGGATTTAATAAATGGCAAGCTATTATGAGAAGTGAGCAGTTCTATTTCACAAATGGTTAAACTCCAGTTATTCATGGATGCTAAAAGGACATGTACAATCTATAATTTAGGAAACCTTAGAATCAGTAGCCTATTTAGCCAAACCTTCATGTTAGTTTTTTTTCTCTAAATTTGACCATTATAATGCCCACCATTTTCAAACATTTTATATTCCCCCTTTGAAAAAAATTTCATTGGAACAATAAACTGCTGAATTTTTTAAAACTATTGTCGATCTAAAGAAATTGATTAATTTCCAATTAGCTCCTTTATCAAAAGGAATTTTTGTTTTATGATGGAAAGATTGGAAATATTGGTGTCTGAGAGGATAATTTATAGATACCCACTGACATTGAAATCCATGTCACTTTTAAAATCAATAGAAAATTTAAAATGTAATGTTTATACTTCAATTTATTTTTTATGGAATAAAGGAGTTGAAGAATTCAACATACCAATAAAAAATTTGTTTCAATAAGAAAAAGGTTTGACATTTATTGTATTTTTAACTCAAAAATCATATTAATGTTTGATTTCTTATCAGTTGCAATGGAGCTGAAAGTTCATATGTGTCTGTATAGGTGCGAGGGTGGCTAGGTATGTGCACATGCATGTGTATATATGAACACAGACATGAACACTCATATTTCAAATTTCTAAATAACAAAAACAACCCTTCACGAAGAGTAATTCCAGATCATAATTAATGTAAATAAAATCTTTAGACATGATAAATGATGGAACACTGGAGAAATCTTGGTTCAAGATTACTTCATTAAATCCTCAATTTTTTCAGTGTAGAATGGTCTTGTGTTACATAACCCATCAGGAAAGTATAAAATCAAAACTACAGTGCTTCACCCTTAAAAATAATTGGATTTCAAACTGATCGAGTTATAAACTTGTATTCTGCAGTTGTAAGAGTTAACATAGAAGAAGTATTGTATGCCAATTTAGATAGTAATGATTTGAATGTGTTCACAATTATCATTGCATTATTTTATTAACTGTGCACATCTGTTAAATAACATTTACAACACAACTATATAAATCCATTAAATAGATAAATGTTTTGATTATCTTTTATTGTTTATTTTTCATCTTCAGGGATTCATTACATTGACTATACCTTTCAAAACATAATCTACAGCTTAATTAAGCCTTGCAGTTATAAATTTTGAGCCAACATATTAAGAGAGAAGTTATTGCTTTTGTGGGTACAATATTGCTAATGAATGTTTTGCTCTGCGACACCACTGCTGGTATAAAATTCTAAGTCTATCCAAAAGAAACTGTCCTTGATTTCACTATTCAGAGATCATAAGTCAACTTTTTATGTACTGTAAGCGTCTTAGGAACAAAATGCAAACCCATTGATGGCTGAGTAAATTTCACAGCTTGTAGAAAAGACACATATCATTGTAATGTGTGAAATTTTAATCAAAAATGTTATGAAGGAGAAAGGTAAACTGACTGCTATAATTAATGAGTTCTGACACAGAGATTTAGCTGGCACATTTGTGGACTGTGCTTTGCTATGTTAACTGTTCCATTGCTTAAGGACTGTCAGAGTTTGAGTTCCCATGTGATGGTTTCACTACTCGACACATTTCCTAGAACATCAGCTTTGTCATGATTTGAAATGGAAAGTCATTTCTTCCTTGGATTTTCCATTAATATTTAGTTAGGTGTCATGAGTGTCTGGTGATAAGGTAGATTGTCTTCCTTTTAAAAGCAGCTTCATTTAAAATTAAAGTATATAAGCATTGCTTTTAAAATGAATCATCTTGTGTTTTGTTTCTCTGCTATTTAAATATTACCCAATCTCTTAAATGTGAGAGTACTGAGTAAAACTAATTGAGGTAATGAAGAAATTGGGAACCGTACCCACATGTAAAACATAATTATTTTCATATGATGCCACATATATTTCCTAATTAAATAAAACTTGCTTGGCCTCACAAAGTAAACAAAATACTTCTCCATAGATAAAATAAGCTTGGATTTTAAAAAGGACATTTGTGATTGTGTTTATATTTGGAAGTAGCATCAAATTCATGAACTATTTGTAAAATGCTAAAATATGCTTTCATGCAAGACACTGGGTAAGGTGGTGGGTTTCATGCCAGACACCGGGTTAGATGGTGGGTCTATATTTCAGAGAGATTCTACTGAAAATTATAGATTGGGTTGCTGACTCTGTTGTGTCAATCTACTTGCAGAGATCTACTGCAAACTCTCTCAGAGCACTGCCAGTGTGGTTGTGCGGTAGACAAAAGAAATACCTGAAAGAGGAAGACAGATATGCCACTTAAATTAAATAGGAAATGAATTGGCCAGCAAGTTGGCATGTCTGCTGAGACAAATCATGGACAACATGTCTCTCAACAACAAAACTTATTTGTTTTCTCTTGCCAACAGATTCATCACTGCCCAGGCAAAACAGGCAAAATACATTAGTGTCATGGTAAACTGATAAAGAGAAGTGCCTCAATCTAGCATCCTCAATGGCGAAAGTCTTAGGGCAGTATTGATCTGTGTTATATAAATCTTGTTTTCTGTCTGCAGAAGTGAATCAGGAATGACCCGTAAGGTTAACAAACATTGTAATGTCTTTCAGCTGGGGCAGATGCCTGTGAGTTCCACACATTGTATTTGGTCAAGTTCCATCTTGTCATTTCACCGAGAAGTTTAACTAATTGCTGACAATCATAAGAATGTTTGACGGGAAGGAGAAAATTCTTGCAATTTTTAACCCCCTCCCATCCCCCCCTCCTTATTTTTTTTTCTTTCTTTTTTTTTTTTTTAAAAATCTTAACAAGCAGTCAAAGCCAAATAGCTGAAAACAATCAACACTGAATTAGTCAGCAGGAGTCTTCACTTAGTTGAAAGTTTCTCTAATTGGCATGTCATGTTCCTACATTGCCAAGAACAGACCTGATTAAGCTGATGCACTTTGTTTCAGTGAAGTTTGACAAAGAAAGCTTCTCATCCTTTTGAGGTACATGTCAGGGTATGTGCTTAACATGATTTTATTCTGTTCATAAGGAACCAAAGGCTAAATGTGTATTCTGTGAACTGAGGAAATAAAAATTCTCATCAAACTAAAACTTGACAAAGTCAGCTTTTTGGGGAAAAAGAGAATATTGATGGTGAAAGATAATCATCAATGAAAAGAAAATTTATTAGCAAAAGTACAATTACCTATAATGACTTGCTCTTTTTTATAAACAGAACACTCTTAAAGGAATTCAGTCCTATTTTATAACGGGCTCACTTGACCTCATATGCTGTCTCTACATGCAGTATCTTATGCTTTCACTTATAAAAAGATTGTCACTGTAGCCTTAACAAATTTTTACAATGGAAGCTCTCTTTAGAGATTAATCAACAATGTGATTTGGTCTACTTATTTTTTACAATGCTTTATCAGGCTATGGACAATGGATTTTGCCCTTATTTGTAAAGTCAGCCTTCATGGTGGAAAAACAAATGCCTAGCATTAGAAGAGACTCTAGAAGAAACTTATGATATTTTATTTGTATTTCCTCACACTAGTGTCCCCCTTGTCATAACCCTAAATCAAATGATAGAATTCAACATGGTTTAGATTATTAAAGCTAAAAGAGAGCAGTTGGTGAAGGAGCAGACCACGCATCTATTACGTCATAGTTGACAGTATAAAGGCAAGATTCAGGGAACTAATGGAGTTTCTTTTTCTTCTCCCCTTTTGTCATAGAAAGGTCAAGCTAGTTTTCAACATTTTTATGTATGTCATTCTCAATATAGCAACAGAATCTCTTATGGAAAACAATGTAAGTAAATGTCTCCACGATGCTCCTAGTCACCTGATCAAAAGCCAATGTTGAAAAACACTTCTAATGACTGTCTCTTATGCATCAGTGCACCTACTAATGAGCTGCCAGAAAAGGCTTTGTAAAGCTTTGCTAAGATAGAGCAGGAATGTGAGAAGCCTGAGATATAACTTCCCTGCTGTGATCTCGGCCTTTCTACTAACAGGGAGCCTAGACTTGGAGCTGCTAATGAGCATGCTGGAGAGAGTGTCCAAACCAATGCAGGCTGGAGACAATTCACCTGTCTGCTTTCAGATCCAGGGTATGATGCATGACAGTAAGGCACTCGGTAGTAGCTTTTCTTTAAATAATTTAGATATTTATTGATTTTCCCTCCCTACCCCCATATTTTTACTTAGTCCCTGCATTTTACTTTCTTTCAGTGATTTCTAGCATCATCAGAGAAAAAGGAATAAGGATTATTTCTTCTATGGCCTTACTTGCACAGCCACATATATACAAGAAACTAATGTCATTATGTCATATAATAGCAATATGGAATGCCTAATTAGTTTTTCCGTAGGGAAGACGAATATGTGATTTTCAGAGGTGGTATTTATAAAATGAGACACTTAAAATTAATAGCAATTTAAAAGCCTCTATATGGTTTATTTAAATTAAAGGAATTCAAAATATAGCATATGTTTTGACACTTAAAACAATGTGTGGCATAAGTTAAAGACTTTTCTCCCTCTAGCAATGCCTTGTACAACATATTTATCCATAGGCAAAACCCAGCATGATCTTTAAAAAGAATACTTAACTTGGTTTGTAGAAATTCCTGGCTTATAAATGAAATAGTTAACTGCAGGATACCTTTCAAGTTCAATGCTAAGCTCTTCACTTTACACATTTTGATGCTATGCTTCCTTCGAGTTTTCCTAGAGGCTATTTTAATGGTTAATATATCTATTTTTTTAGTCAAACAAAATTACAGAATACAAACTGTGTAATTTCACCAATTTGCAATGCCACAGTTATTCCAGAAAGAGAATCAACATCCCTATCCATTAATTACAATCCTGACTATCTTCTAGCATCCCAGGAGGCAGCCTGTGTGGTTCACATGGGCCACTGCTATCTGTTCCTACCAGTTGCCAGTGCTTCTATTTTCCACAGCTCACCCTTGCTTTTTGTCGTGTTGATACAACATGCCGTGGGAAATCGCAGGCCCGGTGGCAACTGGGGAGATAAGAATGCTATGTGCCTCTGCAGCCCTTTTATCCAAGGATCTCCAAAGAGGTTTATAAAAATCTATTTTTTTAATCCTCTGGATACCCCCGTGAGATAGGTATTAGCCCGACTTCACAGCTAGCAGTGCTGAAATCAGGGAGCATCTACCTGCATCTCAGCCCCCTGAACCCTTCTTGTTGTTGGATATGGTGCAAGGAATAAGGTTGAATTCTGAACCCAATGCTGACAATATGGAAAGAGGGTTGAAATGCATGTTTCCTGCCAAGAAGTTTGTGAGGCCCCAAAGAAACTGAGTGGTACATAAGTACATTTAAAGGAAAAGTAAACACAAGCAGAAATACAAATAACATAATTAGTATTTGAGTTAACAACAAGTATATTGCAATAGATAGACCTAACTTGGAACTTTGTCACCAAGAAATCCTTACTTTCTCAAAGTTGGTACTCCAAGGTACCGTATTTCAATTCTGTATTTGGTTAACAACTTTCTGAAAGAGTAGAGAGAATAAGAGTTAACTAGTAAAAGTTTTGCGTTAATCTCAGCTCCGTAGAGAACTACCCAAGATGTAAAAATCAACTTCCTGCTCTCAGGAAATTTCCAATCTAAGAGGAAAGAGAAAAACTAGTTAAGCTTATTAGCATACATGATATGAATAGCATGAGTATTACTGCTGCTGAAAATTTTATTTTGAGAATTTCACTATCTGTGGTGATAAACTATTGAGAAAAATGTCTCTTTATATGATGCTGTTTGTGGAATTCTGTCATTGCATATCCACATCTAATGGAATAGATTCTTATTTAACATAGAAATTTCTAATTAGGAAGTAATTTTGAAATACTATGGAATGCCCTATTAAGGCCTGCCTAGAAACCCAGACTCAATTGATGTAACATTGTCACTGTCCTTTGGAATTTTATATTTCATATGTAAACTTTTGTTTTAGCATAAAGTTTTAGTTTAATCTCAGCTATTTGTCAAACTATATATAAATTTTAAATATAATTTTCTTTTAACTTCTCTTATTTAAATCAATGAAATCTAGAATATTCTTTGCCACTCAGTGGCCAAATATTTCAGAACCTAAATAAACGTCTAGTAAATTATCAAACCAAAACTATAAGAAAACCTGCCTTCCTTTCTTTTTATTTTCCTCAGAATCTAACCTTGTGGAGAAATGTAAGTAAAGCACAATGTTATCTTAACCTATCATTAGATAAACCCTATTTTTCTCGAAGCAAGGGAATTTTCTGAAAATCAGTTTGGGACTTGAAAAGAGATATCTGCTCTTTGAGCCACTAGGGTCCCATTGTGTAAGTATAACATTGGTGCTTTACATTCAGTTTAAATTTTTATATTCCCCATTTCTATAAGTACAATAGCAAGCATCGTTAATATATTTGCATTAACATATAAATCATATATATATACATATATATACATATCTATCTATCTATCTATCTATCTATCTATCTATCTATCTATCTATCTATATGTATATGCAAAATATGGTGTGCTGTTGTGATCACAAAATATGGTGAATGCTGCTGCCCAGTGCCATCCAAAGGAAAGGCAGGGATTTTCAATATGGGAAGTGGAGCGTCAAAACTTAGTAACAGTGTGTGACAAGTTTCAACTTGTTCGGTGAAGTCAATCAGGTTGAGAGAAGATGTGTTTTAAAGTGTGCTGTAAATTATCCTCCATCATGACAATGCTCCGTGTCACACACTTCTAGTATATGGCAATTTCTGTCAAATAAAAACATTACGGTTTGTCCTCATCCACCTTATTCACCAGATCTGGCACCATGTGATTTCTGGCTCTTCCCCAAAGTCAAAATGATTCAGGACATGGAGGCAGCCATGACAGTGCAACTAAAGACACTCATGAAAGAGAACTTCCAGAACTGCTTCAGAAAGTGGCAAGAATGATGGGATAAGTGTGTTCGAAGCGAGGGGGACTATTTTGAGGGGGATTAATGCAAATCTGTCTTTTACTGTAATAATTTTTTATTTTATTTTAACCATTCACCATGTTGTTTGAGCACACCATATATACAAAGGGTGCAAAAAAACATATACATATTTTAAAAAAAGAAAAAACTGCACTAAAATTGTAATACTCAATATATACCAATAACAAAAAATGAATACAAGTCGTGTATACATTTTTTTGGCACCCTGCTATGTATATGCTACTATACACAATATGTATGTTCTACAATATACAAAGTAGAATATTAAGAAAGATAAAAAAGGATAAAGAAGCTATTTTGATATCTATTTATTAATAGGGCAAAACATTATGCTTCTCATAACGGTATTAATTACAATATTTTAATAAACTATATATGATTGGATATTATTTCTTATTTTTGAAGATCTTGGTTAAAATTCTTGGTGTCATAGCAATTCTAAGGCCTGCATCTGGGTTCAGTTTATTTGGGTACTGGAAATAATATGTCACAAAGTTATTATGAAAAATATGCATTTAATAATTAGTTCTGTAGAGAACAGAATGCATTATGAAGTAGATGGTTCTGTAGTAAAATAGGTAGTTTTTTAGAAATTGAATCTATTTCTCTTAAAGAGGGATAATCTAAATGGCACAAACACCTTTTCTTACACTCCATTAATATTCTTTGGGGCTATGACTTTCTGGGACAGCTGGAGTTTCTACTTACATAGTTTTCTCATTAAAAATAAAAATATATACTCTTCATACAATTGGATATATTGTGAAATTTGGATAAACTACTTTCTAGGACTCAAAGCACTCTTGGGTAAGACTAAATATATTTTGGATCTCATGTCTTCCTCTTTCTTAGATTCTGTTTTTATGTTCTACGAGTATTTCAATTTTTAAAAAAATAGATGAGTGATAAACTTTTGAGGCCTTGCATTTCCAAAAAAGGTCTATTATTTTACTGTTCTTCCACCCAGCCCCCTACCCCACCTCTTTTATACTGGAGCTGTCTCAAAGTAGCTCACAAATGCTTACATTTTTAGTATCTCTTCCTAATTCTTTGACCTCACTTTGGTAGCCTAACATTGGCCAAGATGGGATTGTTTAGTCCATAGAAATCATCAAACACTACAAATCAAGTTGGCTATTTTCTTTTTTTTTTTTTAGAGCTGATTGTTAAGCTTTTATTAGCATACCACTTCACCCATCATTGGGTATAGCATTTTAGATTCAAAATTATTTTCACCATGTAGTTAGAAGCTCTGGAAGTTATTCTTCTACTGGTTACTTATATGTCTTCTTTTCTCCCAATTTTTCTCTTCTCTCTCTTTCTCTTTAGAATGCCTTTAGTATTGTTTACCTACTCTAATACGATGCCAACTCTGTGAGGTAAAAAGTATTTCTTATTCAGTATCACGAAAAAATAAATGAAGGTGATATGTGGCCCATGACACTCAATATATATTTGACTAATAAATGTATCAAATCCTCTTAGAAAAACATTGGCCCACCTACTGTGTTTCCCCCAAAATAAGACCAGGTTTTATATTAATTTTTGCTCCATTAGGGCTTATTTCCAGGGGATGTCTTATTTTTTTCATGTACAACCATCTACATTTATTCAATTACCGTCATGTCATCTTCTGGAACATCGTCATAATGTACTAAATACATCCATCTGGCTGAGATCTTAATTGGGGCTTATTTTCGGGGTAGGTTTTATTTTGGGGGAAACACTGTAGATTTGTCTTCTGTCTCTTTACTTTTTGCTGAAGTGTTCATTCTCTTTGATGTTTTACTCTATGTTTTTAGGAGTTATTTCTTTTTCTCTGGCTGCTCCTTCTTGATAGCAGCATGGTCTTGTGTAATGGTGCAATGTCATCTCAACCCTCGAGAGTGTACCTTTGGCATTGTTTTAACACCCCTTTCTTTCTTTTAATTTTCTTTGCATCCTCTGATATTAGTCATTTTGTTTCATCTCAGGCTTTTTCTTTTAAACTGCTGATATTCCCTAGGTTTTACCATTCTTTAGTAAATGATTTTTATTCATGAAAAACTAGTTTAATTAAGATAAGTATTTCATGTGGGTTTCTCTTATTACCGTCACCTCACCTAATTTAAGAGAAATGACCATAAAACCTACGTGAGTAGAAAAAGTTTGTTTACATCAGACAGTCTCCATTTTAGTCTACTAGATGGGATAACACACCTCACTCTATGCCATGTGTCAATACTACAAGGACCCACTCTGAAGAATAATCTGAGAGATACATCAATATAGATATGAACATATATTAATATATAATATATATTATATATTATATTACATATAATATGTAATCAAGTTTGCAACTATATATGTGATAATGCAAATATATGTATACATACACACACATATATATGTGTATATATATGCATATATGTGTGTGTGTGTATGTGTGTATATATATATACATATATATATATATATATATACACATATATAATTTAAAAATCAGCTGGCCCTTCTTTACCCATAGATATGATTCCACATGCTTTCACTTTTTAGAAATTCTACAAAATGATTATTTCTCTGATATTCCTGTCTTCCTTATAGCTTTTACCTCAGAATTTTAAAGTACTTTCTCACATTTATATTTCTTTATATTCAATTTAACAAGTCTTAATGAGAAAGCGTAGTTAAAGTGGGTGCTCAGCTCTCTGTCTTGGATCATACAATTGTTTTGCATCTTAATAACTTCCTCAACAATAATTTAAATGTAATTATTTGGAAGATTTTTCACTTCAAGGAAATAGATATCCAGTATGATATTAGAGATTTGTGAGGAATAGAATCTGCATGATCAAGTTTGCAACTAGTAGTATTATGTGTATAATCTGGGTCTCACCTGCAAGTGAAAATTATCTGCAGTACACCCTCTCATCTCAAACTTAATATATCCTTGGAAAAATTGGGATGTAAGAGAAGAGTTTAGCAAATGTGAATTTCACACTTTAGGAAAACTGTCTATTTAATATCAAAGTTCTATATAGTTATTTAGACATTAGATTTTCATATGGAAAAATGAAGGATTAGATGCATTTTTAATGTAATGCATTAAATCTAACAATAAAAAAGCAAAGCTAGTTCCTTTGGAAATGTTGTAGTCTGTTAATGGATATTTAAGTAATCATAATTGCTTAGAGAGTTATGACGAGAGAAAACTTAACTGAAACCTCTAAATTATATGTAGTTGCCTATGGTGATTAGACACAAGAAGGGGTTATTGGCTGTTAAGATTCTTTATTGGCCCTGCTTCTAGAGTTCTTGGAACTTTTCCTCTGTTAATAAACACCCTTAGCTTGAATTTAACTATGACAAATGATCACTTACATATCTGTCCATTTCCAGTAATCAAGCAGGCAGTCTATAACTCCACATGCTATAGATTTGTTGTGTAATAACAATCTAACTATATTAATGCTATTCATTTACAATGCTTTCTTCCAATTGTGATGTCTCCTTGGCTTCTGGAAAAGATGTAAATCGATTACTTAATCCACACAGTACATGCACAATGGTCTTGAGGATTGCTGCCACAATCAACAGGTTCAGAAATTAAGGGTTTTTAAGTATCTAGCTCTAAGATGTCAGAGTCTCTAAGTTTTGGTTCAAGGAGAGGGGCTCTATGGATCACACTACCAGACTGACCAATCTAGGCTAGTTACCATTTCTAATTTCAGTGTCTTTATTCACCTATAAATCAAGGGAAATGTATTAGCTATTCTTTCTAGCTTTAAAATTCTCATTGTAAGATTCAAAAATGGTAACACATACAGTAATAACATATTTATGTATTAACATATAATGTAGAAATTTAAGAAGGATATTTAAATATGGATGTATTACTTTATATAAGTTTAAAATTATGAGAACAACCCTCGATTACTGCTAAAATTTTACATTTGAGAACACTTACAATGATATTAATGTAAAGCTTTGTTGAAACTCTTCTTCAATTTTGGCAAAAGTTAAATCATTTTTCAATGTATTACTATAGAACATATTATATGCCAGAAAAATGATTAATAAAAGTTGAAGTCAGCTAGTAATTTCATTAAGTTAAGTGAAATAGGAAATAAATGGCACAAAAGGTGAAAAAAAAATGCCTCTTTCATGTTCTCATTTAACTCATAAATAATGCAATTAGAGTTTTGTCTTAAATGTTTATTGAGACCACGCAATCTCATTGAGAACTTTCAGACTTTGCTACCTTGTGCTTAAATGTTTAATTGCATTAACATGGTTTTGGCTCGAGTAACAAAGTATAAATATTTTACAAAATCAAAGTTCTAAGAAGGGACTATGTAACAGTTAGTGTGTTTCTTAAACTAGTTCCCTCCAATTAATTTAAATTGGCTCTGGAATAACCACTGAAAATTTACTTAAAGACCATAAGAAAAAAGTAATTATAAATGGCAGAGCATCTGACTTAGGGGAGCTGTCTGGTGGAGTGTTTGGTGTGCATCCAAGTTTTCTCTAACAACTTTATTAATTATGTGGAAGAAGAAATAAACAGCATGTTAATTAAATTTGCAGCTGATAATAATTGGGAAATGTTGCCAGCATTAATGCAAAAACAACAACAAAAAGAAATAATGAGAAAAATAGATAGGACTGATATATGCTGAGACCTATAAGAAAACAAGAAAGAAGTGACAAACATGGTAAAGGAAAAATGAAAGAATAGAATGAAGAATTCCAATCATAAATCTATGAAAATAATATAGTAGCAAATAATTTTAAAGATTTACAGTATAGTTAGTAATATAAATAATAAATATTGTAAGCTTAAATATGGCAGAAAATAGACATGGCCATCAGTAATGTTTTCGTATCTTAAGTATATGGATCATCAGTGACTTTATTTAAGAAGTCCTAACACACACACACACACACACACACACACACAAATGCCTGAAATATCAGTGGTTGAGATTTGGGGAGATGAATGTGATGACGAGGGTAAGAGTATTGTTTATTAAATTGAATCATATTTAGGCTTTCTCTACTTAATCTTCATTTGAACACTCATTCATCAGCCTTCACACAGTCTTAGTCTATTCTTGAAGGCAAACAATTTAGGATTTTTTTCAGAAAATCCTAAATTGTTTGCTTTTTGAATGACAACTGTATTATGTAGTATTTGTCAGGCATAATGTCAGGGTTCTTTGCTAACAAAGAATCATTTATTTTATATAGGCAAGCCTAAGTAGCCATAAAATACAAGAGAGAAGAGGAAAAAGCAGGGAAATAAAAACCTACAAGGACAAGTTTAAACAATCATGCAGTTCTTTCTTTCCTTACTCTTCATAATCCGTTATTCTCCCATCATGATATTCATATTACAGGAACACATCATAGATTAAACTCTCATAGTGTCTAAAAAATTGTATCCTTTTCACTACTTTTCACATTACAAGTATTGATTCATCTGTGTCTCTTTACTATTTGGTGAGATCCTTAAGGATAGAAACAGCATCTTACACATTTTTGTAATTATCACCATCTAGAGCCATTTCAAACATCTAATAAATGCTCAGGTAAAGTTAACTGATTGAATTCATGCTGTATGATATTTTGGAAACCTCTCTTGGCTACTTATTAGCTCCATGACATGGAGCAGATTTTTACCTCTGTGTGTCTAAGTCTTTACATTCCTAAAAATGGAGAATTTAATATTCTATTTTACATAGATTTGCATAAATCTTGCAAAATACAGTGCCTACTCAAAAAGATTCTAGCTCCCCTTCCTTTCCTTTCTTTGCCTTCCCATCCCCCTCCCCAGTTTTACTGAGATATAACTGACATACAGCGCTGTTTAAAGTACACAGCATAATGACTTGATTCACATATATTGTGAAATGATTATCACAATAAGTTCAACATCCATTATCTAATATAGATACAAAAAAACAATGTGTTTTTTCCTTGTGAGGAGAACTCTTAGTATCTATTTTCTTAACTTGCAAATACACCATAGAGCAGTCACCATGCTGTACATCCCTAGGACTTATTTACCCTAGAACTGCAAATTTGTAACTTTTTCAAAGCATCTCAAGAAAACCAATCTAGGTTGCTATCTTTTTCCCCAAAAGAAATTATTTCTATAAAAGAAAATTTAAGCTATCTATGAATATCAGTATATTAAAGGAATAGATGCCCCTAAGAGAATTGGACTTAACTATATTAGACAGGTATAATGGCCCTATATATTCTAATACTTATCTTTTTCTTAAAACTTGTAGTTTTCTTTTTAGATTTCATCCAAATGTAATGTTCAACTCTAAATGATTGTTAAGTAGGTGTTAAATGACTTACCTTGACTTCTCATAATGATAATATGTGAAAAGATCTTATGATTTATGTACTTGGGAATTTTAAAGACAATTATTACTTAGAACACTATATGACCACTCCATAAAAATACACATCACCATAAAATAACTGCATATGGAGTATTTAATCCTGAACTTCTAAAGATGAAAAGTGAAAGTAGTTACAATAATCATTATTTTCAATTTTATGTAGTTAAGTGGTTCTACACAAAAAAAATTAGCCTTCCAAATGACATAGTTATAATGTGTTAATGGTAGCATAACGTGTTATTACATTATGCAACGTGATTTCATGGATATTACGTACGGCATTTTAGAAACTCATATACTTATAGTTATTAGAAGATACTCAATTTTTTCAGACCATATTCTTCTTAACCCTATTACTTAATGTAATCCTCACGTGGTTTCTGTGCCTTTTGATGAGGTCTTTGTACGAATTGTATAACCTATTTTCTAACAGTTTAACTTACTGCTCCCCAATTTCTTCATTATTGTCTTTTTTGTCTTATTCTTATTTCCCAGTGATTATTTAGAATATTATCTTAAAGGGATCCCAAAACCAAGAAGCATTTCTCATCCAATGTATCTAGTTTACAAGAAGTGCTTCGGTTTTGAAAGTTGGCTATTTATCTAATAAATCTTAATACATTTAGATGGAATTGGATTTTTTTAAATCTTCATTAGCACCAAAAATAGTGTTGTGTTCCTCATAATTCATTCAGTCCTTTACAGCAAAATATAATTTCTCAAGTGCTCAAATTCAGTTAAAATCACCACTTGTTGAGCACTTGCTTTTTGATATACTGTACAGATAGTGACTGAAAATGCAGAACCACCCTTCAATGAGAACTGGATTCAAATCCCGTATGTGACACTTAATTCCTGGGTGAATTTAGGCAAAGTAATCTCTCCTAAATTTATTTTCTTTACCTATAAAAGAAATTTAGTAATCATCAGTCTAAGATGATTGTTTCTTAAGGATAAATCAAAATAAGATAGCTAAACTTTCTGGCACGTGATAGTTGTTCAGTATATAATAGCTGATGTTGTTATTCTAATTAATACATTTGATGTGTCTAGTGGCATTGTTATGAAGGTAAGCAAAGAGTCCATAGTTTTTTGGAGGTAGGAGCTGAAAAGATTACTTAACCAAGTAAGATTAAAGTCTGTGACCTCAAGAAATTCCATGTAATATTTGTTGAATAAATACAAAACGGAACACACATTTGTACAGATTAATGTCAGTGGAAGTCAGTGTGTTAATTACTATAATCAATATAGAAACAAAGTACTGTGAATACTCGGGAGAAAGGGATGAAATGATTATGATTAAGGATGAGAAAATGTTTAGAGGTTTGAGTTTGGAGGATAAGTAGGGATGTAACATTTGGAGAAGGCTGGGAGAGTATTCAAAGCCAAAAGAAAACCATGGACAAAGTCATGAAAGCATTAAAATATTGAATATTTTCAAGATCAAATTTTCTAACAGTCTCTGAACAAGAAGTTTAGGGTTCAGGAAATAGAACAAAAAGTGGTGGAGAGGTATGCTGGGTGACACTGATGGGACAATATGTATGTGACATAATTTTCTGCAGAAAAATGGGAAGACGTTCAATGATCGAAGCCATTCAAAAATTTTAAAAGGTGCATTTCTGTATTTGCATAGGTATGTGGAATTTTTGTCAGTGAGAATTATGCTAGAACTTTAGGATCCATTCACTGTAGCCTAGAGCCTGCCCTATAGCATCTTACAATCTATTCAGACACAGATTGCAATAGATAAATGAAGGACATATAGAAAGTGGTCTGACAATAGTCAACATGTTTAGGATGGCTAATTAGAAGGAAGAAGGTGGTTCTGCTGAGTGTCTGGATGGGGTAAAGTAGTATTTACAGGCTGAAAGTGCCAATTATGATGAGTGGACAGGTGCCAAGCAAAGGATTTATTTCTCAGGTCACAAAAGAGATGGTAGCGTTGCTCCCAGCTTCAATTTTCTCTGTTAACTATTAGTCCTTAACACAACAATGCTACTTTCATCCTAAGTTTATTCTCTTCATCTTCTCTTTTAGGACATTGCACTTTGCTTTATTCTTTCACTTTCCTGCTTTTTCCTTGGAAATGGGTTGAGAAATGGCCCTGTCAAGAATCCTGAAATGGGGGCAGGATGTTAATTATTAATGTGAAGTAATCAATTTAGGGTATTGGATCATCATGGACTTTGAGTCAGAGTCCCATAATCTGCTTCTTACTTACAGGGCATGTTGTTTAGCTATTATTCTAAGCTTTGGTTTCCTCTTC
The DNA here is from genome assembly GCF_036562045.2 of Rhinolophus sinicus. Taxonomy (NCBI): domain Eukaryota; kingdom Metazoa; phylum Chordata; class Mammalia; order Chiroptera; family Rhinolophidae; genus Rhinolophus; species Rhinolophus sinicus. Next base: position 150,230,060 of record NC_133751.1, on the reverse strand, counting down.
TCTGCAGTGGGAGTATTAGTAATACCTCCCTTATAGATTCCTCTGGGAATAAGTTGAATAATACATGCAAAGAACCTAGCATAGTTCCTATTTTATAGTATATGCTCAATACATATTAACCTTTATTATTATCTTAGTGGTAAAAGGACGAGACTAGTGATTTTGGAAGAGCTGGTTATTCTGGTTTTACTACTTATGAACTGAATAAATTAGATCAAGTCATTTAACGTCTCTGATCCTGAGATGAAAGTCTTTTAACGTCTGATATGTCAGAAATGTGTTGTGAAGAAAATACAACAGTGTGCTAAGGCAATGCCATTTAAAGCATAGAAAGCTTTACAAAGATAAGACATTATTTTCATCAATATGGTTGTTGATATAGCAAAACCTAGTAAGCAAGCTTATTTGGGGTCACAGAGGTAAGTCTGATTGTAAAAGAGCTAGTGACTCGGAATCAGTAGATGTGTGCTAACCCAAAAGAATATAAAGCTTCTTATCTTGTGAGGGTTGCAAGTTCCTAGGTTTTGCCCTTTGTGACTCCAACAATCCCAACTTACTAATCATATAACCCAAGTTTCTGAAGAGTTGAAAACCAGACGGATACCTTAAATTGGTGAACATGGCAATCATGGCTTGCCCTGAGCTATCACTTCTCAGTAAGGAATTATTGCAGTATGGCTTATTCAAAGTGGCTAAAAGTATAATCCCTATTCTTGTCTGGACCCAGTGGCATATAAGGAAAAGGTCCAGGCATTGGCAGCCAAATCTGTTTATGACAGAACCCCAGCTATCCTTCCCCATGGTGTTACAGTGTCTTTCCTCCTAAATACCTGGACGCTTCTGTTAGTGGGTTCAGATATGAATGGATCCCCACTTCGGGTCTTGGATCAGAACAAGAAATAGTGACTTTTTATTTGAGCCTTCTCTTCAATTCATGCCTTTTTCTGCTTGTTGATGTTCAGCAGCACCCTCACTGTCTCCCTGTGAATCTTGTCCCTAGCGATGTCAGGCACTCTGAACTATCTCAATAATTCCTGTGGGTCAAGCTGCCATGGCTGCCGCTCCAACCTTCTATGTTTCTCTGGTAACTGAGTCCCCTGGCATCACTACCTGACCCCTATTACTTCAGGGCACCCTCAGTCTCATGGAGGTTAAAGACCCCAGCTTTGTTACTATCCCTGCTACCAAAAGCCTTGGCTTGCCTAGGAGATCCACTACTGAACTTCCCTGAGAACCACTGCATTTCCAATGGCCTTGGTGAATGGTGCGTACTCCAGGTCCTCCTGTGAAACATAAACCTCTGGTGAATTTTCTATTCAAGCTTGTCTAGTTCCCTCAGTCATGTACTATTTACCAAGGTAACTCAAGTATTTTTATTTCACTCAGCAGGGGTTATCACTTTCTCGGGCTTCTAAGAGCCATTAACCAACACGCCATATAACCCCTGGAGTTTTGCCTTTTGCCAAGAAATTTCTCTCAAGTCAATGATATCTTGCTTATTCAATCCTACAGTCTAGTGACCTTGATCAAGCTTCCTCAATATTTAACTTGAGGGTATCCCCTATTTATTGCCAATACATGCCTGCTAATTTTTGCAGCAACCATAGGTAACATTTTATCTCTTTTATGAAGACCAGCAGGTCCACAGCCAATTATGTTGAGATTTACCCTGGTTTTACGTCCTAGTTATATAACACTAAGTATTGTCCTCACTGGTTGTTGTGTGAGTAGGGCATTTATTGCCTCTTAGGTGAGAATCTTCTGCAAGTCCTCCCAGCACAAGGCAAGTGCTAGCTCTTACTCCAGAGAATTGGGCCACTTCTGAAACCTCTTAGCATTTAAAGAGTGTGTAGTAGCAAAATCTTAGGAGCATTCATCCAGATGTCCCCATCTCATTGTAGGATCTCAGGTTTTCCTAATCAAAATTCTTACCTCAGTGTAACAGACTTGTCTTTACTGAGTATTTGAATGTCTCTGGAGCTACGCCACTCTAACGACCACATCCTGGTCCTGTGTTTGATCATCAGCTGTGTCTGTTCTACCACTGCAGGAAGAAGGGCCTATTTATGTGCTACCATATATGTATATATATGCTCTAGCCCTAATTCCTAGCTTTTAAATACTGGTTACAGACTCAGTTTCCCATTATTCCTCTGGAGGGCATCAGTACAGCTTACTAATATCCAGCCAATTCCATTGGCTTATAGGCTTTATTTCTCTTTTATTTTTCAAATGCCTGAATAAATGTACCAATAAGAATTTACCTTCTACTAGAACATTCTCCCATGTCATCAATAGTGAAATTTTCAGGAATTGGGTCATCACTTTGTGTAAGGGACAATTTGTGGTCCCCACATCCCACCTGCTTTATTAGACCATTCCCTGTTTACCTCTGTCAGTTCATGTCTTCTGAGAAGCAGGCAAGTCTGAGAGAGTAGACATGCAAGAGATTTACTGGGGAAAACACCTATGAAGCAGAATGAGAAAGGCAACAGTAGTGGGCAAGGAGAGCCTTTGGACTAGGTATGATGTAGATCTAAGACCTAAGAAAGTAGAGAGGGAAGGAAAGATTGGGTAGAAAGAACATACGACTGCAGTTCAGTTCTAAGAACGTTCTTGCCAGGTTGCTGGAAATTCCTGAGTAAAAGTTATCCACTAAAAAAATTACAGTGAACAAGAATAGCCTGGTTTTGGTAAATTTGCTGTACCCGATCATTAGATGGAAGTAGCCTTGGGGAACCATGGGTTGGCATGAACATCACATTATATCTAACGGTTGTGCTTACAGTCTATCATTACCCATTAATAGTTAATCCACATTTTCTCCCACTCCAGCCCCTGGCAACCACCAATTTATATTGTCTTTTTATCTATTTATCTATTTCATATAAATGGAATAATACAATATGTGACATTTTGTGTCTTTTTTTTTCATGTAGCGTGTTTTCAAGGCTCATCAATACTGTAGCATTTTTTAGTATTTCATTCCTTTTTATGCATGAACAATACTCCACTGTATGTGTAGACCATATTCTGTTTATTCATTCATTAATGGATATTTGGGTTTTTCTACCTTTTGGCTATTGTGAATAATGCTGATATAAACACTTGTGTACTTTTTTGAGACCTTGTTTTTAATTATTTTAGTTATATACAAAAGAGTAGAATTTCTTGGTCATATGGTAATACTATGTTGAACCATTTGAGGAACCATCAAAATGTTTTCTACAGTGGTTGCACCATTTTACATTCCTACCAGCAGTGTGAAAATGTTCTTATTTCTCTAGATCATTCCCAACACTTGTTATTTTCACTATTATTATTAGTATTAGTAGTATTATTTAGAGGGGTGTTTCCTTGTAGTTTTGATTTGCATTTTCCTAATTACTAATGATGTTGAACATTTTTTTCATGTGCTTGTTGTTCATTTGTATTTCTTTGGAGCAATATCTATTCAAGAATTTTGCCTATTTATTAATTATTTTGTCTTTTATAGTTGAATTGTTAGTTCTTCATATATT